>NC_142501.1:212383787-212738787 GCF_057876585.1 Rhinolophus sinicus | reverse complement strand
GTCCTCAGGGTCTTCCCAGCTGCCGGGAGTTCAGAGCTAGATTTCAGCTTGGCTAACGGGCAGGTAATACTTGCCTGACCCCAAATCACCGTGTTGTCACCCCCGGCTGCAGGCCAAGAGCCCTCATGCAACAGCTACATAAATAAACCATTAAAGAAATAAGCAAAGTGTCAAAACAGACACAGTCAATGAGGGGCGTCCATGACACATAGTAGCCCCCACTGGACACGGTCCAAGCTCCAGCTCTGGCCTGCCTCCCTGTGATGATGAGCTGCCCCCACCTACGTACTGACCACCCCCAGAGTTACCATAGACACACCACCCTGGATGCAGGCTGAGGGGGAGCTAGCAGCCGCAGGTGGGTTCTCGTTCTGCTCTTCCTAGCCCACGTCCCCTCTGTGGGCCTGAGCCACGGAAGGGGCTGCCGTCCTGTGGTCCCTGCGTGTACTTTGTCCTGCAAATGCCACAGCCCCAACTGCCCACCCAGCACATGCGCGGTGGTCCAGAGCAGGAATTTTAAAACATGCATTTGTCATACACGCAGCCTGGCAAGTCCTCTGAAGCAAGAAATGCAACAGATAGTTGCTTGGCCCATTGGTGGAAATTATACATGACAATAACTCATGGGGAAAAAATAATATGGCTCAGAAAGGGATTTCTGAGAAAAGAACATTGTGTTCAGGGCACAAATTCTCCAAATCTTCTCCACATGGGTTCAAAGCCCTTTCCCGACCTCACGGGACACACCTACTGCTGTGTCCCAGGGAAGCTGAAACCGTCTCCAAGCTCCCAGCCCTGGGAGCCCCCATCTGCTGCCTGGCGCTGTCCACGGTTCACCCCTCATAGGACCACCTTCACACACGCGTTCCCGACGCCTCAGATACACGTGTGGCAAATATCTTCTGCAAGCTTGTGGCTTGTCTTTCCACTTAGTCAGAGGTGTCTTTCTTGCACAGGGGTTTGTAATTTTAGTGTAGCCAGACTTCTCAATCTTTCCCTTTGGTGCTATTTGTGTCCTGTTGGAAATGGTCTTCCCCACCCCGGCTTACGAAAACACTTTCACTTTCTTAGACGTTCACCTCATTTCTGCTTTCCATAGTCTGGTTTTTCATCTGACAGGAACTGGTCTTTGAGGACACCTGTTCACGGGGGGCCACTGAGTGTTCCCGCACTAGTTGCTAAGGAATCCAGCTTCTCACTGCCATCGGCTCACTCCGTGCCAGGTGTCCACATGTAGGCTAATTCAGCTCGAGGCTGCCTATTGTTTCATAGTAATTTATTTATCCCTGTCCCAATGCTATGCTATATTCACGAAATAACTTTATAATAAACCATCATATGATACGGCAAGGCCCTCGCCCCAATTTTTCCTCTTCTTAATGAGTGCTGTAGCTGTTCCTGACTTTATCCTTCCACATAAATGTTAGAATCAGTTTGTGAAGTTTTACGTAAACCCTGTGGGGTTTTCTGTTTGGAGTTGCCGCAAAGCCATATATCTATATGAAGAAAACTGATGTCTTTAACTGTATTGGGTTTTCCTACCCATGAATTTGGTGTGATTTATCCCTAGATGTCTTATATATTTTTCTTGATACTCTAAATTGTGTGAATTTTAAAACTGCATTTCCCAACTCCTCACTGCTGGTCTGTAGGAGCGGAACTAACTTTTGTTCACTCTCCCCAGCAAACTTGGCTTTTTCTTTATCTTAAAACCTGCCTGAGCCTCTCTGGGGGTTTTCTGTATGTAATGCAGGGTCTCAGCTCCCGGCAGGTGAACACAGGAGACGTTGCGGCTGAAAAGGAACAACAGCGGAGTCATGGATTCTATTCTCGATGGCGGCCAGGCAAGACACAGGAAGCGGGAGCCACACGATCCGCGCTTGCTAGTGTAGCCACGGCAGTTATATACAAAAGAATAGTGGCTAATGGCCAACTGGTTACAGCTGACGGCCAACTAATAACCGAGCCAGCACCCTTCCACGTGAGGCCGAGAGCCTGGAAACTGCTCTCCTGGGACTCTGTCCCCACACTATATAAACAATCATATCAGCTGTGAATAATGTCCATTTGTGTTTTTAACGATCCTTAGAGTCTGTTTCTTTTTGCCGATTTGTTGTGTTTTCTGGGACCTCCAGTGTGACATTGACTGGCAGTGGAGTCGGAAGCAGGCTGGCTTCATCCTTGAACATATGTGGATCGCTTCTTAAGTCCCACTGTAAAATACGGCAGAAAACTCTTACCGGGTTGAGGTGGGGCTGTCCTCATTGCTAAGTGTGTTCATCAGATACAGTGGGAGTGATAGAACGTGGCATGCTTTTCCTGCATCTACTGAGATGGTTCTGGGGGTTCCTTTGATCGGCCCCAGGTGTTGGCTGGACATTAAGCTGAGGCATAAAAGCGCTGCTGAAGCTCCCAGGTGAGTAGCTGCGCTCACAGCGGTCAGGCCTTCCAGGCAGGGCTGGTCCTGCACACAGAAGGCTGTTCCCCCGGGGGCCAGGAAGAGGTGAGGGGATGGGAGCCTCTTCTCCTTGGCCACCCCATCCTAGGCAGGGCCCTCAGCAGCGTGTCCTGGAAAGCAGATGTGCCCCGTTGGGCCGAGGTCAGGGCCTGGCCGACCTCACACTCAGCTCTGGGCTCCAGACCGTGGCAGGAACAGGCGTGTCTGCTTGAGTTGGACCAAGAATCCCAAAGTGTGTGGAGTCATGACTTTGCTCCCCGGGGCCCTCCTGGCCAGCCTACCGGCCCCCTGGCAGCCCAAAAAGCCTGGATAGTGCTGGCTCAAGCAGAGGCCGCTCTTATGGGGCAGGTAGGGGTGGAAGGTGAGGGGAGAGGCGCATCTTAGCCCTAGTGAGGGGACTGCCACCCCTGCCACCTTTGTCCAGGGCGGGGCCTATTCGCAAGCCTGAGACATCAGGTCAGAGCTACGTCTCCTTCCCTCAAATTTGTCTGGAAACCCAGCCCTGTCCTCCACCGGCCTCACAGCCCCCAAAATTGAAAACTGATAGGTCCCCAGAGAGGTTCCCTCACCCTGCAGACGGGCCGTCATAGAGCAGAGCCCACCCTATTTTTTCTGGGTGGGGCACCCCTATTTCCTAGAGACACCCCAGGCCCTGCATTCCCTCTCCCCAGGATGCTGCATGTCCAGCCCAACGGCAGGGGTTGTGAAATCCTGTTGTGGCTTCTGGCTGGGCAGTGAGGGCTGGCCTTGTGAGCACAGCAGCTTGGGCCATGCTTGCAGCAGGAAATGGCTACCCCTGGGGGGCAGTGATGCCCGAGACCCGAGCCTGTCTCGGGTAGGAAGAATGCCCCTCTGCTCAGCGAAGGAGGGCGTGAAGTCCAGGCTGGTCGAGGACCCGCAGCCATGAGGCAGGGTGGCTGAGGGCCTGCAGCCCAATACCTGGCCCTCCCTCGCTCCCTCCCTAACTTCTGGTGTGCGAGTTAAACCTCAAGACTGTGTACTTGGACTTGTAGAGCTTAGAAAGCATAGGCAGGTGATCAGGTGAGGATGGAGGCCTGTGAGAGAGGGTCCCCAGGTATGGGCAGGTGGGCAGGTGAGGATGGAAACCTGGGGGGGAGGAGGGAAGGCATGCTGCTGGACGTAGGCCTGTCGAGGAGGGGCTCCAGGCTTAAGGGACACCTGGGCCTAAGCCTGGGTATTTGTGCTGCATAACAAATTATTGCAAACTCAGCTGCTGAAAACCACACCTAGTCATTACCTCACAGTTTCTGTGGGTCAGGAGTCTGGGCCAGGTTTTCTGCTCAGTCTCAACCGACTGTAATCAAAGGGTCTGCTGGGCTGGCAGAAGTCAGTTGCAGGACTGAGGTTCCCATGGTCTCAAGGGCTGCCGGCTGCACTGCTCAGTTCCCAGAGATGCCTTCAGCGCCCTGCCACGTGCCCCTCCATAGGAAGGTCAGTCACATCATGGCTGCTTGCTTCTTCAAGGCTATGGAAGCTCTGCAGCTCCACAGCTGGCTGTCCTCCCCTCCTCCCCCCAGGCCTCTATCCTCATCAGCTCACCTGCCCACCTGCCTATACCTGGGGACCCTCCCCCACAGGCCTGCAGGGAAGGCTGGACCCTCTTTTAAAGGGCTCACCTGATTAGGTCAGGCCCACCCAGGATAATCTCCCATTTGACTAACTCAACATCAACTGATTAGAGGCCTTAATTACATCTGCAAAGTCTCTTCACCTTTTTCCCATAATATAACCCAATTGTGGGAGTGAAACCCCATGATATTCACAGTTTCACCTGCACGCGAGGGGAAGGGATTACAAAGTAAGAGCCATTTTAGAGTTCTGCTTTCATCTGGGTCAAAGCATACCATTGTTGTTTTTATTCATATTTTCGTATCAACACTGGTGAGCTTAATAAACCCTGGGAGAAAATGCTAGATGTTAATCTTAGTGGGGCAAGGACCATCTGTGGGGACAGAGCCAGGTGTGCAGTTTCCAGGCTCTCGACCTCACGTGGAAAGGTGCTGGCTCAGGTAGTAAATGGCCATCAACTGTGATTGGATCGCCATCAGCTGTGGCTCATTGGCCGTCAGCTGTAATCAGTGAGCCATTGGCCACTAATGTAACTGCTGTGGCTATGCTAGCAGCAAATGGGGGCTAGAAAGAAGATGGTGGCTGAGCTAGCAAGAGCGGATTGCAGTTAGCATGGTGCATTGCAGTTAGCAAGTGAGGTGGGTTGGCAGAGAAGCAGATTGCAGACTGTGGTTCGTGTGGCTCCTGCTTCCTGTGTCTCCAACCCAGCCACCAGCAAGAACATACTGGTATGACTCCCCTATCTATGGCTCCGTGGGTGTTCCTTTTTGGCCTCACCATATCCTGCGTTCTAATGTGGGGAGCGGGACCAGAGACCCTGCATGACACCATGCATGATAACCATCACCATCACCCCCTTTTACAGATGAGAAAACTGAGGCACACAGAGGGCGCATGCCCTGGCACATGAAGGATGCCTTCTGCTCCAAGTCACATCAGTCAGAGAGAAGCAAAGCCTGGACTTGACCATGTCCTGCCCCTGCACTTGCAGACCCCACCCTGCTGCCAGCAGACAGGTCCCACCAGCTGCACAGTCTATGATCGACAGCCCCCATGCCCAGGCGAGGCAGTGACCCCCAGGGAAGCATAGCTGATGGCTACCAAGTTCACCCAACCAACTGGGGTCACAGATGGTGCAGACCTGAGTCTGAGGGGCTCCTAATGTCCCCAGCACACTCTCAGGGTCCCTAGACACACCTGTCCGCTCACCTGGGAGGTCCTTTGTGGCCTGCTTGAACCCCTCTGCTGATGGGAAGCTCTCTTCTACCATCTCCCATCTCTGAAGCGCTCTACCTGGGAGAGAGCTCAGCTTCACACCGGGGCACACCCACCTCCTTGCACTCTCACCGGTTGTTCAGAGGTGATGGAGTTGCTGTGGCTCCACAGTGGTGAGGATGACAAAAGCTGCTGTGCATCCTTCGGATGGTTACAATCCCTCTCTGAGCCTTGATGTCCTCATCCAAATCTGAGGCCAACCTGGGCTTGGTTCAGCATTTGTACCTTGGATGAAGCTGGAGCTGAGAAAGGAGGGTGGGAACAGCTTTGCTGCAGTGGAGTGCCGGAACCTCACAGTCAGGTGGGGCTGTGTGACCCTGGACAGGTTGCTTTCCTTGTTTGGGGTGGTGGGTGAGATTCTCTAGGGACCCCCAGCAAGGAGTGTGATTTCATCCCCCGTCCCAGGAGCTCCTCCAGGAAGGGTCATTTGTCCTGGTCCCCACATGGCTCAGCACTGCACCTGGTTAATGGAGCTTGCACACAGTAGGTGCACAGTGAGTCTGTGTGGGAAGGTGAATAACCCAGTGGAGACACCAGCACTTCCTTCTAAAACTGGGCTGAGGCCTCTGGGCTGTTTGCCCATCGGTGGATAGGGCTGAGTGCCTACTATGTGAGGGCACATGACTATCTCACGCCCACTCTGCTAAAAGAGGGCCTGAAGGGTTGCTGCTGGGGGCCCTGGCCTTCGAAGGAGCAGAGCAGGACTGGGCTGGCGGCCTGGGGCCCGAGCCAGCCAAGCCCTGGCCTCTCTACCTGCCTGTTCCTTGCCTCGGCTACAAACGAGGGGCTGGTTGCCAGCTTCTGCGCACCCACTCAGTGCCCGGGACACAGTTTCTCTTCATTCTCAGAATCTTGAGGTAGAGTTTGTCTTCAGTTACACATGGAGAAGAGACTGGGAGTCTAAGAGGTTACGCGACTTGACCAAGTGACTCCACCTTTGGCTCAGTGTCTCAGCCTGTGGTTATGGGCGCCCCTCCTGTAGTAACAAGGGTTGTTAACAGGGAACAGGCAACTATTGGCCAGGGGTCCGGCACTGAGCTGAGCCTGGTGTTTGAACCTTCACTTCAACCCAATTCAGGGTCTATCAGCTCATTTTAATTGTGACCAAACTGGAGCTCAGAGAGATAAGCTTTCCCCATACCCCGCAGCCTGTAAGTGGGGGCTGGGATCGGAACCCCGGAGTTGGATGGCCCAGCCTCCCCTCTAGGCCTCCAGATCTGCTGCCTGAGAGCCATGGGGTCCCAGGAGGCCAGTGGCCCCAGTGGGACCCGGGCGGGAGGGGCAGGGGTACGACAGCTTGTGGAAAGACAGGGAAGGCATGGGTTCTAAGGCCTCTGTTCTCCATCCTCTAGGCAGGTGGTGGGTGTGAAGAACCCACCACCACTGGTCCCGCTGCTCCTCGTGGCTGCAGGGCCAGGCCTGGGGCTGCCTGGCCAGTAAATGACCTCAGAGCTGTGTGTCCTCGGGGTTATTGAGAAGGGCACTTCCTGCTGCATCCAGCGCGAGTCATCGGGCCTTCATGTTTTCAATTATGGTGCAGCCTCTTCCCCACTTTCAGACCCAGCCACAGAGAGGGCAGTTTGAGGTCAAAGTTAGAAAGTTTGTCAGCAGCTCTGCAGGGACTAGTTCCTTCCTTAGGAGGCACGAGTTCTGGAAAGCTCTCTGCTGTCCCCTGGTAGCAGAGGACTAAGGGGCCTGCCAGCAGCCTTTGAGTGGGGCCAGGTTCTGGGGCTGCAGGTACCCTAGGACCAGAGGAAGGAAGGATGGATGGAGCTCCCGTCCTCTTCCCCGAGGCCTCTGGGCCCTAACACTTGTCCTGGGCACAGAACCAAACCCAGGACTGAATTAGGGCTCTGTCCCACCGGCAAGTCCCTCTCCAGGCCTCAGTTTCCTCTTCTGTTAAATGAGGTTCTTGGGGGAGGGAGAATGAGAAGTGACTGTTTTATGGGTACAGGTCTCCTGGGTGATGGCAATGTTTTGGAACTAAACAGAGCTGGTGGTTGCACAACACTGAATAACAAAAACGCCACTGAATTTGTCACTAAATGTTTAATTTTATGTCATGTGAATTTCACCTCATTAACAAAATAAAGAAAAAGGAGCTTGGAATAGTGCTGGTGGGTGAGAACCACCCGGACACCCACAACCTCTCTGAGCCTCGGTTTCCCTGCCTGTAAATCAGGGAGAGAATTTCAACGAGGGATGCCTGGGTTCCTTCCTGGCCCTTGGCTTGTCGCTGCGGGACGGTGGGCAAGCGGAGCAGGTGGAGCAGGTGGGGAGGGCTGGGGTAGGCGGCCCAGATGAACCTTTAAATACACTCACTAGGCAGCGGACTCCACTGTCCCTCCAGGCAGGCTGGCAGGCTGGCAGGGTGCTTCCTGTGCTGAGCTCTGGAGCTCTGCCCCTCCCTACCTGCTGTGTGATGGTGGGTAAGGCACCTAACCTCTCTGTGCTTCTGTTTCTTCAGCTGTAAACAGGGATGCTAACAATCCCAACCTCGCAGGGCGGTTTGAAGATTAAAGGCCGCGTATAGTGCTGGACACTCAGCGGGGGCTGCGGGAAGGGACATGGCACCCAGGGAATTCCACGACCGTCTCCCGCAGACAGGCAAGAAACGGGGGTTTGAGGGGCGTGACTTGCCTAATGCCACGCTGTGAGTGGCTGGCAGGGTCCCGGCCTGCGTCTGTGGGATCACAGCCTTTCTGCTCATACCTGAGGACAGGGTGCAGCAGCAGAGTGGCCCCCGGGACACTCCCTGGAGGCTAACAGGGAGGAGGGCTGCGGACGCAAGGAGGCTCCTATAGAACATTTATTGCTACTCAGTCCCTCCCTTCCTGCCTCTGTTTCCAGGAAAATGAGCCAGCACGGCCCAGTCCTGAGAGGACAGGGCTCTCAGACAGACAGGGATGCACCCGCTGGGGGACAGGCCCTCAGGACGGGTGGCCGGGCACCAGCCAGGCTGCCCGCCCCCAGCACCGCTGAGGGGCCAGGTTGACCCTGCGGATGTTGAGCTCCGAGGCGAAGGTCCTGGCTTTCTGATAGAAGAACAGGGACTTCTCGCGGTCCAGCAGGAAGTTGTGGTAGATGGTGGCCAGGCGCGTGTAGATTTTCATCTGTGCCTCCTTGTTGCCCAGGTCCACGGCTGCCGCCAGTGCCAGCTGGTAGTACCCAGCTGCGTCAAATGGGTCCTGATGGGGAGATGTGGCCTTTAAGTAGATGCCACATTACTTGACCCTGGGGCAGGGGCGGCGCGCGCAGCCTGCCCACCACCCATCATCTCCCCCTTACACAGGTTACCCCACCTATGGCCTGTGGCAGGCGGGACACCCTGGGGGCCAGTGACAGAGGCCCCTGTGGCCTCAGCCCCTGGATGTTTTCCTGGGAGGAGCCCACCTGCTCCAGTGGGGCTGCCTGAAGGTGGACTCGGCCTCATGTCCGGCTCGGACCTGGCAGTCTGCGTGGCTCTGGACAGGCATTTTGGCTAACCTGGGTCCCTCTGCGCTCTGCACCCCCCGGAGCCAGGGCTTCGAAGCCTGTAGTCCTTGCCCTCGGCTCCTGCCGGATGCCTCTTCCCCCCTCAGCCCCGGGGCCTCCCACCCACCTGGAGGACATCTGTAGTTTTCGCCTTGGGCTGAGGGGGGGGGGGTCTGACTGCTGTTCTAAGCGCCCACTGCAGAACCCACCCCAGCCTCGGGCCACCACGGCTCGGCTCCCTCTTGCTCCACGTCCACACTGACGCCACCATGTCCAGAACCCTCCATGGGCCAGGCTCAGCACGCAGCTCCTCACAACATTCCCTAACATTTTGACAGAGCATGACGTCCCAGGACATCTCTTCCCATTGCGGATGCATCTTTGCCTGAGCCCATCATCCCAGGTCAGGATGCCCCTCTCCCCGCCCTGACTCCTGTCTCCCACCCCAGCCTCTGCCCAGGTCTCTCCCCCCGTACCCAGGTTACCAGAGGGACCTGCTCTAAAACCCAAACCAGGCCTGTCTGTCCCCTGCTTATGATGGCTCTCCAGGACAGAGGACAAAGTCTGAGCTCAGCAGCCCTGGCTCCTCACTGCCCCACACAGAGCAAGGAACCAAAAGGAAATACAAGCAGGTACATGCAGCAGTCTCACCAACACTCCCCCAGCCCCTACCAGGTGCTGGATGCTGTGCAGGGCAGACCCACGCTGCCTCTGGGGACAAGTGACCACAGAGGGTGTCTGGGGCTGTGGCAGAGGGAAGCCCGGCAGGCTGTGGAGCCTTGGGTGGCACCTGACTCAGCCTGGGGAAGGTTGGGAGGGCTTCCTAGAGGAGGTACATCCCAACGAAACAAAGGGAATTGGCCAAAATGGGTGGTTGGGGTGGTGGTGGTGGAGTGCATGTGTGCGTGGAACAGTTAATGGTTGGCAGACTCAGGACCACACCACATCTGTCCCATTCCAAACCTTGCTCTCAGCTATGACACGCCACCCCAGGCGAACAATGACCCATTTCAGTGAGACCATCAGCAAAGGTACTTGTGGACCCCCTGCCCCTAGGCAGCACTCGTGGGCCCGGTCCACCCGTCTTTTTCCTTCCCTTCTGTGTCCTGTGCAGGGGAGCCCTTGGGTCATGCACAGGGCATGCAGGGACCTCTTTCCCTCCTGGGTACGTGGAGGAGGGCGTGAGGTTGGCCAGTGGCCCCTGAGGGAGTTCCAGCCTTGCCCAGTTGGTAGACAGGCCTGGCGTTGACAGAACTGTCATGGCGTAGCTGTGGGCAGGGAGCCCGTCTGGAAGGAAGCAGAGTTCTTTGCCCCTTGCCCCCAGCTGCTGGGCCCAGGGATCTTGGTCTCTCAGCTGACTGGAGGGATAAGCCCCTGTCCCCACGGCCCTATCCCAGGGTCTGAGATGAGCCAGCATTCTCAGGGCCTGGGGCTCCCCCAGGCCTGGCTCCCCTACACCCGATCCTGGGCAAGTCTGTTCACCTCCTCAGCCTTTGTTTTCCCTTCCTGTGTTGAACTGCTTGGCAATCAGTCATGTGGATCCTGGGGGGTGGGGGATACAGCACTGTGCAGCCCCATCCTCAGACCACCCAGGGGTCAGGGGTACATGGTGAGCCCACGTCACAGACAGCAGACGGCTCCCGGCAGACAGAGCTGGGCTGAGGCTGGCTGCAGCCCTGCCCCACACAGAGGAAGGCCTGGCTTGGAAGGGTGGGCACTGACGGGGTGTGCCCAGCTCGCAGGTCACAGGTCATGGGGTAGTGGAATCTCAGTTTTGTGAGATCGTGGGGCCGCAAGGTCTCAGGTGCGAGAGCCCCTCCACACGGCTCCTAATCTGACCTCAGTCAGGGGCCATGCCTCGCCTGTGTCCTCCCAGTCCAGTGTAGGCACCAGCTCCTGTTTCACAGTAGAGCATGCAAAGAGCCGATCGCATAGAGTTTGAATCACAGAGAGCCTAGACTATACACAGCCCGCATGGCACAGAGCCGGGACAGCACAGAACCTGGATCACACAGAGCTGGATTGCTCAGAGTCTGGATAACACAGGTTCTGGATGGCTCAGAGCTTGGGTCACAAAGAACCTAACCACAGTGAAGCTCAGTTGCAGTGGTCGCCACTGTCTACGGGACACCACTGC
Organism: Rhinolophus sinicus; assembly: GCF_057876585.1. NCBI lineage: Eukaryota > Metazoa > Chordata > Mammalia > Chiroptera > Rhinolophidae > Rhinolophus > Rhinolophus sinicus. The sequence goes on along the minus strand of NC_142501.1, from coordinate 212,727,853 downwards.
CTGCATCTGACATAGCAGAAAGCCATAGTGACCACTTCTGACCAGTAAGTGTCACCAGCACACAGCCAGGGCCGCTAGGAAGAGGTTGGGGGATAGTGGCCCAGCTCTGACAGGGCAGCAACTCATCCTGACTTCCTGGAGTGGTGTCCCTGCTTGGAAACCTGGGGTAGTCGCATCCTATCCTGAGCCCAGGTTTTCTTCTGAGAAATGGGATGATTGTTCCTGCCCCACCAGGTGACGTGTGGATTAAAGGTATCTCAGGATCCCAGGAAGAGCTCTGTATAGACTGGCAGGCTTCCTGGAGGAGGTGCCAGGATTTGGGTTCCATCTTGCATCGTGGGTGTCTGGGGATAATGGTGACTCCTCCCTCACCTCCCAAAGTCATCTCCCCCCTTTCACATTTTTGTAGCTACCTCCTGCTTGACTGTCCAGGCTCAGCTTTGCAGTCACCTCCTCCAGAAGGCCCCCTGACTGCATGCCCTTTTGTCCTTTACTCAGTGGCTGCCATCATCTGTTCACATATCAGCCTCCTCCACTGACCCTGAGTTCTGAAGAGCAGGGCCCCGCCCTGGTGAGAGCTCAGAGACTATGCTGACTCTGCCTGTTCTTCACAGCCAGGCCCGGAGCTCCCGGGAGACCACTGGAAGGGATGCTGGAGGGGGACGTGGACCCAGGCCCCCGGGGTCCGAGTGCAGATCCCACCCGAGCCTCCTCTCCCTCCGCCCACCTTCAGGTCGTAGAAGATGATGTCTCCGAGCACCAGGTACACCTTCACGTAGTACAGGGTCTCCTCGTCGAACTCCAGGGGCGAGTTGCAGAGCGACAGTGCCTTGAGGTAGAAGTGCTCTGCCAGCTCGCCTTGGCCCAGCCGGTGGTGCAGGGCAGCCAGCCGGTGGTAGGCCACTCGCTCATTCAGCCGGTCCCCTGGGGACACAGGCAGGGGCACACATGAGGACACATTGTGTGGGGCTGTGGGGGCACAGGCCCGTCGGGAGCACCCATGCCAATACCACCTCAAAGCTCCAGCCAGTCACTTCCCATATCCAGACTCACTTTTCCCACCTGTAAAGTGGGCCTTATAATGCCTGCTCCCTGTCTACCTTGGGGGTGTGGCAAAGTGGAGGATTTGGAGGCCCCCGCTCCGAGCCTGCACATAGCCACGTAGGTGGGACGCATGGGTCACTGTTTTTGAGTAGGAGACCCCAACGGTCATGCAGTCTGTGCACTCGTAGGCACCATGGCTTGGGTCAACCTCAGACATGACATTTGACCCTCCTGGGGTCTCAGCAGCAGCAGCAGCCCCCACCCCATCCTCAGGCATCACCAGCCTAGGCTGTGTCCAGGACCCTACCCTTTCAGGCCAGCGCTGTGGTGCCTGCACACAGACCATGCTGTGCCCCTACTGTGTGCCCAGCCCTCTCAGGGCTCCTTGTCTCTGGGGGAGGACGACGGCCTGGGGCAGCACAGTTAGGTGCCGAGACAGAGGGATGCTCGGCATCTGGAGACCGGCTTCCGGAAAGGGGGCTGGGGTTTCTCCAGCCAGGGAACAGCAGGGACTGGCTGAGTGAGGGGAGGGGACAGCATGCAGCCCGGCGTGTTCAGGGACCTGTGAGAAGCCTGGAATGCGGGCGCACTGGCTGGCCTCGTGGAGGAGGCCGCAGAGCTGGCCAAGGAAGTCCAGCCACGCAGCAAGCGTGCTGTTTCTGAGAGAACCCACAGGCCCGGGCAGGGATGGGGAGGAGGGCTGCAGCCCAGCTCAGCCCAGCCTCACAGGAGAGGGCAGCCTGCAGATGGAAGGAGCCCGCAGCCTCCTGGGGTGGCCTCTGTCACCTTCTGCTCCTGCCCTCCTGCTCTCAGAGGCGGAAGCCCCCGCACAAGGGTGTGGGGCTTACCCAGGGTGATGCTGAGTGCCAGGGCCATGTGGCCGAACTCCAGGCCCTCCTGTGGCGTCTCCAGTTCCTCCAGCAGTGCCACCAGCTTGTTGCAGAGTCTCAGCTCCGCCTCCTGGTTCCCTGTGGTCACAGCCAGGGGCAGCGCCCGGTCCTGCCCACACAGGCGGACGGGTCAGGCCTCTCAGAGCCCCAGACACGTGCTGGAGCTTCCTGCCTGCACTAACTCCCCTGGCTCTTTACACAGCTCTGTCGCCCGAGAGAAAGGTTAGCTCAGAGAGGTGCTGACACCCCCAGAGCCATGGGCCCTGAGCCAGCGGGGGTGTCACCTGCAGCCCATCTGTCTGCACTGCATAACTTCAGACCAGCTCCCCCTCTTGGGCAGTGAGGGCCTGACCAGGAAGTCTGGTCCCCCTCTACGCTCTAAAAATGCCACATTTATCTGAATCACAGGGGCTGAGCCACACGCGGTGAGCTGGGCAGACAGGAGGGGACAAGCCGCCCTCCCTGGGAGGCACATGCTGACTGGGTCCTGGTCTCAGTGCCCCCACTGACGTGCTGTGGGCCACGCTGAGCCTCAGTTTCCTCGTCTGTAAAATGGGGATGAACTAGCACCCTGGGGCTGTTGGTGGTGCCCGAAATGCATGCTTCCAGCCCAAACAGTACTTCCCCTCTCTGTACCTCCAGGCCAGGGTGGGGGTCAAGACCATCCCAGGTGAAGCCACTGGCAAATTAGGCTTGTGCATGAGGTGGCCCTGCCTCCAGGTAAGAGGCCTCCGCCGGCCACACCTGTGCTGTCCCACCCACTGGGGCCGCTCACCCGGTAGAAGGACACGGCTTTCTTCCGCTCCCAGGTCCCGTTGAAGAAGATGTCCCCGGCGGCCTCGAATAGCCCCAGCCCCAGCTTGGGGTCCCCCGTGTACAGCGCTGCATTCTGTGCAACCTGTGGGGATGCGGAGATTCTCCTGGGACCTGCAGTTTTCTGGCAGGTTGAGGTGGCCTCCCCACCCCGTGGGAAGTTCACAGACACATCCCGGCTGCCCTGGGACCCGCAGGCAGCCCTGTACACCCTGGACTACACAAACACGTGCATTGGAGGCCACTTCCCTCACCTCAGGAGTGACTGGCCCTGTGCATTTGGGGCCATTGTCACCCATTTGTGTGAGGGTGATGATTTAAGCCCTGTGTCCTATGAAGAGTCCTGTCCAGTTAAAGCCCTGGGAGCCGGAGGGTGTGGACTGCTGAGGAACTTGGGGCAGAGCTGAGAACAGGCCCCTGGATTCCACCGGCCGTGCCCAGACCATGGCATGCTCTGCTCCAGCCTCACTGGGGCTCCCCAATCCTGACCCTTTTGCCTCCGCTGATTTTCCTCCATGACCCTTAGTAACACCTGATGGTACATGCCCGCCTATCTCTCCCACCCGAGCACTAAGGTTGTCGGCTTCTCTGCTGCATCTGGGGTCTGGCACAGTGCCTGGCGCATAGTAGGTGCTCAACAAATACTGGGCAGTGAATGACTGCACTAGCCCCGCCCACAATCCAGCCACGCCCAGCTACTCGCAGTCCCAGTACTTGCCACACGCTGGGCACCTCTGTGCCTTGGCACCTGTGAGTCTGCTGCTGGAACACCCTTCCCAGGGAGGGCACTGGCCCCCACTCGTTGCAACTCAAACCAGCCTGTGCGACCCAGAAGGACAGGAGCTCACCCTCCAGCTCCTTTCTGCACCCCCTCGTGTCTGCCACAGCCCGGGGCCCCAAGTCAGCATCGTTTGAGAGCCTGTGCCCCCTCAGCCATAACTCCCGCTCTGGGATCCTCAGCCCCTGGCCAAGGGAGGTACACAGCAGGTGCTCAAAAATCAAAAAACTCACAAGGCTCATGAGCCTCCCAGTTTGTTCCAAATCACGTCATATTTAAAGGAGACGTGCCATATGCTGCTGGAGCAAGGTTCTCTGTGTGTCAGCTGAGTGGGCACACTTATTAAGCACTTGCTGTGTACCAACACGGGGGCGGGGGCTACTGTGAGGGGCACGTGCCTCTGGCCCCCGGGAGCTGACCCCATTGTGGAAGATGCTGACAGCAGGAGTCCAGGGGCAGTGGGGGGCCGGCCCGGGCACCCAGCTCGCAGCAGGCGCTCGGCAGTGGTTCAGGAGGGCAGAGTGAGCACGCGCCCACTCGTACCTGGATGTACATGTCCACCAGCTCGTTCTGCTGCAGGAGGTAGTAGATCTTCCCGGCCCGCAGCCAAGCGTATGCCTCCTGCTCCTTCCGCTGCAGGTCGATGAACACCCCCAGGCTGCGCTTGGTGTAGTCCAGCGCTGACCTGTAGGCCCTGCGAGGAGACGCGACGGTCAGAACAAGCACGCTGGGCCAGCCACCACGCGAGGGAGGGCACCAGGCTCTTCCCACGCCGGTCTGCTGACCACGGACCTGGACTGTCAGGAGTGGGGTCAGGTCCTGCCCTTCCCAGGCTGATGGGAGAGGGGGTGGACACTGGCTGCACTGCTCGTCTGGAAAATGTAAGGGGCCCTTTGGGGGAAGCGTCAGCGTGTGGCCAGGGAGGAGTGCACTGTTTGTCTCTGCCCGGCTCCCACACACTGGCACCCCACCTCTCTGGGCGCAGCAGGAAGCTCTAGCACCGGGCAGAAATTGAGAGATTATCTAGGCTACAGTGTCTTAGGCTCAAGTGGGCATCAAAATCATTCAGAGGGCTGTCAAAATGCAGATTGCAGGGTGCGGCTCCCCAAGTTTGTGACTCAGCTTTCTGGGGTGAGGCCTGAGAAAGTGCATTTCCAACAAGCTCCCCGGTGAGGTGGATGCTACTGGTCCAGGGACCCCCTTTGAGAAGCACCGATATAGGGCATCAGCCCATTTGTCCTGCTGTGAAACTGAGGCACGAGGGTGGGAGTGGAGCCGAGACTGGCCCTCCCAAGTCCTTTGGAAACCTGGCTCCCTCTGCTCTCTCCGTGTGTCCCCACACCAGAGGCCATGTGATCAGTGAGCGTGTGGGCCCTGCAGGCTGCATGGCCCGGGCCGAACATTACCCCATCTGGTAAGGATGCTCAGTGCAGTCTTCTCGGGGGACATGCGACCCTGAAACCCTGCCCTAGGGGACAATCAGCTGTCTTCTGTGTACCAGACTCCTCCAGGCTCAGATGGCTGCTGTCCTTACATCTGAGGGCCGGGATGAAGACCAGACCCCCTGGCCTGGAGCTGGGCCAGTGGGAGCAGACTCAGGGCAGGCAGAGGTCAGCTTACAGAAGTTATCACGGCAGAAAGAACAGCCCAGAAACACAAGCTCTGTCTCCCCTGGGGAGGTGTGCAAGCAGAGACCAGAGGACATATGTCATAGGACTCAAATGTCATGAGCATTAACTAGGACGACCCCCAGGCCTGCCAGCTCAGAGCTCGCCTGGTGCTAAGGAAGGAAATGGTCCCCAAGGAGGGGCTGCCCTGAGAGGGTGGCCCAGCATCCTTGCCATGCCGTCCCGCCCCACAGAGCCAGCCCTCACCGCTCAGTGCCCAGGGACAGGTAGAGTTGACTGATGGTCTCCAGGAGCTGCCCCTCCAGCACCTTGTCGGCCACCCTTTGGGCCAGCGAGAGCTGGAACTCGTGGTAGACGACACACTGGGCCTCATTGGGCTTGACCTTGCTGTAGAAGTGACACAGCTGCTGGACAGCATGCAGCTGGCCTGGGCAAGGGAGACAAAAGGAAGAAGCCACTGTCATTCATCAGAGCAATGACAACATTTGCAGGGTTCAAAGGCCCCTGCTCAGGTCACACAGTGATGAGCACACCATCACGGGGCCAGGCAGGACACGTTGTAGGTGCTCGAGAGATGGCACCGACCATTTTTGTAATGCTCCTCAGGCCTGGCTGTCCTGGCCAGGCTCTCACCACACCAGGATCCCTGTTTCCACTTCACAATTTTCCTCCTGGCCAGGACAGGTGCAGCTTCACACTGAGCTGACAGAGCAGGGCACTGGCATCCCCATGCTGCAGGTGGGCAAACTGAGTCCAAAGCTGAGTCCAGGCATGCAGTGGAGCTGGCATTCAGATTTGGCTTCCGGCATTCTGGAACCAGTGCTCCTTCAAGAAGCCAGGCTCCAAACCCCAGCCTTACTTGCCTCTCCTAAAACCAGGGTCTAAGGACAGTCGAGAGCTTTCACTATTAAATATGATCTGGCTGTCAACAAGGAAAGAGAAGACGTGCATGATATCATGAACCAACGAGACCGAGTAGATGCCTACAGAACACCCCCCAACAGCACCAGAACACACATTCGTCAGGGCCCATGGAACATTCTGCAGGACAGAACAGAGGCTGGGTCATGAAACAATTCGCAAAGGTAAGAGGACTGAAATCACAGAGTCTGTTTTCCAGCTACAGTGGAATGAAATCAGAAATCAACAACACAAGTAAGTTTGCGAAGTTTACAAATATGTGGAAATTAACAACATACTCCTAAACAACCAGGGGGCCAAAGAAGAAATTGCAATGGAAACCAAAAAATATTTTGAGATGAGTGGAAATAAAAGCATGACATACCAACATGTATGGGGTGCAGCAAAAGCAGTGTGTGGAGGGTCTTTATAGCTGTAAATGTCGACATTTAAAAAGAAGAATATTTCAAATAAAAAAACCCTCAAACTTCTACTTCAAAAAGCTAGGAAAAGAGGAGTTAACTGGACCCAAAGCAAACAAAAGGAAGGAAAAATAAGATTCGGGCAGTGATGATTAAAAACAGAGAATCAAAATAATCAATAGAGAAAAATCAATAAAACCAAATGATTTTTTTCTTTTTTTTGGACAAGATTAAGAAAACTGACAAATCTTGAGCTAGACTGACCAAGAGAAAAAGAGAGAAGATGCACATATCTAAAATCAGGAGTGAAAGACGGGCATTAATCATAATCATGGATGCTGAGCTGATAGAAATAAAAGGATTACAACAGAATACTGTGAACCATTGTGCACAAATTAGATAACGTAGAGAAAATGGACAAACTACTGAAACAGCCTAAAAAGTGGCCCAGAGCAGGCACTGGGTGACCCTGGGTATCACCCCAGCCTTTTGTCACCTCGCTGTTCAGTATGGAACGGGGACCACGTCATCCCCTAGGGCCCCCAGCTTGACATTCCCAAGTCTGAATCCCTGAGCGTCCTGGGGACGGGGCCTCATAGGAGGTTTGAGAGAGGCCCACGGGGACCACTGATGAGTATTCATTGCCAACATTTGCCTGAGGCCACAGGGCAGGTCTGGGCACCCAGCTCTTGGTTCTTCCTGGAGGTCCAGAGGGCCCTTGCCAGCCTTGGTGAGTTTCCTACATCCCTCAGTGGCTCCCCAGTGCTCTCGGGGAAAATGCCAAACCATAGCCTGTGTTCCCCAGCACTTGCCTAGGCCCCCAACCGAGGTTTTCACCACCCACCAGCCAATCCACCGGAACTTTGGACCTCCCTGCATGGCCCAGCTCACTCACCCCAGGGCCTTTGCACAGGCTGCGCCTTCTGCCAGTCCCTCTCCCAGTGCTCGCCTAAACCTCAATCCTCAGGTCCCAGACTGAACAGACGTCCCTGATCCACAAGTCAGGGCCAGGAGTCGACCATCACCACACTGAGCACCACTTTGCTGGCTCTTGTGACCTGGACATCTGTTCCCTATAATTGGCAGCCAGCCCCCAGCGAGGACCACTCAAGTCCCATTTGTAGGTAGAGCCCCGCATAGAGCTTGCTCACACAACAAGCTGCTATTGAATGCAGCTAACTGCTCCTTGGCCCTGGGGAACCACCCACCTGGGAGTCCTCTGGTGTGCAGGGCTGTCCGGATGCCTAGGGGAGAGCAGGCTAAGGTACTCCATGTTCGAGTCTGTGTGGCTCCTTCAGCTCAGCCGCCCCTGCCTGGCCTAGGCTACATCCAGGGTGACCCACCACCTGTTTGCCCATGACCGTGGAGATACCCGGCTATGGGGCTTTCAGTGCTCAAAGCAGGACATGCCAGGCAGACCAGGATGAGCTGGTCGCCCTGTTTATGTCTGGCCTAGCGTGGGAACACCCTCGAGCACCTGAGAACAGCTGCTGGTTTCCACCACTCAGTGCTGCCAGTGTGGAAAAACCACCGCCCACCTGTGCTCGCAAACCCCAGTGTGCTCCAAACAGAGATGAAAACATGTTCTTTCCAGGAAGCCAGCGTGGGGCCGGAGCTGGGACAGGGCGTGACACTTACTCTCTAAGTGGTCCGCCTCCACGGCAACCAGAAAGGCCCACTGGTAGTAGCACTTGGCCTGCTGGGTGAGGGCCCTGCGGGTGTATAGGTGCCCCAGCTGCAGGAGCACCTGGGTGAAATCCCGGCCGCACTCCCTGCTGGGCAGCCTAGAGAAGACCTTCACGGCCTCCAGGAGGTAGTGCTGGGCCAGCCCGCTGGCACCGGCCTGCAGGCACAGAGCCCCGAAGTTGGCCCGGACCACCGCCTGGTTCTGGAGCCGGCCCAGGTCCCTGGCGACGCGCAGGGCGCGGTAGTAGCCCTCGGCCGCCTGCCGGGTCCTGCCTGTCCTCTTCAGGGCAATGCCCATCATATTGGCGATCACGCCCTCTTGGTCCACACTGGCCACTGCTGCGTCCAGGACAGACTCCAGGATGTCCAGGGCCACCGGGCTCTGCCCATGAAGCACGTGCAACCAGGCCAGGGCCACCAGGTAGTCCACGACCAGGCGGCCACCGGTCTCGGCACTGGCTTCCACTGCCTGCATCATGAAAGAGATGGCCATGCCGTGCTGCCCGTGGTGGCTGTGCAGCTGGGCCAGGCTGGCACAGAGGGGGCCACGCAGGGCCTGCCCTGTGCCTGGGGCCAGGGGGGCCAGTGCCTGCCTAAGGTAGGGAGCGACCTGGGAGGGGGGACGGTGGGGCTGAGGGGCGTTCCGCAGGACCAGGTCCACGCTCCTGAGCGAGTTGGCCAGCGAGCCCCGGTGCCGCAGCGAGGACACCCTGATGCAGCTCAGTGCCAGGTGGGGCAGGCACTTCCGGCTGTACACGTGCGCCAGCAGCAGGTAGCAGTCTGCGGGCCAGAGGGCGTGCGGGGACCCCAAGGCCCTGTGCAGCAGCAACAGCCTCTCCAGGAAAGGCAGTGCCTCCTCGGGCTGCTTGAGGCGGACGTGGTGCTTGGCCAGCAGGAAGCAGGCGCGGGCTTCAGCCTGCGGGCTCTGGCCGCTGATGGCCCTGCGCAGAGCGAGCCTCAGGAGCTCCGCCTCCCCCTCGGTGCTGCAGACTTGGCCGGGCGTCCCCAGGAGCAGGGCGAGGGCTTTGGGCACCACCTGCCCACACTTCTCCCTGTTCTTCTGCCTCAGGTGCACGGTGGCCAGGTGGGCATACAGGGCCACCACCAGGAAGAGGTCGCCGAAGTGGCCCCTCAGGGCTCCCAGGCCTTCCTCAAAGTACACCCGGGCCTGGGACAGCTTGAGCTTCCGCACGCACAGCCGCCCCAGGACGAAGCAGAGCCTGGCCAGGGCCACAGGAAGGCTAGCCCTCTTGGCCACACCCCGGGCCTGTGCCAGGCGCCCGGCCAGCTCGTCCTCATCGGCGAAGCCACAGAACATGGTACTCAGCCCCGGCGGGGAGAGGTCGTACAGGCCGCGGAAGCAGGCCTTGTACTCGGGAGCGTCCAGGACCAGCAGCAGTGAGTGCAGGGCCTGGGGGTCAGCCCAGCCATCCTCAGCGTCCAGGCAGAAGGAGGACTCCTCGGCACCCGGCGAGCTCGCGCCACTGGACACTGCATGGAGGCCCCAGGACACTGGCTCCTCAGGACAGCTGTGACAGGGCTTGCATTGTTCTAGAACATTCTTCACCTTCTGCAGGGTCTCTGAGTGCAGGCCAGGCAAAGGCATGTCTGCAAGTCACCAAAACCCCCAGAAGGATTAGAGTCTGATCTGAGTCCAGGCCGGGGCAGGGACGTCCCCCCCGAGGCCCAGCGTCCCTGTGGCAGCACTTGGCAGACACTGCCTTCCCAAGGGCCGCCTGAGCGTCTGAGGTTAAGCGGAACGCCCAGCACCCAGAAGACAGTGGGAACTCAGTAATTATGACCTCGGGGGAACACAGATCCATTCAGCCAAGTAACCAAGAGGCCCTCCTTTGCTCACTCTTTCTCGTTTGAACGCAGTTTCAGGAGACTAGTGTCCTAGCTCCGAGATCACTCAGAGATCCCCTTCCCTTTAGAAAGCATCAAAGCCACTTAATGGGATGTCCATTCACTGTGATTTTGTCAGCACTTGGGACCTCCAGTCAGGTGTAGGCGTCCCCATGACATGGTCAAGAGCCAGTCAGAGGAAGAGATGAGCTTGAGCCCAAAGCCACCCCCAGAAATGGCAAAACCAGCCGCCGTGGAGGAAGTGATATGTCTGCTTGCCCAGCTCTAGCATCGAACCATTTCCAACAGGAAACAGTGGGATTGGCTCCCAGACCCCCGGCTCCACTTCACCTTGGCTGGTTTGAGAATTTGAGGCCCATGGTTACTAAAGCGTTAAAAAAGAAAAAAAAAAAAAAAAAAGAAAGAAAGGACAGGGAGCTGGGGAGTCTGGAGACATCCCAGAGGCCCACAACTGCCTGCTTGTGCACTGTTGGCTTTGGAAAGGCCCAGAACCCAAGGGTTTGTCCAGCGCTTAAGAGCAAACAAGTTCCATTTCCTGTTGGGAAAACATGGGCTTAAAGGGGAATTTATTTGAAAGGAAAAAACCCAGCATCTAAAGACTGTTCTGTTTCAGATTAATATGTAAAAAATGTTCAAAACTAACTGTCTCCTTATAAGTCTGTAAAGTCTAGGAATAAGGAAAAATTAAATCTGGTTTAGTGGCAAATGTCCGACTTGACTACGCATTAGATTAGCTAAGAAAACGCCATCCTCCAGGCGTGTGCTCCCAGCTCTTATCCAGCCCCCCCCCCCCCGCCCCCACCCTAGGCAGCCTTTGCTCCCAGGGCCTGGCAGGGTGTGACACCCCCTCCTCGGGGAAGGCAAGCCTGCAGAGTTCTTCCATGTCCTCATCCTGCTGAGGCTCCGGAGGAGGATGGCCCTGGAACAGCCCTGGGGGGCCGGGGGAAGGGGGCTGGCCTCCGCATCCACACCCCAAAGAAGCCCTTCTGTGTTGATGCTTAGATAGGTCCCATCCCCAGGGAATCTCACGGGTACTCAGGCATTCACGTCCCCAGGACCTGCCTGATGCAGACCCTCTGTGGGCGGAGAGATGGAGGAGCTGGGGGGGAGGGGTGGGTATCCCTGGACCAGCCCCCGCTGGGAAAGGAGCAGACCCTCAAGGACGTCTCCAAAATAAGGCTCTAAATTCAGCGCCCTTTTTACCCTTCAAAGCAGAGCACAGGGTGAATTTCAGCTGCTCTAGGTTATGTGAGAGGAACCGAGGGCCAGGCATGGGCTGGGGCAATGGAGGGAGGGCCCCACCTCCACTGGGCACAGAGCAGGGGGGCTGGCATGATCACTGGGGACCTGCTGCCGCAGGGGACGGGAGCTTCACCTCCATTGCTCCAGCCTCCCCTCCAGGGCAGGACACCCACCCACCAGCACTCCCCCCCACGGAGGAGTGGGGTCTGTGCCCAGCACCCACGGGGGCCAGCTCTGTGGCTTCCACCTGGCATCACCCCCAAAGCCCAGCTCCATGACCACAGAAGCCCTGTGCTGTGTGAGAAGAACCCACCTTTTTCTTCCTGCAGTTCAATCTCAGCTTCTTCTAGTCTGTCTGAAAAGGGAGAGAACAGAAACATCAGCCTGCGGCCTGCGGCCAGCACCCTCTGCCCATGTCTGGCGACAGTGGTGACACCAGCAGGGTAACATTCCTGACTCCAGTGCCCGTTAGGAGCAGTGGGGAGTGGGGGTGCAGCCTGAGGAGCCTCATCTTCCAGGGTCTTCCCCACCCCCACCCCTGCAGGGTTCCATCCTCTCAAGAGAAACACGAGAAAGGCGAGAGGCGTGGCTTCTGCTGCCGCCCCTCTGGGGATGAGGGCAGCTTCCCAGTGAAGGGAACGCTTGACTCCATCGGCTCTCCCAGGGAGCAGGGCAGCAGATCTGGTACGACTCCTGCTCCTCTGTGCACTCCTACCCCGCATTCCGTAAGTCCCAGTGTCCACCTCTTTAAAATGGGCTGACACCAACAGCTCGCTGGGTTGCCACAGAAATCAAATGAGAAAAAGAGCTGTCAAACGAAAAGTGCCGCCGACTGTGATAACACAGAGCTCCTGGGAAGTTACGCAGCATCAGACAAAAGGGCCCCTCCACCCCGAATAAGACGTCCCAAGGTGGCTTCCTAAGAAAGAGAAGAAAACCATCTCTTTTTGTCATGGTTGAGGACACACGACACACTTCCTTCAATGACGCTTGGCACTACAGCCTCAGAGAAATCCCTTCCAAGTACAGGAGCGGAGAGGTGAAAGGGGAACAGCATTGTCTCACGAGGACCCGCCCCCAGCAGCACCCACACCCACCCAAGCTGTACACCGTGTAGATGTCTGCGCTGGATGTCCTTCTCAGTAACTGCCTGGCGTCCTCCTCAGAAAAGCACCCTTCCTTGCTGAAGAAAGATCTTTCTTCCTCATTGAGAAATAACACATTTTCCAACCTGGAGAAAATCAAGTGCTTCATTGAAGATCACATGGTTCCAAAGTAAACATTGCACAGTTAGACCACTTTCTACTCCCTCACTTGACAGGCAGTCCCTGCACACCTACTGTGTGCCCAGCAGTGAAGACACCGATAACAAATAAAAACAAAATAGACCCTGCCTTCAAGGGTGCCTTGTCTGGTCAGAAGCAGACGCCCAGGAGCAGAAAAGGCTGTGGCTGATGCAGCGGGTCACAGCAGCCTGGGAAGAAGAGCTCCTGGGCAGCCTTCAAAGCCCCACCTCAAATGTCCCTTTCCCTGTGAGGCCGGTCGTGACATCTGCAGGCAGAATTGATCCCTCCACACAATAAGCTCCTGAGATTTCTTGTATGAGCTCCACGGTGCTCCCACAGTGCCCAGCACAAACACTGTCAAGTCAGGGAGACGAAAAACCGGAGGGAGGGAGGGAGGGAGGGAGGGAGGGAGGGAGGGAGGGAGGGAGGGAGGGAGGGAAGAAAGAGGCCATTTTGCTTATAGGACTAAAGTACCATCATACTATGAAACTTTGACATGTACTGTGAAACTTGGAGCTGTTTTGAGATGTTAAAGAAAAACTTAGCGTAGCTTGTGGGACATTCAACCAAACAACTCGCCTGTGTTCTTCAAAAACGTCACTGCCATAAAAGATGAGAAAGACTGAGGAAACGTTTCAGATGAAGGAGAGAAGACTAAAGAGACAGGACCACTGGTAACTTGTGGTCTGAAATCTTCTTTGGCTGTAGAGGGCAGTAATAGGAAAACGGGCAAAATCTGAATAAGTTCTGTGGGTAATATTCCAGAATTGTATCAGTGTCAATTTCCTGCTATTGATCATTGTGCTGTGGTTAGTCAGCAGTACTGGTTTGGGGAAACACTGCCTTATTTACAAGTAAAAGGACATCGTGTTTGCAACATATTCTCAGAGAGCTTAGAAAAAACTAGAAGTAAAACAGAAAAAAAGGAGAAAGCAGATGCCGTAACAAGGGAGCATTTGGGCAATCTGGGTGAAGGGTGTGCAGGAAATTTATGCTCTTGTTGCAGCTTTTCTCTAAGTCTGAAATTATGTCAGAATAAATTAGAAGGAAAAAAAGAATAGCTACCAGGCTGTTCGTTAAACAAAGAATAAAAAGCCAGGGCCTGGAATTGGAAAGATATTCAGGAAATGTTTGTTGAATGAATGAGGGAAGTCATTCGGGCTTCTCCTGCTGTAAACAGGACCAATGGCCCCCGGCCCCGTCACTCTTCCAGGTTAAGAGAGAGGAATAGACTAGCTCAGCCCCTTGACTCTTCCAGCTCAGGCCCTTGGTAAGTTCAGGACCTATTTAAGTCACATGGCCCCTCACCATCTGTTGAGAAATTGTGGTCTCCCCGAAGACAGTGGCAGGGATCTAGACCACGGGCCCCAAAGCTGTGTTCCCCAGAACACCAGCTGATGGAGCTGTGTGAAAAAAGGGTTGAGGAGGTCAAATCAGCGTGACAAACATATCTCGACAGGAAGAAAACAGTTTCAGACTTCTTGGTGCCTTCCTTGCAGCGGGAGCCCCGCAGGCTGCCCACCAGGGCACAGGGAGGGCACATCCCCACTCGTGTGAGCACGTGGAGGTTTGTAATGGAGTGCTGGGAGGGAACACATTTTGGGACACGCAGGTCTAGCAGCCACGCTTAGCATCCAGGCCCAACCAGCTGCAAACTGCTGCTGCCAAAGAAGTGACAGAGGCAGCAAAGCAGCCAGACACTTACATCGGGGAACAAGGACTGGCAGGATCTGTCATGGCACCAAAGTGGCCTCTGGGCTCTGGTCTGGGAGGTGCTGGTCTGTCGTAGCGCCAGACCGGAATGAGATGGGATGTCGGGGGGCGGGGGGGGGGGGGGCGGGGGGGGGGCCCTGAGGACGAGCCTCTCGTCTGGGAGAGGGGAGGCCCGGCGGACGGGGACAAGCCCAGAGCCCAGGACCCAGTAAACGGTCCTTTCCACACCACACTGTCTGGCCTCCTTGACCGAAGTCTTAAAAATGAAAGGTCAACTCAAGGGGAAGAGAGTTCCACCACGGGGTGGACGTGGCTGTGTCGCTCACCACTCTCCTAGAACCCCCCGCCCCCCGCTGCCCAGGGCTGGGCAGTGGGGACACGCAGGTGACCAGGCAGTCCTCCCGCAGGATTCCTGGGGGGGGGGCAGGGGCAGACACATCAACCACGGGGCATAGGGGGCTCACACAGGGAGAGGAGCTCGGCCAGGACGAGCATCCTCAGGGATGAGCCACTGGAGAAGGGCTTTGGGGACCAGTGAGAGCCCCCAGGAAATCGTGAGGTCGGGATGGACGGAGCAACACCCAGGGTCATTCTAGAAGGGACAAGCCAACAGCATAGATGGACTCAGGGTGAGCTGATGGCGAATGGTGGCGTTTGAAACGGGGAGTCACTAGGGCCTGGGTCATGGGGGGGCCTTGAAGGCCAGGCCCAGAAGCTTCGAATGGTTTCATGAAGGGCAGTGGCGTGGTGCACGGAATGGAACAGAGTCCCCCAACGTCCATGTCCTCGGAAAGTAACCTTCTTTGGAAAGAGGGTCTTTTCAGATATAATCAAGTTAAGGGTTCTGAGATGGGGCGATCATTGTGGATTATTCATGTAGTGGGGTCCTTAAACAGGCAGAGGAGAAGAAAACCAAGTGAAGATGGAGGCAGACAGGAGGCGGGCGGCCACGAGGAACGCCTGGAGCCCCTGGAAGCCGCAAGCAAGACGCAGGAGGCTCCTCCCCGGGGCCTCCAGAGGAGCCGGCCCTGCTGACACCCGGAGCTGTGAGAAGCCCCTGGTTTGAGGGGCTCTGTTCCCACAGCCCCAGGACGCTAGTGCACACAGACAACTGTGCACTTCAGGGAATGACCCCTGGCAGCACTCGGAGAAATGGCAGGAGGGGCCCAGATAGGAAGTTGATGTTGGGCCCTGGGGACAAGGGGATGGCAGCCTGGGCTAGGTCCAGGCCTGGGGGCAGAGCTGGGAGCAGACTCGCCATGACCAGCAGGGGTGGGACGGGGCTGGCGGCGCTGTGCAGGACAAAGTCCAGGTTTGTCACCTGGGAGGCAGGCAGACAGCAGCAGGGTTCCCACGGGGGTAGGGGCGGCGCAGGGCAGGGCTCAGGGAGGGGTGGCGCCTCAGCACTCACTCAGACGCGTGGCCCTGCTCACTGACGAGACTCGTCTGCACAAACCCGACCTGGCCTGAGGCCACGTGCCGGCCCAGGAACCAGGGCAGGCCGGGCACCTGGGCCCCGAGTATCTCGATGAGGTCGCCGCTTTGGAAGGTCAGCTCTTCGGGCCCGGAGCCCTGGTAGTCTGCCACTGCCGAAGCCAGGCCCACAGCTGTGGGAAGGAGGGCACAGGGTCAGTGCTGGGGCGGGGCCAAGGGGGGCAGACGCCATCCTCAGCAGACACACGAGGTCCCGCTGTGGAACCATCTAACACCTGTCAGGGATTGCAGTGAAGCTCAGTCACTGCACATGAGGGGCTGGACATTCATGCGGTCCTCAGAGGGGGTGCTTTATCCCCATGCTGAGGGTGAGAAACTGAGGCCCAGAGACCTCAATTATCTTGGCCCTGGGCTATTGGCCTCCAAGGCTGGGCTCTTTCCTCCGTCCCACCCCGACGAGGCCAGGCCAGGCCAGGGACTCTGCAGGGTGTGTGCCGCTATAAACATGAGTCCCTCCGATCCCTCCTCCCCTGGGGCCTCATGTCCATGTAACAAGGACACAAGGCCACCCCAATACTAGCCAGTCTGGGGCAGAGCAAACAGCGCTCGACAGGGAGCCCTCGGTTAGTGCACAGGGCCACTTCAGCCACAGCCCGGCCCAGCCCAGCCCAGCGCCCCCCGAGTGTTTAATGTGGTTCCAGAAAGAGAGGACAGACTGAGAATGCTGGCTGAACGGTCTGTGGAAGCTACACTTTAGAGGCAGTGACCAGGACCCGGACCCGGCCTTGCTGTGCTGTGTGAGTTGGCACCAGCCAACAGACCTCTCTGAGAACAGTCATCACACTGTGACCTAGAGACGATTCTAGCTACATCTGGAGGCTTGGGGAGGATTCAGGGCGAGGGCAGAAGCTTCCAGAACACTGGCACCCACCTCTCCTCACCCACCTCTTTCCCCAGGGAAAAAAGCCAATGGAAACATTTACCCATCAGCTGGATGTCCGGCGTCCTAGGTCTATCATCTGTAGAGTCATCAAAGGGGTCCCAGGGAGCCCTAAGAGCCCATCTGGAGGGGGGAGAG
The DNA here is from genome assembly GCF_057876585.1 of Rhinolophus sinicus. NCBI lineage: Eukaryota > Metazoa > Chordata > Mammalia > Chiroptera > Rhinolophidae > Rhinolophus > Rhinolophus sinicus. The sequence continues at coordinate 212,711,073 of NC_142501.1, read as the reverse complement.
GGAGGTCTTTGCTGCAGGATTTCAGATTTGGGGCAGACTGAAACTGTGTGGAGTCTGGATGAGTCAGCAGCCCCCAGTGACCCATGTGGATCCCACCACACACACACACACACACACACACACACCTGTCCAGGTGTGGGGCCTTCAGGCCTAGGTGTGGCACTGCCTCCAGGTAGCCCCATGCCCCCAGCCCAGCTGCCTCCTGCCCTTTCTCATGCTCATGTTCCTGGGGAGAGAAGCTGAGCCATAGCCTGTTATTTCAAGGACACTGAACGTCTGGAGATTCAGTTTCTCTCTTTGTCTTGGCTGCCAGGAAGCTCCAAGCCAAGCTTATGCCTCACATTCAGCAAGTGAGCAGGAGCTTACATGTTACCTGTCCTGGTTTCCCCCACGTGATGACTTGGTCAATATTCATTCAGATTCCCCTGTGCTTCCTTACTACAGGCTCCCTCAGAAGGTCTTCATGAGCTGGGATATGAAGCAAGAGCTCCATGCAGCACATGTGGGTGCCCTTGTATCCCAGCACAGCCCTGCTGGGAAATGGCAGTGTCCTGTCACACAGGTGGCAGCCCTGAGGCCCAGCTGCTGGACTGGCTTGCCAAGGTCACACGTGGGAAGCAGCAGAAAGGATCGTGGCTGGGTCTGCCTGGCTCACACTGCTTTTAGTCTCCCCACCCCCAGCGCGCACACACACACACACACACACACACACACACACACACACACCCCACCCCTGCCCGTGGACAGCCCAGGGCCCAGGGCACCTCCGAGAGGCCTGACGGCAGGAAGCAGTGAAACAAAGGCCGGTACCTACTGATGAAACGGAATCAGAGTTTCTGGAGTGGCTACCGCTGCCAGCTCCTTGGAGGATGTGCTGAGGTGGGGGGCCGAAAAGTCCACTGCTGGGGTTGCCTCTCCCTGGGGACCCCCTGAAGCCCGCCTCAGGGGCTGGGGGCCCCTCTGTGCACCCCAGGGAACAGTTGTTGCTCGCACATGGTGGTCAGCACACAGGACAAAGAAAGGCCCTTCAAAGCGACAAAGGGTGGTCATTCACGGCGGCTGGACACAGGGGGGGCCCACCCTTCCCCTCCAGGATTCACATGTGAAGGCAGCGCCTGTAGGAGCCCCCCAACCCCCAGCTCTGAAACCCACATCCACTGAAACCCAGACACCAGAGGTGTCTGGACTTGGGCTGGGGTCCCAGCTTTGCCCAGGCTTGCCCTGGGAGCCTGGCTCGGACAGACTCCTAGGGCCTCAGTTTCCCCTTCTGTACGGAGGGGTCAGACGTGTGATCCCAAGGGCCCCTCCTGCTTGGACCACCATTGGTGAGTCTGACCACAACTGGCCACCTCTCTTCCTCTCTGTGGCCAGGGTAGGACAGGCAGCTTCATGTTCCATTAGCTGCAGACTTAGAGACTCATTGTGAGGCCACCGTGGCCTTCAAAGCAACAGCTGAGTCAGGAACACAGGGTGGGGGGTGGCACTTGCAAAACTCCTTTTCTGTTCTTTCTGTGGGAGCTGACCATGGCCTTACAAGGAAGTGACGGAGCCTGGGCCCACCACTGTCAGCGTCACCTGCATACCCCTCCCTGCCTGAAGCCCCCTGGTCTCCACGTGCATGCCTGAGCCTCCAGAGCTCTCCCGCTGGCTGTGGCCCGGGCGTCCCCAGCACAGCATGGAGCTGGCCCACGTCACCATCACTCGCGTAGCAGTCACCTTCCTGGATGAGGAGGCTCTCATGTGTCAGCCTCAAGGCCTCCTCATCCACGTGGACTTGGATGGCTGTCTCCTCGTCCTCATCCGGTGAGAGCAGCCAGAAAGCCTGGTCCACAAGCAGGTTTTCCAGACAATGATGAGTGAAGCCTGGGGAACCAGACAGACCCTGGTCACCAGTGGGCCTCAGAAGAGGGCAGGGAAGCCCTCATGGCCCCAGGGTGGCCAAGCCCTGCACTGACTAGGCCCAGGGAGACACCCCGCCCTGCCTTGGGGGACCACATCCTGGGCGGGCCACCAGTCTGACTGTCTGAGCTGCAAGTGGGACAGCTGTGACCGCGCACAACTTATGACTTCCTTGTGCCTGGGGAAGGTTGGACGAGGACAAGTTACTTCCTTTCGGACCCTCAGTCTTCTCATCTGTGAGATGGGACGAGAGCGTCCAACACTGTCACATATGCTGGTTGTGGGAGTGACACAGGCACTTCGCAAGACTTGCAAGAAATTGTCATTTTCCAACATCCTCAGCCCTCAAACCAGGGGTGGGGGAGCAAGTTTCCCCAGGAGACGTAGTCAGACCCCGCAAATGCCTCCCCAAAGAACGGGGAATGTTCTAGAAAGAAAGCACTGGGGTCGAGGTTGAAATAACAGATTCCTGGTCTGTGCTTGGCCGGTCTGAGCTTAGCTTCCCTCCGTTCTGGTCCAGCAAAGTTAGGTGGCACAGTGTTGGAACAAATTTGGAAACTCAGCCAACTTACACGGGCAGCACAGACGGTGTGTGTCTGCAGCTCCACTCACCACAGTGTCCTCCTGGGGACAGGTGAGAGGCCATCATGAACTAGCCTACTCTAAAGCCCAATTTATAACATAAACGCTTTGTGTGTGACAAGTGTCCTGCTAGAGGAGTCCTTGTAATCAGTTCTGGCAGGGCATAGCCTTACCAAGAGCGTGGTAGGTGGAAAACTTCCAGATTTCTTCGAAAGTCTTAAAGGTCACCACAATCCGATCCTGGTCACTGTGGATAGACAGCAGCCTGGCCGATAACTCCTTACAGGGAAGAAGCAGAAATCAGAAACCATCCCAGGGGCTTGAGGCATCTGACCATCAGGGCACAGAGCCACACCACAGGAGCATTTTGCAGAAGTAACCCTGCAGGGGTGCAAGCACACCGCAGACTCCTTGGCGGCCCTGGCTTTCCTCTCCTGCTCTCTCAAGCCAGCTGTGGCCCCCCCAGTGCCTGTGCCACAGCCTGCTCCTTCCCAGCCCCTGTGGGACCTTCACGCTCTGGACATACACCCTCACCAACTCCCTTCCCCCGACTGCTCCACCAGCCTCCATCCCTCCCCACCAGCCAGCGACACTCGACACTAGGTTCCCTCCTGTTCAGGCTGCGTTCTCAGCCCTGTTCAGCCCAGATGGGCCACCCCGGCCCCACCTGCAGCTTTTCCAGTTCTAACTCCCCATTCCCTCTCTGACCTCCATCCCATGAACACTCCTGGTGGGGGTGATGGGGCGTTAAAGCAACACCAGCTAACACGGACAGACAGTTACAACGACTTACAACTCAGTAAGTGTGTGTGTGTGTGTGTGTGTGTGTGTGTGTGTGTGTGTGTGTGTTTCAGGGAAGGGCTCGTATTCGTCTCTATTTGATGGACCCTCCACGTGGCACAGCCGGGACTCAGCCCAGAGTCTGCAGGCTTAACCACGCCACTCTCACCCGGTGTCCTAAGGGGCAGCCCCACTGCTGAGCACCTGGGGTGCTTGGTGGTGCTATTTTATTTGCAGGATCCTCACCTCAGCTCCCTGGGCAACAATTCTCAGCATCCCTCGATGTGTGGCTGAGGAAACCGGGTTCACAGAGGCTAAGGGGCATCGGCCAAGGTCAGGCTAGGCTGACTGCAAGGTCAGATGGTGGCCACCCAGCCCTAAACCCCAGGACCTCTGCAGCCTGGCCCAGGCCCCTCCCCCACCATCCTCCTGCCACACTGCTGTTGTGCCCCATTGTGCGGAGGTCAACAGGGGGCTGCCCGTCAAAATCAAGGAATAAGATTGACTCCCACCAGCCCTTTTTGTACCCAATCAAAGAAACTTTAGAAATCCTAGCAGGGTTGAGGACACAGGGCGAATGGGACAGGGAGGCACGGGGGACGTGGCAGCCCACGCTGCTGGGCCTGCAGGAAATGATCTGATGGGTGGTCCCTGGGGCCAGACAGCCAGGAGAGCAGACAGGACAGGTCACAGCGCCACCACGAGGCGAGATCAGGGATAGCCACCCCTTCCCATGGCCTTGGCTGCTCGTCTTCTGGACCCTGGTCTCCTGGGGCCACCAGCTCTGCACTGAGCGGTCCTCCTCTGTCCTGTTCTCAGTCACGCACTCCTGCACCTGCGCTCACCCGGGTTCCTTCCACCCAGGCCCTCAGCCCCCAGAGGAGCCAGACTCACCCCCAGAGCGCGGGCCACCCCCCAGCTGTCGTTCTCCAGCAGGCGGAGCCGGTGCCGCAGGGCCTGCTGCAGCTCGGGGTCCGGCAGCCTGCTCTTCCTCCGCACGGCCAGCAGCTGCAAGGTCAGGTCTGGAGGGCAGAGCAAGGTCGGGCAGTGGGCCTGGTCCACAGGAGTCCTGTGGGCCTAGCCACCCCGTGAGCCCAGCTCACCCCGCCATGGGAGCCGGGGTCAATCCCACGTCAGGCACCTACGCACACCTCACACAGCTGCTGTCCCCCTGAGCCCCACTTTCTTTGGTTGTAAATGAATTGCAGGCTGCCCACATCCCACAGAGTGATGTGAAGAAGTAGACTCCTGTGACAGCCCCAGGACAGGACGGCACTGAGTAAGCTTCCAGCAAATGTCCTGAGTCACCAAGACGTCCAGCCCTGACCTCTCCCACCACCCCCACTCCAGCAAGGGTCACCTGACCTCCGGTAGACACTTCCAGAACCCTCAATCCCACCCCAAAACCGGCTCCTCTCCCTGCCTTTGCCGTCCCCAAAAGGGCGCCAGCCCAGCCCTGCTCAGGCCCCCACACGTCCCTCCATCACACACATGGGTCCATGGGAATCTCATGGGTTCCCCCTGCAATACCAGGCCTGGCGGGCTGCCCTTAGATTCAAATCCCAGCTCCCAAGCCACCCCCAACCCCACCCCCACCCCCTTAAGAGACCACTGCAACACAAGAATCCCCAGAAAAGGGGCTGTTCCAAGGGAGATGGGTGGTGTGGAGGAATAGAAAGGGAATGAGGGGGAGAGGGAGAGTGAGATTCCCCAGCCCTTTGCATACGCATTGCTGCATTGCGCCTGCCTTAGAATTTTCTAGCAGGGGACCCTGGAGCAAACAAAACCCATGCCCTCCTGTGGGGCAGGGCCAGAGGCAGAGCTTCTGGAAGCTTCTGGATCTGGGATCAGGCCTAGCATTTCACAGCCTGTTCTACTATGTCACCCCTGCTGCTGATGTAAGAGGGTGGGGTTGCATTTTCAAACCCAAAGTCATCTGCCCTGTTGCTTAACTTGTCCTGATCCTGGCTGACCACAGGCGGCACCGAGCACCTGACAGGAAAGCGGGAGGACAGGCAGATGTTGGGGCAAAGGTGAAACGCCAGCAACACTGAGGTCTCCGTGCCCCCCGCTGCTGGGGGTCAGGAGTGGGATCTCCAGCGTGAGGCACTTCTTACTACCCCCAAGCCCAGTGCCACCCTCACTGCCCAGGGTTGCCCACCATCCATGCTCTGCAGAAATCTGCCCACATCCTCAGAGCCCCCTCCCCAGAAACTGGCCCTTGGAGGCCTCTTCTGTGGGCCTTTCCCCTCCCTCTGTGCTCCCCACTCCACAGAGGGCTCTTTGATCTAATTCTTATCACATCCCACTTGTGACTTCTCCGTTTCCCTTGCATTCGGCCTCTGGGGCCAGGTCCAACTTTCTGAGCAGATGCAAACACAGAGTCCAGAGCAGTCCTTTGCAAATGCAGGTGAACCCAACCTTCCGCCTATCCCCTTCCAGAAATGCAGAGTCCTGGGCCCGACCCCAGACTGGAAGAATCAGAACCTGGGTGTCTGCATTTAACAAAGCCCTTCCCAACCCCCATGGAGAGAAGGGGGGGCACCCAGGGATCCCACATTCACATCCCCAGTCCAGAGTTAACCCTGCCCGAGGATGCCTACCTGTGGGGTACGCACCCATCTGGCCGGGAGGGGTCCCAGAGGCCTGCTGAGACGAGCCAGGGGGCAGAGCGGCACCTGTAACAGAGCAGGTCTGTGTGCTTACGACGACAGGCAGCTCGCAGCTACACAGGCACCAACCCCCCAGACGTTTCTGGAACAAAAGAGGTGTGTCCACATCCCCGCAAGCCACCGTGCACTCACGACCTCCCATTCCTCCAGTGTCACAAAAGCCCAGCGAGGATGGAAGGTGTATGAGTTTTCTCTTGTGCTGTAACACACTACCCCAAGCTTAGTGGCTTCTGAAAACAACACAGTATATTATTTTGCTGTTCTGGAGTTTGAAAAGGGTCTCACTGGCTAAAATCAAGGTGTCGGCAGGGCTGGTTCCTTCTAGAGGCTCCAGGAAAGACTCGATTCCCTTGCCTTTCCATCTTCCAGCAGCACTTGCATTCCTTGGCTGATGGCCCTACCACCGTTTTCAAAGCTGGGAGCCCAGTATCTTTGATTTCCCCTGACTCTGATCCCAGGGTGATCTCCCCGTGTCAAGATCCGTAACTTACTCCCATCTGCAAAGTCTTTGCCACAGGAGGTAATGTATGTGTGCACGGGTTCTGGGGATTATGACGTGAATATCTTTGGAGGCCATGATTCTGCAGACCACAGAGGGGAGGTGACAGCCCAGAAGGAACTCGGGGTCTGGAGAAGACAGAGCTGCGTCCTGATCTGGCTGCACTAGTCACTTCCTGGGGACAACACTGTTTTGTGAGGCTGGTGGGGAGCAGCTCACAGCCTGGCAAGGATTAGTGACATACCTCCAAGTTCAGGGTCAGAGGACGGGTTCTTGAACACTGAGAGGCCTCTCAGTGCTCGGCTTTCACCCCTCTCCCCCGCAGCCTCCATCCTGGAGGCCAGCTCCCAGTTTGCATCTAAACCAGGGCGCCTCGTCTCTGCCCTGCTCAGTTTGCTCATCTGTAAAATGGGATGATCAATCAGGGCCTTGGGGCCAAGGGGAGTCTGACTGGGAAATGCCTATGGTTCCGGCAGAGGGTATGAACTTAAGGGCAGTGGGTCTCCGTCATCCCCAGACGTCCTGCTCAGAGGCATGAGCACAGTGCTACCACATCGGCCTTGGACCTGGCAACACAATGGTGCTCATGTCTGCTCTCCTCCCAGCAGCGTCTGCCGACCACCTATGTATACCAGCCCCACGCCGGGTCGTTGCCTGAGTGGTCAGAGCCCATACCCGCACCTCGCTTTCTCTGTGTCCCCAGGCCCGCCCTAGAGCCAGGCATTCAGCAAGGACTCAGAAATGCCTGTCCAATCCCAAAAAGCATATGGCGCCCAGATCTTGGCTCTAAGCACCATCCTCCAATTCAGAAGCCCGGGCTCCTTGGAGAAATGGCCAAGTCTGGGGACTGGGATAAGTGCCAGATGAGCATCTTGTGGTCCCAGAAAGCCCGACGTGCTCACAGAATGATGGGGCCATGTCAAAAGACCAAAGCTGGGCCAGTTTGAACACAAAATAATTAATGATGTCAACTAATGCAGTCCAGAGAGGAAACTGCAGACGGATGAGCCCACAGTAAAGTCAATAAATGACTAATGGGGGAGGGGACGGGACTGCTCTTCTTTACAGTAGAAAGCCTGGTGATAAATGTAGAGGAACAAAGCGCAAGAAAGTCACTTAGCAACCATCATAATTATTGTTTCTGTCAAAAACCAGGCATAGATGATAAACTCCTGCTTTGTGAGCTGGAAAAGGAACAAGAGGTTCACATCGTCTCAAAGCATCTTCCCACAGGTTCCGTACCGACGACAAAGGGAAGAACTACCGGCTTGGGGGGGGGGGGGGGCTGTCACACACCCCTTAACCAAGCGACCAAAATGAACGTCATCAGTATGGAGACAAATTGCTATCGCGGCCTCCAGCTGTGCTGCGCTGACAGGAACACGGCCCTTCTGGGTGTTTTGTGCCCCAAACACCTGACTGTAAAGCTGAAGAGCCGGTGGCTGTGCCTGCAGTGAGGGGCGTTCCACAGACGACCTGGCCTGTAGTCTTCAAAATAGCAACCCCCAGGTTGCCACAGAGACGTGGCAACGGAATGCAAGGCATGGCCCAGGGCTCTCCCTGCTGTGAGGGACGCTACTGGGACAGATGACAAGATCTGAATGAGGTCGTCGATTATCATTTCGACCAGGAACATGATGTTGGGACCCCATGTCCTTAGGAAATATACACGCCGAAATATCTGGGGACCAAGGGGCATCGTGTTGGCAATTTACTCTGAAACAGTTCAGAAAAAGAATACATATCAGTAAGAAAGGGAAAGTGAAGTGTAGTAAAATGTTCACATCTGAGGAATCTGGGTAAATGGAATTATGCGTATGATTTCTTGTAAGTTTCGCTGTCAGTGGAAAGAAAGCCCTCAGGTGAAGGAGCCTGGGTGGGGCCGTCACTGAGCGGCTTTACGCCCCACAGCGGACAACCTCCTGAGGAAGAACACGGTCACTGACTCCCTCCGCGGGGCTCACAGATGCATCCCGAGGCTGGTGTGTGTCGTGTGTGGTGTGTGGTGTGGAGGAAACACCTGGCAACAAGGGCAGCATGCTTCCTGTTTGGCCTCAGCGCCAGACCTCACCCGTCCTCTGCTCCAAGACTCACGGCCCCTGCCTGGCTGGGCTGTCCGCGGGAGGCAGGTCAGGCCCACACACGGGAGGCAGGACCCAGCTCCTTCTTCCTTACCCCGCTTGCTCCTCAGGGAGTTGGACCCCAGGCTATGGGTGGGCTCCCAGGCCCAGGCCCCCAACAGCTCCCCCATTCCTAGCCAGGCAGGTGTCGGACAGGACCTGATTCCTTGGTGGGTCAGCACCTAGGAGGGTCACCCTGGCCCTTCCCATCTCTGCCCACACCTGGAAGGACCACGGTAACAGCGGTATAAAAGTACCTCCAATTGCCAGGTTTCCACGGTGTCCGTCTCTGGCCAGGCACCGTGTGTTAGGTTTTGTTTCCACTCTCCCAAAGCATCGGTCATTTACTGATCATTACTGTGCATTGAGCACCTACCATGTGCAACCCTAGAGCCCCAACAGGCAGTAGGCCAGCATGACAATGGGGGTGCCTGGGGCACACCTCAGTTGTGTCCCCTCTCCTTCCCTCTTCTCTTCTATGTAGCCTCCTGGGGGAATGAGGGGCGCCCCGTCCTGAGTAATCGGTTTATGTCTTGAGGACACACAGGGCTGTGGGAACGCAAAGGTCTGTAAAAGAGCCGTAAGTGGAGGTGTCTGGGCAGCTGTTCTAGGACTTCCAAGCCCCTCCCCTTTCTCCATGCCTGTCTTCTCATCACTGACACGGCCCTGGAAAACACGAGTTGGCTAGCCAATGACTCACTGGGAGGGGATTATCTCTCACTCGACACCCCGACACCCCGACACCCCGGCAGTGCAGACACCGCTCTGGCCATGTGGACCACCGCACTCACCGCCTCTGCCAGAAGCCTCGGCCTCCTGCGGTCCTGCTCCCTCCCAGCCGACCGAGGACCTCACGGCCACTCTCTGGACCTCGTCGCCGCCACTGCCACCAGAGGGCCCTGGAGGCACCATCCTCATCGTCGCTGGGTCCTCCATGACCAGCAGTGGCCTCAGCGCCGAGGGCTGAGCATGCCGGGCTGGCCTCTGTAGAGAGAGGAGAGGGTGGTGGTCAGCAGTGAAGACAGGCCCCCAGGACCCGCGTGGATGCTCCCGCCAGAGTTGGGGTCAAGAGGCGAGAACCCCTCCACGGTACTTGGTGGACACCTCACATCCTTCATCGCTCTGCTCGCCGGTCACTTCCTCTCGGACCAGCATGAGTCTCCCTGGAACAAGCCGTCGGAGCCACGTGCCAACATGTGCATGGTGATCGGGCTCACGCCTGCCTAGCCTGGCAGGGTAGACATCCTGGAGGGAGGGTGGGGTTAACCACAGAGCCCTGCCGTGGAATCACTGCTCAGAAGTGACTGTGAACGATGCGTGAGCTGCAAGGACCGTGTGGGACAGGAGCAGAGACGGCCTCGTCACACGCCGTGGCACCGTGCGCTGGGGATAAGCCCAGCCACGTCCCGCCAGCGAGGGCTGAAGCGAGGAACCTGGAGACATCTATTTAGTTCCATGTCACACCGGCCTCAGCAGACCTGGGGTTCCAGCCTGGCTTCTGCTGCTCCTTATAACAACCTCAGGGCCTGAACTGGCTCCATGGCCTCATTTCTCCCACTGGGAGAGGCCTGGGCTCTGGCAGGGTCCCTGGAACGCCGTCCTGTCTGTCAGGAAGTAGGCCAGGTCCCAGGAAGGAAGGAAGCCGGTGGCTGAGGGCAGGGAAGAGGAAGTGGCCGAGGCAGGAGGGCGCCTTCTCCTCACCCCAGGGGTGCCCTCGGGTCCTCAAGAGCAGGCAGCCATGCCTCTGTCCCCCCAGGGTCAGAGATGAGAGGGCTGTCACGGGGAGATGGGGGGCAGCCTGGGCCAGGGCTAAGGAGCGCAGGGCAGACCCCCAGCTGCTATGGCCCCAGGACCAGGGTCAGACACAGGCCCCACCGCCTGCGTGTCAGGACCAGGGCACATGCAGCTCCAAGCCGGCCGCCCTCCCACCTGCTCTTGCTGCTGAGCCCACGAGGCGTCTCATCGTAGCCCACGTAGGTGTCTCATCCCTTGACCCACTCGCTCCTGTTTGTGGGAGTCCCTCGTCCTGACCTGTGTCCCCACCCAGGTCCTTGCCCCCCTGAGGTGGATGGAGCAGGTGCTCTCACAGCTGGGCATCTGGCACAATGGTAGCACATCTGGGGCGCGTGACTTTCCACCCCGCCACCCCAGGGCAGGACCGGCCCATCAGCTTGTGCCCTGGGGCCGTCATGGACCAGCACGTAGCCAGCGCTCAGGGACCGGGGCCTGAGGAAAGGACAGGCTCCCTGGGCTCAGGGAACCCCCACCCCTGCTCCGTGAGGGACCTGCCCAGCAGGAAGGACTGCCAGGGACAATTGTAAGCGTGGGGTTCCTAGTCACAGTCCAGGGATGAGGAAGTGGGTACAGCCTCCACGGAGAGTTCCCTGCTTTCTGGTTCCTAAAATGGCCTCGCGGGCTCCGGGTCCCACTGCAGGAGGGGCTGTCCTGACCACAGCCCTGCGGGGGTCCGGTGCTCCCAGAGGCAGCCGGGTCACCATAAGGCACCCTTCAGAGACTCTTCTACCTCTGGCCTTTATCCTCTTTGCGCAGCTCATGGTGGGGACAAACCCGGGCAGGGCCTCTACAGCCCCAACCTCCGGGGAGGGGAGTCTGGCACCAGAACACGCGGCCTGGGGTCAGTGGGCAGGGTGACCGCTCTACGCCTCAGTTTACTTACAGGAGACTGAGAATGAAAACACCCACCTCACAAGGAGCTCGATGGATACATGGACGGTGCTACTGGGTTACAGTTGGCATTTGATAAATGTAGGATCGACGGGAGGAGAAGATGGTACCAATTCAGCCCTAAACGGGTTGGGGGTGGTTCTAGCCGAAACTTTCACAGGGCTAATGCCGAACAAATGCTTGGAGGGCCCATGCAGACCTCGTCTGCTTCACCAAGAAGCACCACTTGAGGGTTGTCTGGTCATCCCCTGTACTGGGGTGAATACTGTCCCCCCAAATTCATGTCCACCCTGAACCTCAGAAAGTGACCTCCCAGGAAATAGGGTCTTAGCAGGGGAAGGCAAGGGCACACTGGGTTAGCCAGGCCCTGGACCCAGTGACCCGTATCCTTATAGGAAGGGGAGGGCACACAAACACTGGAAGGGGCCACGTGACACAGGACAGACTGGAGTGACTCGGCCACAAGCCCAGGACCGCCTGGGGCCACCAGGAGAAGGAAGAGGCAGTAAGGCGCCTCCCGGAGCTGTGGACGGAGGTGGCCCTGCTGACACTTTGATTCCAGGCTTCTGGCCTGCGGACTGTGAGTAAATCTCGATGTTGGTTGTTGTAAGCCCCCAGCATGTGGGGCTTGGCCACGGCTGCCCCAGGACACTGGTCTATGCCACAACCCAGTGCTTTGATTTCCGTCTGCTGTGAAGCAGGGCTAACCTCACCCACATCAGGGTGTTCTTGGGAGAACTGAATGACTTCCGTCATAGCAAATGCTGGCACTATACCTAGTACAGGAAGCGTCATCATTATCAACAGCAGTGTGACAATCACATAATGACGGCTACCACCTAGGTGCTAACTAAGCATCCTCATTTAATGCTCATGACAGCCTGTAGGAGGGAGTGTCCTGGGGCCCCTTTTCCAGATGGGCAATCTAAGGCTCCTGAGATTTAAAAGGCTGCATGTAAAATCAGCTGGGTCTGCGTCCAGCCCTCAAGCACCCACCCTTAACATGGAGAGCACCCACCCTTAACATGGACGGACCTGTGGCCCCTGCACTGCCTCCAGCCAGGGGTTCAGTTGCAGCTCCCCAGATCCAGCGCTGGGGGGCCAGCCCCCGCTGGCCAGCCTACATGCAGGCAGCCCCCAGCCCCAGCACGGGCCGGCACCACTAACGCCCGACATTGCTCTGCCAGCCATCATTTCTACGAACCTCACCAACTGCAAAAGGTTGGAACCCCCCATCGACAGGACCAGGGGTCTGGGTCCCCAGGAAGGGTCACTGGAAGCCGGTACAGGGTCTCAGGGTTGTCCACAGGCCACGTGCCCAGGACAGGACCTGGTGTTAGGGGGCCTGGGTCCACTCCTCCCCTAGAACTTGCTGCTTGGTACCTCTGATCAAAGCACTCATCCCATTTGCTGCTGGAAAAGGGGCCCGAGGTGGTGACCTCAGAGTGGCAAGATCACAGCTACAGTGCCACCCTGGGCTGGGCACTTGTGGGGTCTGCCCCATGTGGCACCAACCTGGTGCGAGGTCCCACCTGAGATGCCCTAGACCTGAATCCCTTATTGCTGGCTAGGTTCTGTGTCCCTTCCACACACGCAGGACGCACTCACTCAGCGCCCACGTAGAGGGGAGATGAGGCGAGATTGTGGACGCCCCGGTGCTTCATCAATGCGACACCATTACTGGCACCATCGCCACCAATCCCCACTAGCAGCGTTCCTGGTGTTCTGGCCAGATCCACCAATCAGTGCCCACAGCCTTCCAGACTCGCCAGGCTTCAGTTCTGCTCCCCCCCAGTGCCAAAATGTCAGAAAAGTCTTCAAGGAAGTAAACAGGGGAAGACTGTTCTTAGATCCAACTGTGGTAAGACCCTGCTGTAAGCAATGCCTGTTCTGCCAGCCTACGTCCTCCCACCCCCATCCCAGAGCCCCCAGAATGCCCAGCACCCCCAGTGACCTGCCTGTCCCAGCACCCTCATACCTCCGTGGATCCTCAGAGGCAGCTCCCAGGCCGGCGTCCACAGGACAGCAGACACCAGGTAGCTGATCCCGGCTCCTCCCCGGCTGGCCCCGCGGCTGTCTCAGCCAGCCAGGACAGGCAGCAGCCGTCCTCAGCCAGGCAGACTGCTCTGCAGTGGCCACCGCCCCCTGCTTCCTGCCCCACTTCCTCCCTGCGCCTGGGGCCAGTGAGGAGAGGCAGGCCCAGTACAGCAGGAGGGTTGATCATTAGCTCCTTCCTGGACCAGCTCCAGGCCCTGTGCCGCCTGCCCACCACCCAGCCCCCAGGCTCTGGGTGGAGACCGGGGACACCCCGGCTCTCGCCTCGGCCCCAGGATTGGGGATTGGGGAAGTCAACCAGCTGCCAGCCAGCCCTCCCTCCCAACCTCAGCCCTTCTCCGTTCCTCTTCCACTTGCGCGTGCACACACACACACACACACACACACACCACAGACATACACAGATGTACACATGCGCTCATGCACACACACGGGCACAGCACCGTCCTGCTGGGGACAGATAAGGGTGGCCCCACTAGCTCTTCTTTTCTCCGTGCCTTCCTTCCAGCTGGCTCCAGGTGCCACCTGGGTTTGAGAGCAGGCGATCCCGGCTCTGCCTCGGGCTCCCGTTGGCTCAGACAAGAAGCAGGAACTGATCTGGGCCCACATCCTCACCTTTCCGGCCCCACTCAGGCCCTTGCTGAGGGAAGGGCTCTGGTTGCTGTCCCAGCCCAGCCCTAGGAATGCGGAGTGGGAGGGCAACAACCTTCACGTGTGGCCTGGCTTAACACAGGGAAGAACCTCAGAGTTAAGTGGTAATGTGCTCGGTTTACAGACAGGAAAACTGAGGCTCAGTGAGGTCATGTGACCTGTCCCAGGCTAGTGACAACTGGAGGACAAGCTGGAACCAGGTCTGACAGACCTTGAAGCCCCAGGCCTGCGTTCCCTGGGTTTCTAACTGCATTGTGGACACCTAGCGGGATGGCTTCTTATCACGGGGAGGGGCTGCCATGTGCACTGTAGGATTTTAGGGGCATCCCTGACACCTACCAACCACATGCTGACCCCAGCTGTGACAACCAAACACATCTCCAGACATTTGTCCCCTGGGGGCAACATCACCTGGGCTGGCCGCCACGCTAGGCTGAGCTACTTCTGGGTGACACCACTCCCGCCCATGGCCTGCCCCTTCCTCACCTCACCCCTACACCCCACTTCTACCCTCTCTCTTCCACCCTCTCACGACCAACTCCAGGCATTATGTACAGTCACCCCCCCAAAGTCCCCCTGCCCCCCCTCAGGCCTCAGGGAGGCCTAAACAAGGTCCAGGCACCCTGTCCTGGAGCCCCTCACCACCTCCCTTCCTCAGACACCGCCCGCTCCATCTCTCCACTCCCTCCTTCGTCTGCTCCAGTTTACCTTTCCTGGTCCCGGCCCAGCAGGCTGCTCTGTGCAGCTCGCCCCTCCCCCTTTGCAGCCCTTGCACAGCAGGTAGGATCTTCCTGCACCTTCCTCGTACATGGGGCTGCCCTGCCGGAGCCGGTCTCCTGGGCCACACGCTGTCCTCACACAGAGGCAGGAGCCCAAGCCCCTCTGCAGCAGCCCTGGGACCTGTGGCTGCCCACAGATGGGCCGACATTGTCCCCTCAGGTCCTCTCCCCCACTGTGCCCCATGGCCTTTCAATGTCCCTTCTTGGGCTTCTCCACAGGGTAAAACCCCAGGCTCCATTGTCTGCAGTGCAGGCTGCCACAGGGCGGGAGCCGGGCCTGCCAATGGCACCCGTGTCCCCGACACTGCCTCAAAGGCCAGTCTGCTGTGCTGGTCACACGACCTCAGTGCTTCGGTCTGCTCAGAAGGCCCAGGTGGGGTTGGTATCCTGTGGTCTTGCTCTGGGCCATCAGAAGGGTTCAACTAGATGTGGGAATTCTCTGACAGGCCGGCACGCAGAGCGCGCAGCACAACCAAGCCTCAGTTCATGTGACAAATGCCAGTGTCCAGGCCTCTTCTATGGCCTTTGCCCTCTCTCCCCGCCCCCCCCCCCCCAAGGCCAGGGGACAGAGCTCTCCAGGCAAGTGGAGAAAGAGGAATGTATCTGGAATGTCGGTCCCCTAGCCCTGCTGCCCACCCCACAGCCCCGGGCTGGCATGTCCCACTGCCCACTGAGGTCCTCGGGGGCTGCAGGGAGAAGCTGGACGAGGGCAAGATGTCCACCCCTCAAGGCCAGGCCTTGGATACACACCCCGTCTGTGTGGTGGGGCCCCCATTCTCCAGCCTGCTCCCTAGAACCCCACATTGTGCAGACATGAAATGCCTGGCTTCTGCTCCCTTTGTTTTGCTGGAAACTGTGTTGAAAGAGGCCCTAAACATTCTCCACATCCATAAAAGGGTCTGGACACGTTTCCTCTCCTGGCCATTGTCCCCACTGAGCCCGAGACCCATATCCTGTTTGTCTCTGCAGCTGTGCTCTTGGCCCAACGCCAGAGGGGGTTTTCCAAGAGCCTCCCCAACTGTGCCCAGTGCTCCTCGACTCTGCACAGAACACCCAACCTCGTAGAGCACCCCAACCTCACAGAGCACACCCCAACTCTGCACAGAACACCACCACTCCAGATATACCCAACTCCACACAGTGCACCCCAAGTTCACAGAGCACCTCAACTCCACACAGCACTCCCCAACTCTGCACCCAACTCCACAGAGCGCACTACAATCCACAGAGCACCCACTCTGCACGGCTTACCCCACTGGCTTCCAGGTCAGGGGCTTTCCCCAGGGTTCCCTCCTGGAGTCAGTGGCATGAGGCAGCCCCGCAGCCCTGCTGGAGACAAGCTGCCCTAAACCCAGCCCAGCCGGCCTTTGAGCCCCTTTGGGACAGCCTGTCCCTCCCTGGCCTCAGGCTCCCCTTTGGAACGAGGGAGCTGGGCCTGGAGGTCCCATGGAGCCTCCTGAGCTCAACATCCCTGAGTCCTGACATGGAGGGCTGCCTGGCCTTCACTGGGCAGCCCTTCCAGGCATGAGACTTGCTAAGGCGTCCCACAGCCACTTGCAGGTGACAGCACACAATGGAAGCCAAGGACAGGCCCCCACACCCGCCTCCCAGGGCTAATCTACAGCAGGTCAGAACCCAGGACCTCCGGAATGCTGGCCCCAGGACGGGGTACGTGACTAACGCCCACCCCCCCTGGGCCAGGCTTCTGGTTCTCCCCAGCATCCCCCAGCAGTAGCAAGTCCTGCCTGAGTCACAGGTGTCATTCCAGGGCAGGGGGCTGCAAATGCTTTGCGTAAAGGGCCAGAGGGTATGTAGGTTGGCTTTGGGGGCCATGAGATGGGTCTCTGCCACAACCCTGCCATTGCAGCATGAAAGCAGACACAGGCCAGAGTGAGTGAGTGGGCTGGCTGTGAGCCAATAAAACCTATTTACAAGACGGGCTGGATCGGGCCCTGCGTGTGGCAGGGGAATTAGTGGGGAAGCTTCTCAGATCACCCTCCGGTGCAGGAAGGAGTCAGCACAAAGGCAGAACCGTCACATGGGGCTGGGATGTGTAAGGTTCAAGATAAGGAGACGCCAGCTAAGCAGTCAGTGGAGGGGCCGAGGGGGCACGGGGGCATGAGGGACGGGCACTGTGACCAGGCAGCTGCAGCCCACCTTGTGACTGGAGCTGGCTCAGGCCATAATATGTACGTGACACTGTGTCCCACCTCCCGCCTCCCACTGCTCATGGCTGTAGCTGCGAACACGGGTGGTTCCGTGAGAGAGAATTTTCGTGAACCCACACTTAGAATGCAGGACACATAAAGACGGGTGACTGGATAGCCGGGCTGCAGAGCAGGTCCCTCAGGCCTACAAATGGGGAAGCTGAGGCTCACCCAGGTCACATGGTTCTTTCACATTGAAGGTGACTCAGAGTTCGGCCCCAGCCCAGGTCCTGCCTGGTGACCATTCCCACACCTGACCCGGCTCCAGGCCAAGCAGCACCCCACCATCTTTCCTGGTCTCTGGTGCAACATCTGTGAGGTGCAGATGGGAGCTGGCTTGAAGCAGTTTCCCAGAAGTGGACAAATGGCCAAAGATACCACCATGAACCTTCCAAGACAGCAAATTCCTGACCCAAGTCCAAGGAAGTGGAGGCAGGAATCTGCCTGGAGATGCCTTTCCCAGTCGGTTCCTCCGCACCCAACTGTGAGCACCAGTGCATCTTGGGGACAGAGACAGAAGCCACAGCCTGCAACCTGGCACCGGCTGCCACTGGACACATGGAAAGGGCTAGCATAGAGCCTGTGCCAGCAAGGGTTCCGCATGTTTGTTATTCCGGCCTTCGCGGCTGAAACGGGCCCGATCACAGGTGAGCAGGACGCTGGCTGGCCCCGTGATTACAGGGAGTGCTCTTTGAAAAACAGGGACATGGGGACCGCGCAGGCTTTCCAGATGACTGATGGCCGCCCCAGGATGGGTTGCAGGCCTGTCGGAAGTGGTCAGCAGTTCCGTGCCTGGGCCGGCACCAAAGACGCCCACCCCAGCCTGGCCGCGGCCTCAATCTGGCAGGGGAAGTGCTGACTCTGCAGCCGGGGGAGCTGGCCAGGTGCCTGGGTGTGTTTGTACCACGGACGCCTCCACAGTCTGCCGCCAGGTGTTTCCACAGACGGAGATATCAGGAGAAGGCACTGCCTCCTGGACACCCCAGATAGTGGCACATGGACACTGGGTGGGAGTTGGTCAGAAAGGTATAAAGGCTGTTTTCACGACCCATACAGGTCACAAGGCCCAGGTGGTATGTCCTCCTTCTCACATCCGTAGGACAAGCTGGAGGTCGTAGGGGACCGGGACGGGGGTGCATAGAGCAGACAGAGTAGACACTCCCAGAGTTGGGGGACATGGTGTGTGCCATTTTCCCTGGGAGCCTGAGAAGTCACCCTCGCTTACAGATGAGCCCCACAGACCCCTTGACCCTATCGGCCCTCACTCCCCAGAGCCCAACATTTCTGACTTGGGGTGCGGGGCCCCACTGGAATTCTAGACATTTTCTGGAGCCCAGTCACCAGGGGGTGGATTTTGAACTTGGCTTATGCAAACATTAACCCAGGCCCTACTCCCCAGAGGCTCCCGGGGGAGTGAAAGTCCTCCCAGCCAGGACCCATCTCCCTGGAAACCAGGCCCAGGTCACTGCAGTTGGGTGGGGGCAGCAGGTCTCAGGGGGAATTTCCATGGGACTCCCCAGTGTGCCCCTAGGTGATGCCGGGACTGGGTGATGCTACCAACCCTTGGACTGCTGTCAGCAGGTCCACGGGGTACAGCTGCACCCTTCTGCTCTGTCCCGAACTAACTTCAGAGCCTGTACTCCTGTCTTCTCAGCCTCGACTCACCCATACGCCCTGAAACTGCCCTGCCCAGGTCCCCTGTCCTCATCTCACTGACTTCTGGCGGTCACTCCTGCCCGGCTGGCCACATCCTCCTTCCTCTCACCCACCTGCCACACCTCTCCAAGGGGTGTGCGCAGCTCGGGGACTTCTAAAGCCATCAGTCCACATTGACCATCCAGGGTGTCATCTTAGACCTGAGGGCCGAGCCAGCACCTCCAGGCATTCCCCTTGGTGGGACACCCCCATCCCCGTTGCCCACCCACCGCTCTCTGCTTTTCCCCAAACCTCAGGAACCAGCACCTCCACCGCTGGGCTCCTGGTTCTTCACTTCCCCCACCAGTTTACATCCAAGGCCCTCCCCCACACCCCCCACTCCAATCGGGGACCTTGGGCTCCTGACCACACTGTGCCCCCCATTCCCCAGCAGTTGGATATCACTCTCCTGGTCACTTTCTCCAGTCTCTGACCTTGGCTCCTGTCTACTCCCCCAGGTCTCCCTCAGGCATTACCTCTTTCCAAGGCCTTCGCTGACTGGACGAGCCAGCCTCCCCCAGCCCCCGAGGGCCCTGTGCTGTAACTGGGTTTTCTGTCCAGGCTGTCACTTGGTTAACTCGAGAGGTCCCCACAGCTATGAGTTCCTCAAGGACGCTGATGGGGCGCTTTGCAAGTGTTTGTTGAATGACTAGCAAACAGAGATGTTGGCAACGGGGGAAGGGGCCCCCTGAGCCCTGTGGGACCCTGAACAAAAGCCGTGTGGACAGGGTCTACCTCTCCCAGACATGCAAAAGGGGCAAAGTCGCACGAGACATTGACCCTTTTCCTTCTGCCCATTTTCCAGTGGTGCCCTCTCTTCCTGGCTCTCCGGGGAGGCGGCTGTGGGGAGGGAATCAAGCAGGCCTCAACCTGGGCGTGGGCTCCAGGGACCTCTCCCGGCGTCATTTGGTGAGAGCTGCTGGGAGTGTGAACAGGGCCTGGCAGGGCCTGGCCATGGCACTCTGCCCCTCTGACCGGAAGGCTGGAGACACGGGCTGGAGTCACAGACTTGTCGCTGGGCCCCGAGGGGTAGCCCCTTGTCAGGCCGCCATCCACACCTGTGCCCTTCCCACACCAGCGTCCAGGGATGAGGTCTCACAGGCCATGTTGTGGGGGGCGTGGCCAGAGCACCCACTGCGGGATGGGCACGCCCTCCACCTCCCTGTCCCTGGCAAAGCTCTCCTGTGTTCACAAAGGGCGGCTCTCTGGTCCAGGCATCTGACATGCCCATTCCTGCCCCCCACCCCACCATGCTGAGCCCGCACAGTACAAGCTCAGATGTGACATGGAGACAAAGAACGGAGATTCTGGAGCTCTTGTGGGTCTCTGCCAGGCCCAGCACCCCTCACCCCCAGGGTGGAGGAGGGGGTCCCACAGGGAGAGCCGTTATTATCATTATTATTCAGAGGGGGCAGGATGGGAACTGTCGGCATCGCCCAGCCCCAAACTTGCAGCCCAGCTGTGTGCCTGGCCCTGGGCTGGACACTGGGGACATAGATGAATCAGATGGCGCTGTCTCCAGAGCTCTCAGCCTTGTGGTCACAACAGCCAAGGAAATGGATGGAGGATTACTCGTCAGGTATTTCGTAGAATGTACTTCAATGGGGATTTGTCTGGTGTTTTTCTCAATCCTTTTACTTTCAATTTTTAAGGCAGAAATCTGCTGCCGGTTTCGTTTCAAAGCAAAGCTGGACCTTGGCTCCTCTGCCAGCAGCTATTTTAGTTAAACTGCACCTGAGACGTTGACCCCTTTGCCATGTCAGAGGAGAAGACCAACAACTCTACAGAAAAAACAGTGAGCAGACACTTCCTATCTGTCTGTTGCCTAAGAATACATGAAATGATGCTAATCAGATGTGCAGGATGAGCCCCGAGACCCTCTGGCACCCCCCAGCTCAGCAACACCCAGCATTTGTCAGCACACCCTTGGTGGCAGCAGATAGCAGGGTGCAGCGGCCAGTTGGAGGGCGAGTTACCAATCACACCAGTAAAACCACACTGATGCTCACCCTTTGACCCACAGCCCCACCTCTGGGAATTCACTCTGCAGGCACCTGCCCGCTTGTGAGATGGCAGGGCAACAGGTGTGGACACTCTATAATAGCAACAGCCCGGAAAGAACCCGGGTGTTCAGCAGCTCGCACCCCAGCCCTGCACCGCGCAGCGGGCACAGGTTCTCTGTGCTGCTAAGGAAGCTCTCCCAGACGCGTGAAGGAGAAAGCAAGCTGCCAGGGGACAGGTATGTTATGCTATGCTACCTGCCGTGGTCCAAAGAGCCTTAGAATCCACTTATGTGCTAGCATCTGTGGAAAGAAACTGGGGAAGGGTAAATAAATGAATGTGGGGGTGGTGAGTAGGGGTGGCAGCAGCGGGATTTTAGCGTGGGGGATTTGTGTGATTCTGGGATGGTGGATACATGACACTGCTCTTGTCAAAAGACACTACAACTTTGCAGCACGAAGCGTGAACCTTAGTGTACGCAAACAAGAAAAGTGTGAGGAAGACGGGAAATCCCAGGATGGATGCAGAGTGTGGCAAACAGTGAAGGGCATGAAAAATGTATAAAACAGCCTCACTGGCGGGTCGGGGAGAGGTGCCACCTGAGCAGCTTGACGATGGGTGGAGTCTGAGTCTAAAGACAAGGGAACAGCTCGTATGTACTGGGCTCTCGCTGACGACACTGTTCCCCACGGGGGCCTGGGTTACAGGCTCTCGTGCTTCTACATCTGGCTTGAACAGCTGGAATGTGCACAGTTACATAAATGGATGGTGGGTGGACAGTAGAAGCCAGCTATGTCACTGTCGGAGTGGGAGTTGGAGACAATCAGCGGGAGGAGGCTGGAAAGAGCCATGTGGAGATGGGTCGGAGTTGGAGACGTCAGTGTGAATTCACAGTTCACTTAGAATAGACACTCATGTTACACACAGAGATACTTATTGTAATAGATGTGGATATGCACATACATACTATGTGCATAAATACGTACACTCATACACTCACAGACGTTGTATACACATGGGTTAGCATGCTCGTTCTCATGGATACGTGTGTATATGAGCTAGTAAAGCTATCCTTGTAGGTATGTGCTGACACATGGCTTAGTGTGCTCACAGATGTGTCTATATTCACAGGTTAGTATACATTATACTTGTAGATACAGGAGTAGGCATACACATTTATGTCTCCATGCTCTGTCAGCTGACAGGTCCTAAGAGAAAAGACACCAGATAGCAGCAAAAACACCCAGAGCACAGAGAGATCTTGGTTTCTAAGACTATTCTCCAACAACAGAAGTCAGGACTCTTGGAGAAATGACTAATTCTAGGACTGGGCCAGGAAACACAGAAGGTGAGCCCAGCTCATAGTGCCAGAAAAGTAAGGAATGAATGAATGAATGAATGAGTCAATGAATCAATGAATCAATGAATCAATGAATGAAATCCCAGTGATGGAGCATGTCAAAGGGACACAGGAGCCAACTGAGAGACCTCCCAAGGCCCAAAGCTGGAACAATGGAGAAACACAATGAATAACATAGTACTGGCGTATAAACCATAGTGTAAAGCAAACATCCACGAGTCCATGCTGATATGAATAAATGAGTCAATAAATCAATGGGGCGGGGAGGCAAATCTCCGTGCAGAATTCCCAATAATTTACGTAGACAGTCCGCCCCCAAGGAGGGGAGCCGCCCCCTACTCCTCAGGTGTGGGCTGTGCTCGGTGACTCCTCCCTAAGAGAACGGTGAGCAAGGGGGAGGCGAGACCTGGCCCGTGGACAGTCCTGGCCAACACGGCGACCTCGGCCAGGGGATCCAGGTCCACGTCACAGTGATAGGTCATGTGGACAGCACGTGCCCTTGACCTGCTGGGGTCAGAAGGGCGCGTCACCTCTGTGGTCTTCCTCCCAGGAACCTAACCCCAGTCTAATCAGGTGAAAAATCAGACAAATCCTAAGTGAGGGGCGTTTTACAAAATACTTGACCAGGATTCCTCAAAACCGTCAAGGTCCTGAAAAACAAGGAGGGACCTACGGAGGCACGATGACTAAATGTCATGTGACGTCCTGGATGAGCTCCCAGGACAGGAAAAGGACATCAGGAAAAAACAAAGGAAATATGAATAAAGTACGGACTTTACTTAATACTAATGGATCAATATTGGTTCATTAGTTGTGGCAAATGTCCCACAGGAATGCAGGGTGTTCCAAACACGGGAGGCTGTGTGTGTGTCTGTGGCGGGGCGGGGAGGCATGAAACCTCTGTGCTAGCTTCCCCATTGTTTTACAAATCTAAAACGGTTCTAAAAAAAAAAATCAAGTCTATCTTTAAAAGTCCCAGTAAGAGGGAACACACTTCATGTGTGTGGAGAGAGAACAATTAAGGCCTGAACAGACAACACACCCTGTGGAATGGGGCTGCCTAGGGCCATGTCCCAGGGCCACTTGCTGTGTGGCCTTGGGCCAGTGCCGAGTGTGTCTGTGCCAAACGTCCCTCAGACGTAAATAAAGGGGCAGAGCCTGGCTCTCCTTACTGTTCTGAAGCATTGGGGAAACTGAGGCAGGCCTTTGGACAAGCACCCCAGTGCCAGCCGCTCCCTGCCAGTGATGTGGGGCAGGTCGTGCCACCCGGAACCTCAGTTCGCTTCTCTAAATGAGGATAAGGAGAGGCCCCTCCACGGTACCTGAGAATCCCGTAAACCAAACTCTGCCTGGGGCTGCGTGGGAAGAAGATTCCCATAATCCTGTGGGACAGGGAGGAAGGGTCACCAGGCTCACTGTTCATGTGGACAAACTGCGGTTCGGAGACACGCAGCCTCGCCGGGGGCCATGAGCTGCCCACTCACTCCGGGTCAGCCTGTGCGAGTCCTCGGGAGGGTCCCAGGACAGTGGCGGCAGAGCTTCTCCTTCACCCCCTCCAGGTCAGAGCCCCACCCCTCTCTCCACTGCCTCTTCCCTGTTCAAAACCTACTCTCAGGCCCACCCCCAAGGGAAGGGGGCGTTCTCAGGGCTGCAGGGACTCTGGCACCTGGGGGAAGTTGAGGAGCAGACCCCTCCCCACAGAGGGCAGGACCTGGCCCTGGCCTGCAGCCCAGGGGCCCCTGCTCCTGTCCAGTGTCACTGGTCTGTATCTGCTGACCATGTGTGGACACTGTGCTGGCCTCCAGCATGACACTCTCATCTTGCAGATGGGGAAACTGAGGTTCAATGGGGTGAAGTCACTTGCTCAGACTCTCAGCCAGTACCAGAATCCCCAGGGCCACTGTCTTCTGGGCCCTCACAAGGTCCCCCGACCCTTGGGGAGGTGCCTTCCCACCTTACAATTGCCCCCTTGACAACGTCCAGCTCCACCTGCCAGGCTGTTGGTCCCTTTCTCAGAAGTGGGGACAGGAGACTGGCCCTTTCTCGGCCACTTGAACTCCAGCCTGGAGTGGCACTGCCTCGCTGCTCCCTGCCCAGGCCGGTTTTGGGGTACACCCTCCATGCGCACACCCCCTGGCCCCACATGTCTTGACAGGTGACCCTGAGTGTGGGAGACCGCAGCATGGGGTGGCTCCTGCCAGGGCAGACCCAGCCCAGTGGTATAGAACTTACCCTGTCAGAGGACAGTCGCTGCCAAGGAAGGGAGGGAGGGCGGCTCCCCGGGCCCCTGAGGACAGTCTCCACGGAGCAGCCAGGCCAGGGAAGTGAACATTTTCAGCCAGGCTCCAATCAGGTGGCCTGAGCTGTCAGCCCGAGGCATTGGCTGCGGCCATGGCCGGCCCGCCCCGCCAGGAAGGGGCCCAGTCCCCGGAATGACCTTCCTCCTTCTTCTCCCTTATCAGCCATCGGCCATCGGAAGTGTCAGCAATGTCAGCAATCCCGGTCAGCATTCCGGAGCCAGCATTCCTGAGCGAGGTGGGGAGGAGCTGAGGCAGGCAGGCAGACGGCTCCCAGGACCTGCCTGGTGTGCTGGGGCTGTGGGGATGCCTGGGGACTGGTGCCACCTGCCTGCTCTTGGGCCTCACAGAGGAAGGGGCGGGGCCCCGGGACGGCTGCTAGGGCTGCCCCATAGCTGGGCTGAGGAGAGCTGGCCACTCTTGCTTGGGCCTTGAGGGCAGCGGCTGGGGAGTTCACCAAATGTTTATTGAGCACCTACTGTGTGCTGGGCCCACTGTGAGGCCTGCAGTGGGTCAGTGAAAGTGGGCAGCCTCTCTGTGTGGTGTCCAGAGGGACTGGCTCCCAAACCTTCTCTAGGTGAGTCTCCTGGGGCGTCCTCAGAGTTACAGATTCTGGACTCCAGGTCCACCGCCTCAGGCTCCCCCTGGGCAGGGCCCAGAAATCTGGACTTTTAACAAGTTCCCAAGTGGTCTTTGTCATCAGGCAAGTCTGAGCACCCCTGTCCCACATGGCGCTCCTGCCATTGAATATTCAATCAGGTGGGCAGAGTCCTCTGGGGCCTGTGACAGACACTGCCTCCCTTGCCCCTCTGAAGACCCCTGAATCACCAGGGGTGGGGCCACCGCCGCCACCATTGGCTGTGTGACTACAGGCAAGTTCCTTAACCTCTCTGTGCCTCCCTTCCCTCGTCTTTGAAATCTAAGAACAGTAGATACTTGGCCTACCTCATCAGTGTTAGTGATAAGTAAGGGAGTTTGTAAATGCTGAGGGCTCAAAACAGTGTTCTCCACCCCCCAGCCCTAAGTGCCACGTGCTCACAGTCGTATATACCAGATGTGTGTGTATTATGAGGCACCCTAGTGATTCTCTCAGCCATCTGAGGTGATTTGTACTCTTACAGGGGAAGAGCTGGCTCAGCCAGGAGGCAGGAAGAGCTGGGCAGGAGCTGCCCATTCCGTTCTCCTTACCAATGTGGGTGGATGGATGGATGGATGGATGAATGTGGTACAGGGTGTCTGACACTGTTCTTTGCTCTGAATTATGAGAGCCTGGAATAGGTCTCTGCACCGCCCCGCTGGCTGGCATCTGATAGCCGCTGGCTGTCACAGCTCCTGACACACTCCCTGCAATCCAGAGCCCTGAGCTTTCTTCCCACAAACCCTCTCGTGTTTGCCCTGTGTGTGGCCCAGTATGTGGCGATGTGTGGCGCTGTCCTAAGACCTCAGGCTGTGAGTGTCACCAGCAGCCCTCAGGCCAGTGGCGTGGAGCTGAGACTCCTGAATTCATTTTCAACAATTGAAAGGGTAGAGATTGCACAGTTAAAACCAGACATCTGGCTATTCTGGAAAATCCAGGAAGCCTGGCCAGGTGGGCAGCATTCCACCAAACCACATGGCGGGATCTAAGGGTCTGCTGCTACTTTGTGGGGGACGAGCTCTCCAACACTCACGAGTACACCAGGCGCTCCACTGGCCCACTAGTGGGTGCCCTGTAGGGGTTGAGCTGTGACCCCGCTTCTCTGGGCCTGGTGGGGGTCCAGCAACCAAGCCCTGGCACCCTGGAATTCCTGGAGACCCCCGAGCTCTTAGAGCTGTAGGACCCCACTAGTGTCCAGGGGACTGTGCTTGTCACTAAGCCAGGGGGGCCAGGCCTGGGGACTTGGAGGTGGTTAGGTCCTGGGCCATCCTCCTCCAGAGGCCCTTGCCCGGGTTGGGGGCCTTCATGGGCCCAGTAACGTGGACAGAATTTACCCTGGAAGTCCCCAGGCTGGGGTCCCACCGTGGGATTTACCACCATTGACGTGTCTGATTCTGGAAGCTCATTTGTGCTGGAGATTCGGTCCTCTGCCCTCCGCTCGCCTGGCGGGTCCTCTCATGGAGCCGAGCTATGTCAGGAGCCCTGCATTTTTGATCCCAGCTTCATTGCAGACAATACACCTTGCTGTGGTCCTCAGTGTCCCCATCTGCAAAGCGGAAGGGGCTGGGCCGGGAGCTCTCTGAGGATCAGAGTTACGGAGAAGGCACCTGCTCAGCGGCCAGGCTCCTCTCCACTCCCCACGCTCACTCGTCCTGGCTGAGGGGTGCAGGAGGCCTGTGAGCCGGCGTGGGCATGTGGTGACGGAACGCCTCTCCTTTCTCTTTCTGTGAGAATTCTCGCCACCGTATGGCAGTCTCACATCTGCCTCCTTCAGGGACTCAGCATTCAGACAGGAAGTGCAAGGGCTTCCTTGATGTAAACGATGACATGTGTCAATCGTCTTGACTTGGGGACTGCCATTCTGGAGCCCAAAATTCATTTATGAACAAACAAATCGCCTAAACCTAAACTTCTTGTCTTATCCTTTTACCGGATTAGAAATCTTGCTTAAAAAGACTCACGCCAAGTGCACCTTCCTTTCACCCCCTGTGACCTAAAGGCCTGGCCAGGCCACCCCATTAGCCCAAGAGTGAGCCAACCTGACTGGGGGTGTTTTCAGGGCACATTTCCTACAACGTGGAGGAGCTGGGGCGAGTGATGAAAGGGGAAGTTGGCCCTATGGGGTAGGAAGTACCACTCAGAGTAGAACGACCTACGAGAAGCTAGAAGATTCTAGAAAAGGAACGTGTATTGCTAGGCCCAGATCCCCAGGGCCAGGGCAGTGAAGCTCTGCATTAAATGGACACTTGGTCTGTTTCCTTCTGAGACAAGCCAGCTCTGGGGCTGTGTCCAGAGAAGACATAAACAGGCAAAGGAAAGGCTGTAACCTACCTGGCTGGGCGGAGACAGGTGTGAACCCATCAGCAGATTTCTGCACAAAAGCCCCAAGGCAACAAGGACTTGAACTTGTGTTTGAAGGGCTGTCCTCACCACTCGTTGTGAGGCAGCCGGGACTTTCCGCAGGGCTGGCATCCACCCAGCCCAGGGGGCAATAGGCACGAGCTGGGCAAGTGCTGTCGCTGGTGGCAGAATAAATAGTGACTTCATGAAAATATTCTCAATACTTCTCCAAGGACAGGGGAAGGAATTTCAAAACACCATGGGTGGAAGGAGAATTGACTCTGGGTGGTGAACACACAATGGGATTTATAGATGATGTAATACAGAATTGTACACCTGAAATCTATGTAATTTTACTAACAATTGTCACCCCAATAAATTAAAAAAAACAAAAGCAAAAAACCACCATGGGAGTTTGCAGGCCATTTGTGCTTTTAAAAGTGCTCTTTAGAGGGAGAAAGAGTGGAGAGAAGACTACACCACCTTCGCTGTGGTCACCAGAGTGACGTGGTCAGATGATTACGTGTTCACTGTGCTCTGTCTGTGTTTTCCGTGTGTATCACATTTATAATCAGGAGACGATTAGTTTTGTAATCAGAAAGAAGGCGCTCTGTATGATAGTAAGAGCCATCTTTTGGGAGCAAGTTTATAAATGAGTGTTTCTGAGCAAGCATATGAGCCCAGAGATGGGCACAGCAGGCCGCAGACCCTCGAAATTTAGACTCCAGGGGCCTCTGCCTGGTGCCAGACCCCCAGCTCCCGTTTTCCATTCGTTAGGATGTCACCTGCTCATGGTGTCTGCCCCAAGCCCCATTGGGAACAATTGTGGATGAGCCCTGGGAGCTCGAGAGGGGGGCATTTCTTTCTCTGAGTGGCTTTGAGCAAGTCCCTCCCCCTCTGGGCCTCAGTTTCCCGTCTTTAGACAGAGGCGTCTGTCAGGCCATCTCCCTGCAGTTCCTGTGTTCCCACCCTCAGTCCAAACCTGGAGAAGCAGCTACCGCCCACCACTGCCCTCTAGTGGAAAAGAAGAAGATTGACCGCACAGCGACCGCAGCGGTCACTCTGGGACCTGCGCTGGGCTAAGACCCTGGGGGCGAGCTCAGTGGGAGGGCCCAGTGCCGGGAGAACGCATTCCTGTGATCGCCCCCTTGATAGATGAGAGGGACGTGGCTTTCCCAGGAAGTGCTGAGCTGGGTTCTCCTGGCTCGCCCCACTTGCTGCTCTCTGATTCTTAATTCTACAATAGTAGCGCCGACAGAGAAAACCAGCCGAAGAAAAAGTCTTATAAGAGTTTATTTAACCCAAACCTATGCTAATTCCCAGGAAGCAGAATCTCAACGGATTGAGAAAGTGCTCCGGAGAGCGGCAGTTTTGCAGCTTATTTTATACATTGGAATCAAAGGAGGAGACGTGAGGAGGGTTGTGTGGGATCCACTGGTGGTGCGGGGGTGGGAGGAAGCGAAGGGGGAATCTCTGGGATTGGAGCAAAGTAAAATGGAGAGACACGTGCGTCTTCCACACTGGTGGGTCCGGGACAGTAAACTTTCACGGAACTGGAGATGCATGTGGGCAACACGGTAACATGTGGGCTGTGCTCTGGTGTCTTCAAGGAATCTGGGAAAGGAGATGACTCTGACATTTCAAAGGTGTGTTGCCTCAGATGCACAAAGACAACAGACGGTTTCAAAGGGAAAGACTGACCTTTGTCAGGAGGCTACAGGCCCAGGACGTGACTACCGCCCAGGACCCGCTTTTAGTCAGGAATTTTTACGTTCAGGCCACCCGGTGTGGTTCCTGCGGTCTCTGGGTTTGTAGGGCCCGCCCGCTATGTGGGCCTCCCCTGAGCTTGTCGGGTGTAGTATGTGGCCCCTTTTCAGCCACAATATTAGTAATTAAAGAGGTCCCTCGTCCGGGAGACCAGGGTGGTCATTGCCGCCAGGTCCTCAGAACAACGCTGGAATGAGAGGTGAGCAGGGAGAAGCGCTGGGTAAATTTCGCAGGTGAGGTTCATGACAATCTTCCGGAAAAGCCATCCCTTTCTCACAGCCCCGCAGAGCAGCCTCAGGGAGCACAGCTTTTGTAGGGGACCTTTCCCTGCCCTCAAGACGTAAGTGTGTACACACGCAAAGTCGGGGCATGAAGGGTTGAGAGATGACAAGCTATCTTGCCTGATCGGCTTGGGGGTCTGGTGGTGACGTGGGACCAGAGGCTGGTCTGCTGCATGAGACTCAGGACAAGAGCTGGTCTCACTGTCAGGGACCCTGCCTCTGAGTCCCCTGCTGGGCATGTGCCTAAGTTGTCATCGACAAGTGGGGACATGGGAAATTGGGGTCACATGGCTAGGAGAGTCTGGTGCATTCTGGCCTGCACGGGCCATGTGTGACCTTGTTCCTCTGGCCTCAGTTTGTCCTCTCCAGCTGTGAGCCTCTAGATGTGAACTTTCCTCCCAGGCCCTTATAGGGGGGATGATACTGGGTTGAGTTGTGCCCCCCCAAAAAATATGCTCAAGTCCTAACCCCTGGGACCTGTGAATGTGACCTCATTTGGAAATAAGGCCTTCATGCATAGATGTAATTAGCTAAGATGAGGTCACACTGGGTTAGGGTGGGCCGTGACCCAAGGACCTGTGATCTTTGAAGGAGGGGAGATTGACACACAGAGAAGGCTGTGTGAAGGCAGAGTAGGGAGTGGAGTGATGCTGCCACAAGCCAAGGACACCAAGGATGGCCAGGAGCCCCAGAAGCTAGAGAGAGAGGAGGGAACCTCCCCTTGAGCTATCAGCTAAGCATGCCCGCCAGTGCCTTGGTTTTAGGTGTCACGCCTCCAGGGCAGTGAGAGAACAAATTTCTGTTGTTTACGTCCCCCAGTTTGTGGTACTTTGTTATGCAGCCCCAAGAAGCTAGTCCAGCTCACATTCCAGTTACCCCTGGGGGGCCCAGACCAGCTCTTCTCTCTTGTTTCCAGCACACGGTACATGGTAGGTGCTCAGCAAATGCATCGCCTCACCTCTGAACTTGCTCTTCTCCCTCACTCTCTATTTCTCTCACGTCATCCTGACTCTCTTTGTTTCTGCTCGCACAGGCACAGAATTAAATTATAATAATGACTTTTTGTTCACCAGCCAATAATCTGAGGTTTGCATCATGTGAGCTGTTTCCAGAATCAGGCCCGTATAGCCTACTTCATTCCATCACTTGTAACAAACCCTCTGTCATGATTTTCTGTGATGGCCAAATGTTGCCAAGTCCGCAAACCACTCAGTTAACTGCCAGCTGAAATTATGCAATAGACTGGGCTGCTATGGAGAATCAATTACATAAAACCCACACCAGTGCATGTCCGCTTTCCATCGTGCCTGCAGAATTCAGGTGAACCATAGGTGCGTGGTGATGAGGTTGGGCCTGAATTGGCTGAGTAATCCTGGTTTGTGGACCTGCGTTTGGGAGAGCAAGATGTGAGTCACATGTTATTTTTACTCCTGGTTTCACATGGCATGGTTTAAATTATTGAGTGGTTGGAAAGATCCCACAATGAAATCATATTTCATCTGTTTCTCCATTTGGCTGTGAAGTAAATCAATTCACGGGCTGTATTTGGAGGTGAAGAAAGGACAGAGGAAACTGCAGTTTGTTGAGAGAATGCCCGGAGGTGCCCTGGGTGATCCGGGTCCCCTGGAAGCTGTCAGCTTCTGCTGGACACCATGTGCCCACAACCAGCAGGATTTCTGCACAGCTGGGTATTCAGGCCGATGCCTTTTCTAGACCAGGCCCCAGGTGAGACCAGATATACTGTGGGCTCCATGGCAGAAGTAATTTATGGGAGGTCTCAGCGGACCCAGGGCGAGCTCAGGAATGTTGGGAAGGGGCTCAGGGGGTCTGACCTCTTTCATTTGGCTTGCTGATTGGGGGGCATCAACGGGAACCATGGAGGGGAGCTCGCTGACCCTGCAGCTCAGTGGCCACACCCTTCTGTGCGGGAGACCCTGGGATACCCAGAGACCCCGGGATGTCCTGAAGACCCCAGGACAAGCTGAGCCTAGCCCTACCTGGGAGGCCTGATGTCTGGTTTGGGAGCCAGACAGGACTAAGGAGTGATGTGGCAGTGACAGTCAAGGCCTCAGGGAGCAGAGGTGCCCCTGGTTTAGCTGGGGGGGGGGGGTCACAGGGGCTTCTCCAAGGAGAGAGTCTGCAGCAAAGTCTAGAGTGTGAGACCGAGATCTCCAGGTGAGGGAGGGCATTTCCAACAGTGCAGGGACAGAGGGCCTGGTGTGTTTTGGATCTGGTGGGTCCCTCTGTGCTGTGCTGTGCTCCTCATCCTGGGCGCAGGCCTCTCACCGCATTGCCGAGCCTCCCCACTGCCCTGTGCTGGTGAACACAGATCAGGAAGGGCGCTGTGTCACAGGCTCTCTGTTCCTAAGGGCTGAGGGTGCATCCCAGCTCCTCCACTCAGCAATAGTTTGCATTTTGGTAAAGGCCTCAGTTTCCCCACCTGTAAAATGGGATGATGATGATGATGATGATGATGATGAAGGTGGAGGTTCTCTGGCACAACAGCCCTTGTCATGACAGTGCCTCACCTGGTTGGCCCTGGGCATCCTCCTCAGGTGCAGTGTCATACTCACCCTCAGCTCCCTCTACCTGAGCATGAGTCTGGACCCAGAGGGTTAGACAAAACCCCTCCCTCTAGGCTATTCTGCCCCAGATAAGCAGACCCCGGCCCATGGGTCGCTGGCCCCTTTCCCTCCCACACCCTCCTGCACCGGCCTCAAGAAACCGACCTGCACCCTCACCTGAGCCAGACGGTGTGAGGTCGGCACTATGGCCGGCCCCAGCCTGCCCGAGTCCCGCGCCACCACTCGGCATTCTCCACGTCTCAAGACCGCCATGCCTCCACCAAGGGAACAAGACTTTTTCAGGACAAATGACCCTGCTTGTGAAGCCATCTGCAGACCCGTGGGGCAGTGACAGGTGCCTGTGCGTGTCACCGGGGCATTTATCACAACATGAAAACAGGGCCTTCACCCACAGGTCACTGGACTCCTTTCTCAGGAAGCTGCACCCGGCACAGCCCAGGCAGGGAAAATATTCCACAGACACACCAGGAATGGCTGTGTTTTTCAACAGAGCAGGTGGTTTTATATATTTAACAGACATTTGTAAAAGCATATATTTGCATTTATTATTTTTGTGTTTTATGATCACCTTTGGATTACCAAGGATAGAACCCCCAAATTATCACCTGGTACCCACAGGAGAGCAGAGTTTGGCTTGCAGGGCTTGATCCCGGAACCCATTGGGCCAGGGTGCTGAGGTTACCCTCCCCATATTCTGTCCCTCCCTCACCAGAACAATCCATACTACACGATAAGTGGTTAGGACACTGAGAAGACGTGGGGTGGGGTGCAGCTCCCGTGTTTGCCCCAGAGTCCTACCCCACTCTTGCCATCCTCTCCTGGCCTCCTGCTGGCACCAGGCAGGTCCCTGGTGGGCCCAGGTGCTCTGACATGTCAGCCCTGATTGTACCACAGTCGTCCTGGGGCCCAGGTTTCAACAAGGAGATTCCCGGGCACAAAGCAGGGGAAAGATGGAAATGCCACCTCTAAGTGCTACCAAATCCCAACTACAGCCTTGAGAGTGGAAGAGGCTGCAGGCGTAGAGCCCAAGACCCATCCTGGAGGGACAAAGGCCAGTGCCGCCGGCTGGGGGCTCCCACCAGGGGATCTAGTCCCAAGGTCCCTTGGAAAGCTCTGCCCGTCCTACACTTCCCCAGAGTGTCTCCAAGCCGGTAGGAAAGAAGGCCAGAGCCCTCCTTTAGGGGTCATGGGAAAGGTCAAACCAAATGAAATATGTCCATGGTATTTAGGTGGGAATGATGAGGCAAAGGTGTGTGTGGCAAGAGGGGCCTTGGTGCTGGAGGGAGGGGCCCCACTGCCTAGGGTACCCACCTATGAGAGGCTTGAAAGAATCTCCCCCAATGAAATGAGATGAACAGTCCCCAGGGAGAACATGTGACAAGTGCTTGATGTGGGAGGGGCCCTCAAGGAGCAGGGGTGGCCCCTACACTGCCTTCCTGGAGTGACCTGGGCCACGCAGGGCATCCCTTCTGTCTGCAGGAGGCGTGAGCTGGGCAGCAGAAGTGTGGGAGGCAACCAAGGGAGGCTCCTGCTGCCCTGTGGCCCCGCCTTCTTCATCTATACCCATCAAGCTGCAGCTCTTCCTCTAAATGCACTTTTCATAAATGTTGAAAGGATCTTGGTTTGACTGTTAGCCTGTTTGGGGCCTCCTCGTGTCAAGGAGCTGCTCGAAGGCCCTCTGACACCCCTCCCTTGAAAAGCAGGTGGCAGCATTTTCTACAGTGATTCATGTGACTTGTGAAACAAATTCTTGTCTATTTTCTTCACTAGAACAGTGCCCAGTACACTAAAGGTATTAAATACTTGGTGGATGCATGGATGGATGATGGATGGATGGATGGGTGGATGGATGGATAAATGTTGGGTAGGTGGGTGGATGGGTGGATGGAAGGAAAACGTGAGAAAAGGTAACAGTCTTTAAAGTTAGTGACGGCACATGTTTCTCCCTGGTCTGTTTCAATAACAATAATGACACCATTTATTGAGCCAAGCACTTTGAAGTGTTTTCTTATATTACTCATTTATTCTCCTAACATCCCTCTGAGACAGGTACTGTGGTTTGAAGAATAAGGAAACTGAGACACAGAGAGCAAGCAAGCTGCCCGAGGTCGCAACTGGGATGAGAACCAAAGTCAGTTCAATGTGTGCAAACCAAGCAGTCTCAGGGGGCTTGTACAGGAGGAAGAGACTGAGCAGGCCTGCCCCCCTTGGAGTCCACCTTGCTGGGGAACAACCGGAGGGAGGGCAGAGGGAGTGGTGGCACAGCTACAGGACCTGTGCCAGGCCTCTCCCTTGCCACTAACTTGCTGGGTGACTCTGGCCAGGATCTCTGTGGGCCTTAGGTTCTGCCCTCGTGAAAGAATGTGCCAGAACTCCATGACCCTGAAGTCCCTCCAGGTTGAATAGTGCTGTGACTCCCCTTCCCTGCCTCGTTTGAAGGTGCGGGCTCAGAGAAGCAGGGCCGGCTCCATCGGGGGCCTGGGTGGCCAGAGGGAAGGCTGAGCTCTGGAACCAGCCAGGAACTGGCCACTCACGTCCACCCTCTGACTCATAGGGACTCGGGAGCAAGTGCCCGCCCACACCTTGGTTTCTCCCTTGGGCAACTGGTGTGATGGTGACGTCCCCGCCAATCTCACCGGGCTGTGTGTAGGAAACCATAGACCCTCAGGAGGCTCGTAAGAGCCTTGGGAGACATGGGGGCTGATGCTTCTGCCAGGGAGGAAACAGGCTGTGGGGGAGCTTGACGGAGAGCTGCTTAAAGAGGGGGAGGGGGGCAGGGGTGCGCCCACCCCCTCTCCTGCCCTCCATCCTTCTGTCCCTTTACTCAACAGATATTTGTGGAATGCCCACTTTGTACCAGGCCCAGTGCACGGCGCTGAGAACAATAATAATAGCCCAATGATATCAAAGACATTTATGGATCTCATCTCATGCACTAGCTCCTGTCATCCTCAGAACTATCCTAAAAGGTGGGGATGGCTATCAGGTCCAATGGTGAGCACTGAGGCACAGAGTTAGGCACCTTGATGAGCAGATGGAGAAGCCAGGCTCCCCACCAGGCGGTCAGACCCTGGGGGCTTCCAAACCTTAGTGGCTGGCATCTGCCGCAGCCAGGACCAATGACTCAAATGTGATGCTCTCAGCCAACAGTGGGTCCTTCACTGAACCACTTCACAGGTTGGGCTGTGATGCCCAGAGGGGAAGGGACTTGCTCAGGCCACACCACTGAAACGGGGCAGCTGGGTTGGGAACATGGCATCTGACCCCTCCCAGTGTTCCTTCCATCATGTCACACTTGTGTTATGGGCACAAGGCCCCAGCGGGCGGGCACCAGAGCCTTGCAGCTGCTGACCCAGCCACCCAGCCAGGCCTCCCGGGTTTCTAGGGTGTGTGGGCCTGGGGCCATTTGGCCTTGGCCTTGGCTGGCTCTGCAAGACTTCGGCTCCCCCCAGGAACCATGGCAACCGGGGAGGAATATCTCCTCCTGCCTCTGTATCCCATTCAAAGTCCACATTTTCTGTGGCCAGCCCTCGATCCTTTGTGGCCCCTCTCCCCATGCAGTGCCAGGTCCCAGAGATTCTGCCTCCTGAACGCTCATCCGTCCAGGCCCTCTGTACTCTCTGCAGCCCCCTTTCGTCAGTACAAGGCAACAGTGGGCTCCACCTGCTCCCACCCGGGGGCTTTCCCTCTCCTGTACCCATCCCCTGTGCCGCGTGCCTGACGTCACTGCAGGGAGACTGGGAACGGGGCCTGCCCTGGACCTGGGGGGGGGGGGGGTGACGCGTCCCCTCCTTGGGCGCCACCCCAGCCAGACTAAGGCGCCAGCCAAAGCGGCGCGCCGGGAACCTAGGGTGTGCAGCCCTAGACCTGGAGTCAGGAGCCCTGCGTCCGTATCGCAGACTGCTCAAGCCTCGCCGGGGAGGTGGGCAAATCCTGCCGTGCCCCGCCCCTGCCTCAGTTTCCCTCTCCGAAAACTGGGGAAAGAGGGGGTTGGCCGAGGAGGTCTTCAAGGCCCCTAGCGACTCAACAAGAGCTGCACCAAGCTCGCTTTCTCCTAGGGCGCCCTCCTCGCTATCCCCGGGTTTCCAAGAGCCGGCGGTAGCCAGGCAGCCAGCGAGACCACCAGCAAGGCCTCGGTGACAGCTCCGCAGACCCACGAGCAGCTGGGGAGGCCGCAGCGGCGGCGTCCGTTTGCGCACGCGCGGGACGTGCGGCCTGCCGGGACTTGCAGTCCGTCGGTGCGGCGGCTGGGGCCTGAAGGCGGAGCGCTGGGGTCGCAGCGCCTACACTTCCCAAGGTGCGCCCCGCCCGCGGCGCGGCGGGGGTGGAGAGGGGCGGGGTCGCCCGGGGGCGGGGCGCGAGGGGCGGGGCGCGAGGAGCGGGGCGCGAGGGGCGGGGCCGGCGCGCGAAGAGGCTGCGGCGACGCTGCGGGCAGGCGCGGCTGTGCGCTGAGCCGCCGGCCGGTGGAAGGACCGACTATCGCGCCGCTGAGCGCGGCACCTGCGGCCAGGAGCGTCGGGCTGCAGCAGCGCCCGGACGGCCCGACTAGAAGCTGCCGCTGAGATGAGTGCAGGTGAGTGCCGGGGCCAGGGACCGGCTGGTCCCAGAGCTGGGTCGCGGCGCAGCAACGACTGGGGGAGCTGCACCTGCAGCACGGAGGGAAATCGCCCAGCGGCTCCACCCAACTTTTGCTCTAGGGTCTTGCAGTCCAGAGGGTCCTGCGCCCCGGGCGTGTAGCGCTGCGGCGCAGACGGGCGATCCCCCTTCCCACCGCGCCGGCTGCGTGGCTGCGCTGGGCTGTCTGGAAGGCGCCACTCCTGTGCTTCTCGCAGGTCCGGGGGCTCCGCAGGCTGCAGTGGGCGGCCGGGGTCCCGGCGAGCGGCACCGAGCCGCAGACCGTGACACGGAGAGCTGAGATAATGACATGGGGGGCTTTGCGGCAGGGGCCGCCGCCCTTGCGGGGCTCCCGCAGAGCCTAGGTCCTGGGTCGGGGGCGTCAGGCCGAGCCCACGCGCCCTGGGCTCGCCCGCGGCAGATTTGGGGGCGCGGAGCCCACAGGTGTGAGCGACTTGCCCGGATCTCAGCGCTTGGTCTCCGGCGCCTCACCCCTGCGCATCCCGCTGGTGCCTCCCGCGCCGCACCCACCAGATCTGACCGCCTCTGTGTGGCCTCTGTGCGGCATTGGAAAATCCCACATCGTCACAGGCCAGCTGCGCCTAAAGCGCTTGGGGAAACTGAGACCTGGAGCCAGGGGGCCTTGGCGGATGAGTCTGGACTTGGCCTGAGAACCCTGGTTTTGAGAGGCTTCTGGGGCCCGGCCCTGGGCCGAGGGCTTGTCTGGACGTTCCCCGGCAGGGTGGGGCCCGTCACCCCATTTTTCAGGGTGCGACTGAGGCTCACAAGCTTATCTCTTGCTCCGTTCCCACAGCGGGGCGGAGAGTCGAACCGGGTGCTCCCAGGAGCTCTTTCATCTGACCCTGTCTCTGCACAGACTGCAGTTTGGCTCTTGGAGGACGTGCAACAACCAGTGGGGACAGCTGCTTCCCTGGGGAGGGGGATCAGGCTGGGGAGGGAGTATGCATTCAGTGAGTGCTTACTGTGTGCGCTCAGCCTGGGGTGCTGTTTCCAGGGACTTCCCCGGGGAAAGAGTCCCCTTCCCCTCCCAACCAAGGAAAGAGGGACACTGGCAGTGGGCGTTTGGAGTGGCTGGGAGCAAATGGCAGGCTGTAGGAGACAGAATTCTCTAGAAGAGGGTTTCTGAAATGGCCAACCTGTTATCCGGAGGTGGCTTGGGAGCAAGGCACCCGCAGACTCTGCAGGGCCTCCAGACACACTTATTTAATGGGAGACCAGCATAATGGCAGGGTGCACACAGAGTAATTTTGGGCTCTCTGTGGCCATAATTGATACCCATGGCCCTCCTATAAACTGGGAGAACCCTGGAAGGAGCCTTCATCCCTCCCCATTGGTGGTTGTCCTGGGAGAAGGGGTATGTGGGCATTGCGGGCCGTGGGGGTCATGGCTGGAAAGAGCAAGGGGACAGGGATTGAACCATGGTGACCACCTGGTGGTCTTGGGCACCTTCCTGAGCTTGGCTTCCTGACATATAGAAACAGTCATGCTGGTTATCTGGAGAGGATAAGGTACGAGTGAGAAACCCCGCGCACAGTAGGTCCTTAATAGCTTAGGTGGATGTTGCCAGTTCACCTTCGTCTTCCTGAGTGAATCAGCTCTTTGGAACTAGCAGGGAGCATGCTCTCCCATCCACCTGTCGCTCATGCCCCAGCCCTGTCGCCAGCCCATTATTTGCATAGAAGTAATTTTGACTACACCTGAGGTGGGGGAGAGCCGTATGGTCCCTTGTCCCTGGCACTTGGCTCTAATGTCCGGCCACTGTGCACATGTGGCAAGTCTGGGGCTTCCATCATCCAGGGAGGTCCCCTGATGGCCCTCCCCGTGGAAGGCTGGCATCCTTCTGGAGCTCTGCACCAGCAGGTGGCTGGGGATCATGTGGCCTCGTCTCCAGCTGCTGAGATGGGCTGGATAGTCCAAGCTTGTACAGAGGCAACCTGTACAACCTCCCCTTTAGGAGGGTCCCCTTTCCTATGCCATCAGGCTGCAGGAGTGTCTTCCCTCAGCCTGATAACGAGGACACCTTTGAGATGGCTCACGTGGCATCAAGGCCCCATGCAGTCACCTACTTGTTTTGTTGCTTGTTGATTTCGAGTGGCCAGGGAAATTAGGAGACAGTGTTCTGCGCCGACAGGCCTGGATCCCAGTCCCGCGCACTCGCTGTGGGCTCCCTGCGCCAGTTTCCCTGCTGTGTGGAGGGAATGTCCTTAGCTCCGCCCGAAGTGCCGGCCCACACATGGTGGGGCCCAGTAGATGACGATGAGTGTGGTGGTGGCTTCATAACATCGCAGCCCACGTGGTTACAACGGGACAAGGTGGGGCAGAGAAAAGAACCTGAATTGGGAGGGGCTCCTGTGCCAGCTCTGCCACCCATGGGCGCCAGGTCCTTGAGCAAGACCCATGCTTTCTCTGACCCTCTTGTCCTCCCCGGGTGGCTGCAGGTCTGCGAGGCAGGATCCCCAGATGGTCAGAAGTTCGTGGAGGGTTTACTGTTCTTCCAGGGCTGCCCTAACAAGGTACCAAAGGAAGACCGGGAGCTTAAACGGTGGAAATGTATCTTCTCACACTTCTGGAGGCCGGAAGTCCAAGATCAAGGAGTGGGCAGGGTTAGATTCTTCTAGGGCCTCTCTCCTAGGCTTGTAGATGGCCGCCTTCTCCCTGTGTCCTCACATGGTCGTCCCTCTGTGTGTGTCTGTGTCCTAATCTCTTCTTATAAGGACACCAGGCATACTGGAGTCAGGCCCATCCCAATGACCTCATTTTACCTTAATTACCTCTATAAAGGTCTTATCTCTAAATACAGTCCCAGTCTGAGGTCCTGTGGGGTTAGGACTTCCATATATGGATTTTGGGGGGACACAATTCAGCTTATAACAGGGGTGCAGGGCCAGGTGGACAGCCTGGATATCTGGCTCAGTCAGCTTCCGTTCCCATGGCGACTGTGTTAGCATCATGGAGCTAGAAGGGACCTGGAGGATCCTCCAGTACAAACCCACCCATCGTCCCTGAGGGAAATCTGAGGCCTGTCCAGGGTCAAGGAGAGTAAGTGACGGAACGAGAACCTGAGCCCTAGTCCCCTACTCTTTTGGCGCAGGTCCCAGTATTGGGACAGACACACAGTCCTTCACCTAACCCGAGTGTAGGCAGTGATGTAGCCACAGAGATGGTCCCCTCAGCGTTACTAGTAACAGCACAAAGGCAGAAACCGCCTGAATGTGGAGGGAGTGATGACGTATTAGCCATGCAATCGTTCATTCAGCCAACAAATGTTTACACTAAATGCCTCCTGTGTGCCAAGCTCTGCTGCAGGCCCCGGCAGTCAGAAAATGACGAGAACAAACAAAAACCCGTATCCTCCTGACATGCATTCTGGGGGTGGAGGGGCGGGGAGCGGTCTAGAACTGCACGTGAGAAGTTTTTAATGTTAGGGGAACATGCTTACGAAAAGTTTAATTTAGAAACCAAATTGCATGTCATGTGTGATGTCAACTCTACAAAAACAACACAGGAGAAAAGACTAGAGGGAACTACATCACGGTGTCAGCAGGGGCCCTCCTCTGCGGCAGGCGGGAGAAAGCCAGGTCTTCCCCACCTGCGTCTGTATGCTGTCCGTGACTTTCCTGAGTTTCCTTCATTGTGTGTGCTTTGCTTTTACAATGAGGAATCAAGAAAAGCATCATACCCCGGTCTAAGGCATGCATGCTCTGGTTTAGAAGTTCGTGACTTGGTGAGCGGTCCGGGTGATGCCATGCCACAGGGGCCACTGTCCCTGGCGGGGAATGACAGCATCACGGAGCGTCACACAGGTAGTGGCTCTCGTGCCAGGTTCCCTGTGTGACTCCATCTGAATTCAGTGCAGCAGAAGGCAGATCCCCCTGACCCAGAAAGTCAGCAGAACTTGCATCTGAAAGGGATGGGCGTTGCCCAGGAACCAGCCCAGCCTGGGCATCACCTAGCTCTGAACTGGTTTGCCCTGATGTTCAGGGTCCCTTCCTACCTGGCCACCTAAGACCTTTTGATTCTTTATGGTTTCTGTCGATGACGTAGTCTGGGGAGAGTTGACGTCTTTTCTAGCCTCAAGTCCTGAGTTTGAAGAACTCATGCAAAGTCCAGTCTTACTGTCCCAGAAAAGGGAGTGTGACGCTCGCTTACGGAGAAGTTGCCTGTCCCACACGCTGACCCTCCAGAGTATGCTCTGGGTCGTGGGAGAGCTGTGAGCTGGCGAGAGGAAATCGGCAACTCCAGGTGGTGAGAGGAGAGGGCAGGAAGGGGTCCAGCCTGTGGAGAGATCTGCCCTGCCACTGTCCTCACGGCCAGGCCAGCCCAGTTGCTGGCAGTACCAGCTGCCGGGGCTCTGGGCTGCTGGCCGGAAGCCTGACCCCCGACCCCTCCTCTGTACAGACATGGGGCTTCCTTGCGCCCCTTGTTTGCCTCGGCAGCACAAGGTAAGGCTTCCCCTGAACTTGGGTCTCTGAGGCTCAAATTCCAGCTCTGCCACCTGCCAGCATTATTGATTATTGAACCTCTCTGTGCTTTCAATGCCACCTCCCCCGGGTCTTCATTGGGACCAAGGGTGCCAAGTGCTTGGCACTTGAGAAACGCTCAAAAAGGCAGTTAAAACATAGGAAAACATAGGTGGTGTTTAGAAGGCAGCTCATACTTTTAGATGATGACCATGTGGTCTTGTGAGATGCTGAGGGGACCAGCCAGATGTGTGCCAGCTGCCACGGGCTGCCCTGAAGCAGCAGGCCTCGAGGCTGCTGGTACGCAGTGCAGAGCAACCTGAGTGCAGCGTGTCTGTTTACTCGGGGATGTTTCCACTACCACTGTCTCTAGGGTGTCGGCAGCGCCCTGCTTTGGATGTCATGGCAGCTGTGCCTCACAGGGTGGTCCCTGGGGCCCTGCGCCCGGCCAGACACTCCTGCAATCCCGGCCGGGGCTGAGGGGGGTCACAGTGTTTGTTGGGGCTCCTGGGTATCCCCACTGCAGATGGAGACACAGATGTCCAGGGCCTGGCATCATGTCACCCCATTTGTAAACGACAGCTGGATTTGAACCCCAGTCTGCCCAGACACACGCATCTCCCCGGCTGGGTGGCACTGTCTGTCTCCCCCCACGCCCCCACTATACGCATTAGCTGGCTGCCATGGTGACTTACTGGCCCCTCGTAAAGTGTGGCTGAGTGGGATGGGTAAGACTTGATTCATCTGGGGCAGCACGATAATGCTTCTTAGGAAGGGGAGTATTACACATCCCATCGTCTCACCTGGGCCATGAAGCATTGTCCTATCTCCCAGGTATTTTACCTGCCTACACAGAGCCCGGAGGGCAGAGCCAGCCCCGCTGCAGGCCCATGTGCCTTGGCAGTGCATGCTCTCTCCTCTGCTGCCCATGGGGGCTCCTGCCTGGCTCATGGCACAGCCCCCAGAATCCACTCTAAGACAGTTTGGACCATGAGAGTTTCACCATATCAAACCCACGTGCCTCCCTGCGGCCTTGACCCTCTGGCCCTGGACTCTCAGCCCCACCCACCCAGACTTCTGTGTGGCCTTGGGTGGCTGTCTTCCCTCTGCACCTCCATGTAGCCATCTGTAGAAATGGGGCCCACTGTCACCCTCATATGTGTGACAGTGCTGTCCCCTCCACTGTCCCCAGTGAGACCGTCTGGGTTGGAGACTATGCCATGGGTTCAGGGAAAATTCCGTGTTAGCCATGAGGTCTCCCATCTCCCTTCTCCACCAGGGAGACCTTATGTGACATTTTCACTTTGCCTTTACGCCAAGGATCTTGGTGTGAGGGGAGTTCTGGACAGCCTGCCAGGGAAGTGA
Organism: Rhinolophus sinicus; assembly: GCF_057876585.1. Taxonomy (NCBI): domain Eukaryota; kingdom Metazoa; phylum Chordata; class Mammalia; order Chiroptera; family Rhinolophidae; genus Rhinolophus; species Rhinolophus sinicus. The sequence continues at coordinate 212,668,721 of NC_142501.1, read as the reverse complement.
CATCCACAGGCCTGATACTGAGCTGGCAGAGTGGCTTTGGGGTCAGACACACCCGGGCGGCAGTCTCAGGTGTCACCTGCTAGTTGTGTTCCTGTAACCAGATGGCTTAACTACTCTCTGCCTCGGTTTCCCCACCTAGAAAGTAGAGCTAATAGCCCCTGCATTTCCAGATTGCTCATGTGTTTGGGGTGTCAATGGCTGGGGTGTCAATGGCTGGGGCACAGGAATCAGGTAGAGTGGGCTTCACGGCAGCCGTACACGCCCTCCACGGCTTGGGCCAAACCTGAAACTGCTCCCTGCATGGCCCACTGTGCCGTCAGCTGACACAGTCAGCCAGGCTGCAGCTTGTCTCCCCGTGTCACTGGTTCTGCTCCCTCCCCTGCCCAGCCTGCCGCAGTCCTATTTACAGCTCCTGTCAGTCCCTGTCCCCGGGGAGCTGGGCGCTCCCGTCCTCCCGTCCTCCGGCGTGTGGTCGTCAGTGCCGCTCAGGGCTTCACTGCGCCCGGCTGCTGGCCGCCCTCACTGCCAGCTCTGCTCCACCCTGTGTGCAGCACACACCGTGCTCTCCCGGCTTCGGTTTCCTCATGCACAGAACGAGGCTTTGGAGACATGATCTGGCAACACGATTCCAGCCAGCAGAACAAGAAACTGACGCCCAGTGTCACTGCAGTGCATAGCGTGCTGGCTCCTGTCCCCGCTGGGTGTCTGTCCCCAGCACAGGGCTGGGCCTCTGACTTGCTCCTGTCCGGTGGTCCACACACGGGCTGCCACGGGATGGGGGTTCCATGCAAGCCCGTCCAGTGAAGGAGGGACAATGGCTGGAGCTCAGGGCCCCGCCTCATGCTCAGCCTCCTCTGTTTGCTGTCGTTCCGGGTCCGGGGCTCACAGCCAGACCTCTCTGCCCCTCTGCCCCACCTTGGACGTCCCCCAGGCTCTTACTGGGAAATGACGTCTCCAAGGCCCCAGCTGGTGCTGCAGCTGGGCCTGACGTTCTAAGAAGGAAGAATTGCAAGGACCAACCCCAGAGCCCCCACTTCAGCTTGGAGCTGAGTTTCAAATGCTTGAAGACCCCTTCGTCCTGCAGCTGTTTCATTTTAGGTTCCTGAGTGACTGGGGGCTTGGGTGCAGGTGGTGGACCTGGGAGGCCATCCCAGGGAGCAAGGGAGAGTGACAAGGGTGAGATGGGGAGTGGGATCCAGGGCGTGTTGGATGGGTGGGTGGCCACTACCACCGTCATGCTCCATGATGCTGTCACTCCCCACCAAAGGACAATGGCCCCTGTGGAATGGCGTTGTCCAGACCGCACACTGAGTTATGGACTCCTAAACCAGAGTGTGCCCCCCTTAGACCTGGAAGTACCCCAACCCCAGACATCTGTGCAGTTGTGAATTGCCCACATGTGCAGGCACTCCCTAGCTCTGGGGGCGCAGTCTCACCCCCCAGGGTGTGGGGAGCCTGGGTCCGGCAGTCTGGCTTCCCTGGTACCGAGTGGGTCCACTGCTCCTCTGTTTAAGCCAGATTGGCTCATGGGCCTTCACGGCCGTCTGACAGGACTCTCGTTTGCACTTCTGATCCAATGGTTCGCCTCTTGCTTGGAGAACGGCCTCGTCTGCCAAGTGTTCAGGGAGTAGTTGTGGGGTGCAGAATTACAAGCATCGGTGCCCTGCACACACCCTGCTGTGCTCAGAAATCAGCAAATGTGATGTGTGCAAGGAGCCCAGCGTCCAGCCAGGCTCCTCCCTGCCTCTAATGGGTACAAGTGTGGGGTGCAGCGTGGGCTTGGGGTGCGGTACAGCGTGGGTGTGGGGTACACGGACTGGCTTGGGGTACAGTGAGGGTGAGCTGTGGCTCCCAGTGCTGGCGGGTAAAGGGGGGTGGTGCTCTCAGCGCTCTGCATGTTGCCTCTGCCATCCAAAGGGGTGCCTCCCCCCCAGAACTCAGTGTGCCTCGATTGCTCTTCCCTGCCATCCGTCTCATTCCACCTGCTGATTCTGTTCCCTCTGGCCAAGCAGGACCCCTCCGAAGCCCTGCAAGGCCTGGGGCTGCCACGTTAGATCTTTGTTCTGCCTCTTCCCTTTTTCCCTGGGCCCCCATCTCCCGCCACCCGACATCCTTACTCTGCCTGTGTCTCTTTGACAGCAGTTTGCTAGGGGCACAGTGGGAGGAGCCAGCCAGCAGCCTTTGAAGGAACATACCAGGCAAAATATATACACACTCTAGCCCCTAAGTGGGGTGGGGGGGCAGTGAGGCGCTTTGGGGAGGCACATTGCAGCCCAAGGCGAGAAGGTTTTCTGACAGGTGATGCCGTGGGAGAGAGATGGGGGTTGGAAAAGGAGGGAGCTGGCCCCCATCCCTGGACGTGCTGTGCACCCCAAGGGAGGTGGTCGAGGGCAAGGTATCGGTAGCACTGTGCCCCTCAGAGGCTCTGGGGAGAATCTGCTCCCCGCCTCCCCCCACTCTGGTGGCTGCCAGCACTCCTTGGCTTGTGGCTGTATCGCTATAACCTTGATCTTGAAGGCTGGCATCTTCAAATCCGTCTGCTCCATCTGCACGCCGCCCGCCCTCTGAGTGTGGGTCAGATCTCTGCCTCTCTCCCGTAAGGAAGCTCGTGACTGCATTTAGGGCCACCTGGACGATCCAGATCTCTCCAGGCGCAGAGATCTGACCCCTCAAGATCCTTAATTTAATCCCATCTGCAAAGATCGACCCCTCTTTTTTAACCACACGTGGTCATTCACAGGTCCTAAGGACGTGGATGTCTTTTGGGAACATTATCCAGCGTATTACAGCAGCTTTCTGTTTCTAGAACCGACAGCTGTTTCTCTCCCTGTGGGAATAGCTGAGACTTTGAGACAATGACTTCTCACGGGATGAAAATGTTCCTCTCGGCTAAGTTTAGACAACCCCGAACCTGTGAGCTGGACGCTGACACAGACTGGGGTACCGCCATGCACAAGCTTGAGGCACGTAGGCAGAGGGCCCTGAGCCCTGACCACACCCATGCCCTGTGACAGAGGAACGCAGCTTCCCGAAAAGGTTCTGAGAAAGGCTCTGAAGCACAGCCATCGGCTGACGCCTGAAAGGTCATTGGGGGCAGGGGTTGCATACCCCACACAGCGAACATCCAGCCACCGAATGCTGGCTGAGCAAATCGCTATCTGCCCATAGCAGCGGTTCTCACACTTTTAGGGCCAGAACCCCTTCATCGCAAACTTAATTGACAATGCCAAAGAGCTCTTGTTTAAGTGGACGGTCATTACCGATATTTATGGTATTAAACATAAAAATGGAGAACATTCTAAAGTATTTGTGAATTCGTTGAATCAGAATAGTAGCCCTTTGTATGTTACCATGTGAGTGTTTTTAGTGAATAGCCTGGCATTGCTTCACAATTCTGCAAATCTCATTAATATCTGGCTTAATAGACGGCAGCTGGATTCTTGTGTCCTGTCTGTGTTCAGTCAGTTGTGATGTCACCCACCAGGCAGCCTCTGGACAGCTCCATCTGACACTCGGGAGAGAAAGAAAGTGAACAGGGAAAAGAACGCCTTAATCTTATTCTGGAAAAGGTTGTGACCCGCTGACCCCTGATTGGGTCAGGGGGATCCCAGGGCCCCTTGACCACACTTTGAGAACTGCTGATAGAGGATGGACTATTTTGCAGTCATTAATATGATTGTGAGGGATTAGTAAAGTGCATGTGTCACTGCTGGTGACAAATGAAGAATACAAGACCCAGAGTTATATACACAGCGTCATCTCTGCAAAATGTGCAAGAAAAACGCACTGGAAGAAAATACATCAAAATGCGATAGGGTTAGGGGTAACCGTCCCTTTTTCCCCTAATGCTTTGCTGTTTTATTTTTTCCTGCTGATTCATCTTAAGATATGCAAGGGACAGGATTTCTTCAGGGAGGCTCGACTAGAGAACAGCTGTCTGGCAGCGGCGACTTGTGCTCAGGAACAGCGTCCTCTATTTTGGGAGGTGAACTCTCACCGCGGAGCTCGGGCTGTGATCAGCAGCCACATGTGACCCGCACAGGAATTGAACGTGTGTGTGTGTGTGTGTGTGTGTGTGTGTGTGTGTGTGATGATTTAGTCTACAGCTCTAAATGAGAGAGAGAGAGTTCTGCTCTGGAGCAAATTCCATAGTCGCCAGTGAGGAATTAGGAGCTGGTCTGAGATGCGGGTCCCTGGCTGGAATGGCTGCACCCGGCGGCTCCAGCAGAGCTAAATATACCCTAGGTGTGTGCTGGTAGCCTTGGGAACGCCAGCCCCCACCCCAGCTGCTGCTGATCAGAGCTCAAGGGAGTGGTGGATTTGCCCAATGGAAATCAACGCCTGCCATTTGGGGTGCGTTTCGTCATGCCAGTCATGGTAGAGAGGTTGTGCAGCAGTCTCCAGGGCCCCAAATCCCTGTGCGGTAGGGACTGTTGCTCCCAATGTGCAGATGAGGGCATTTGGACTAACACGGGCGGCGTGACTTACCCACAGTCACACAGCTGGTAAACGGGGGCGGTGGGTTTCGCACCCCAGTGCCTCCTCCCCTCAGAGCACATGTCTCCCCACTCTCGTATGAATCGAGGAGTTGTTCTATTTCTCCAAGAGCTCAGGCTTCTTGACGAAAGGTGCCTCGCAGGTGGTAGAGACGGACAGTTGCAATAGTGGTGACCGCAGTGGACAGTATCATTTGTATCGTCCCATGAGCACTGCAGGGGTGGCTACCTGACCGCCCATGTTACAAGTGGGGACACAGAGGCCAGGTGACACAGAGAAACCTGCCCCGAGTACCCAGCTGGTCATGGGAAAGCGGCATTCGAGCTCAGGCGGCCTCCTTCCAGATTCTGGGCTTCTGCTGAACCGCGTCTCCCCTCCCTAACCTGCATCAAATGTGGGTCAGCTTCCAGCCGGGCTGTCTGCCGTCCTGCGCACAGCTCCCTGCGAGCCACGTTTTCTATGCCGCCTGTGTACTTGAGTCGCCTCCTCACCTCACCTTGCAGAGAGCCAAGCTCCCCTGTCTGCTCTCTGCTCTCCAGCTGGCTAGCCTGGGGCAATGTCGTCACCAGGGAGCCATGGTGGGGGCAGTTCTGAAAGGGACCGCTAGAGAAACCCTCCCTTTCCTTACTTAAAAGAGGACCCACAGCCTCCAAGGTCCTTGCTGGAACACCTTGCTGGAAATTGGGGTCTTGAGGGTCATTTCTGCCCCCATTGATGGCTGGCTCTGAGCTTTGACACCTTTCCTTCCTTCCCCCGACTATGAGGGGTATCCCTGTGGCCCAGCAGGAGGTCTCAGCAGGGCTATGTTCTGGATGTGGAGGGGCAGCCCTGGCCTCAGCCCACCTCCTAGTCGTGGATCATCCTGCAGGAGGCGGGGTGGGGGGTGGGAGCGTGGGGGTGGGCGGGGGTATCTTACCCTGAACCTCGCCCTTCCAAGTTCCTATATCCTCTGTGAGGACATGCCTTTCCCTGGGGTGACTGACACCAGGAAGGACACCCCCTTCACAGAAAGACACCCCCTCCCCAAAGATAGGGTCCCACCCTGGGTTTTATGGATAGTCTCTAACATGCCACCAAGCAACAGTGGGGGCAGGGGGGCAGATGTGTTGATTTCATTTGAGCATCTATCCACTGGCCAGTTGCTGGAGGTGACCCTGATGCAGTCCCTCCCCCCAGGAGCTCCCAGCCTAATGAGAAAGGCAGACAGTGGGTGATGAAAACACACCATGAGAAAGCACTTCTCAGGGAGGCTGTGGGGACAGAGAAGGCAATTAATGAACCTGCCATGAGTGATAAGTCCTGGCAGGCTTCCTGGAGGAGGTGACACCAACCATGTAGGCTGCAGCTGGCAAAGCAGTGGGGCATGACATCCAGTAGCAGGTGCCGAGCCTGCTACTGAGAGAGGAGGGAGCACTGGAGAAACATCTGTGCTCTGTCCCCTGCGGGGCCCTGCATGAGGTGCTGGGCATGGGCAGGAGCCCCACAGCCCCACCTGGCTCTGTGCACTGGGGTCTTCCAGCAGGCAGTCAGTGCTCTGTGACAATGTGAGAGCGGATGTGTCTCAGCATGAGAGGCGGGGAGGGGAGAGGAGCATGGAGACCATAGCTCTGCAAAACGCAGACTCCTGGACTTTCTGATAGCCGGCTGCGGCCTGGGAACATGTATTTGCAGGTCTACACTGGGCCGACTTCCTCGCAGAGGGCCTAGGGACCCCTTGGTCAGGAGAGGGGTGGGTAGTGGCATCTTCCTCTAGCTGTCCAGGTGTGGGCCCCTGGCTGTAAGCTGGGCCCCCTCCCTGCCACACAGCAGGGTGCCCACCCCCACTGTTTGGCAGCCCAGCCAGCCACAGCCCCTGTGTCATTTCAGCCAAGAGCAGCAGATGGCTTGGGGTGGAAGTGGCCTCTCTGACTTATATGCTGTTACATTCGGTGACTCCTGAGGTCCTAGGATGGTGCAGGCGACCCGTGAAGCCGGTGACGGTGACGTGTGGCTGCTGCATCTGAGGTAGAGAGCCGTGGAAGACAGCTGCGGGGTCTTCTGCATCCAGCCCGCTGGACAATGTTGGGGCAACATGATGAGGCCCATGGGGTCCCTGTGCCCTGGATGTGGCTGGGCTGGGGCGACTGGCCTGGGAGCAGACAGCCACACAGTGGGACTTCAGTGCCATATATCCTAGTGAGACCCAGAGATTCAGGGAGGGGTCTCAGGCCAGTACCCAGACCCTGGCAGCAGCCCGGCTCACTGTCCCAGTTCTGGGAAAGAGGGTTATGCCAGGAATAGAACCTTTTATTTCCCACAGCACCGCCTGCCTCTGGGGGCCGCAGCAGTTCGGAGCGGGTGGCGCTAGTGGCCGGGATCTGTGGCTTCAGGTAGGGCTGTGCCGGGGTGTGTGGCCTCCTGCTTGGAGCCAGAAGCTCCTGCTCAGGCCCTTCATTCCGCATCCAAGACGATGGAGCCACTCAACGCTCAGGCTGTACGTCTGCAAAGCTTGGCCCTGACCATGTGGACAGAAGAAATCCAAGATGGAGCTCTGGACCCGGCTGGCAAGCCAGTGCACTTGGCACGTTGTTGCAAATTGTCCTTTTACTTAGAACTCAAAGTCTCCCTCGCAGATAGGTCTCCCGGCAAAGCTGCACAGAGACCCGCTGTGAATACCAAGCCCGCTGTCAGTACCCTCCCCCATGGCGGCCAAGAGAAGTGGAATTATTCAGACATCGATTACCTGACTCTGCTGGAGCAAACAGCCCCGGATGGCATTGGCCTTGGCAAAGGCCGTTTCCCTGGGTGAAGGGAAATGAATTGCAGGACGGCTCTGAACGAGGCCCATGTGGCTGTGGGCTTGCCCGGGAGGAAGTGGGGCTGGTGACTGACTGGGGGCCTGGCTGGGCCTGGATCCGGGTCTTTCCAGCTCTTCCCATCCAGACGACTATAGTTTATGTTTGCTCGGGGCCCATTACTTCTCTGAGCGCGTGCATGTTTGTGACCTCCTGAGAGTTTGCTCAGAACCCTCAGAAATCCTTCAGGCTCTAGGGTTTGGGGGAAGCCGGCGGCCCAGGTCGTCATCAGAACGAAGAGAAGCTGTGGTTTGAGCCCAGGGCTGCCTGTCCCGTGCCACGCCCTTCCCGCCGCCCTGAGATGTCTCAGGAGAAGGGGGATGTGCAGATGGGCGAGGGAGTGGGCCAGGGAATGGAGACGTTCCGCTGACCTGGAGATCAGGCACACCGACCTTGGAGAAGTGTCCACAGGGCAGCAGGCACTGATTTTAATGAGAGCAGAGGCTTAGACAGGCAGCGTTCACACCCCCAGGCCTCGTCCGCACTGATGCAGTTTGCTCGCCCTCAGCTCCTCTCAGCTGCCTGCACTGTCCTGGCCCCCGGAGGTGACAGGTGGGAACACGTGTGTCTCTCTTCTCAGCTCTGTCGTAGCCCTTTCCTCCCTCCCGCACACATCTGGGCACCATTCCCTGGCCACTAAGACCCTTACGGAGGGGGATGCCACCTCTTCGAGGGGCCTCGCTCTCACTGGATTTCAGGGAGTTGAGTTTATCATCGTCATCGCTGTCAGCGGCAGTGGGAAAACAGCAGGAGTCACAGCGTGACACACAAATCACACGCCTGCTTTTGTGAGATCGATGAGCAGAGGGGAGATGGTTCCTGACCCCAGCACACAGCCGACCGCAGGCCCCAGGCCGACGTCCCCCTCTGCGTGGACCTCAGCGCGCGTGTGCTTCCCTCCTGTGATGGCCCCCACAGCAGATGTCTCAGTGCTGCATGTGATTCTGAGTGGGTTTCTGTGGTTGCTGTGACCACATTCGTTCCTTTACGGGATGGGGAGTGTTGTTTATTCAGTTTTTTTATTTTTTGTATTTTTACAGTTTTTTTATTGGGGTGCGATCCACATAACATAAAACTATTTTAACTGTGTTAAAGTGTCCCGTTCAGTGGCACTAAGTGCATTCACGCTGTTGTGCGGCCCTCACCACTGTCATCTCCAGGTCTTGTCCATCTTTCTAAGTGAAACTCTGTCTCCATTACGTAACGACTTACCCCCGCCCCCAGCCCCTGGCACCCACCATTAGACTCTCTCTCTATGAATGTGACTCCTCTAGGGGCCTCATGTAAGCACAGTGTTTGTCCTGGTATGTTCTGGCTGATTTCACTAGCGTGCTGTCCCCCAGGTTCATCCGTGTGGTCACAGGCGTCAGAAGGACCTTGCTTCTGAAGGCTGAGTCGTGGCTCACTGTGTGGATGTACAGACCACGTTTTGTTTATCCATCCCTCCGTCCATCTGTCCGTCCATCCATGGACACTTGGGCTGCTCCCACCTTTGGCCGTTGTGAATGATACTGCCGTGAACGGGGGTACAGATACCTGTCTGAATCCCCGTTTTCATTTCCTTTGGGTGTCATCCCCAGAAGTGGTAATTAAATGGTAATTATGTTCCATTTTTGAGCAGCTGTCATACTGTTCTTCATGGCGTCTGTGCCACTTTACATTCGCTGAGGGGTGTTTTGAGGGCAGGACATGGTGAGGTTGGCTTTGGAAGCCACCTTGCGTGGGGACAGGACAGTCTCCCTGGCTTGGCCGAGGGGCTGGGACCTGGGCCCTCCCCATCCTCAGTGGACGCTCACTGAGCTCTTGGAGCTGCCCCATGTGGGCCACACTCCTCTCCACCCCCACGCCTTTGCACAGGCTGCTCCCTCTTGGCTGCCTTCCTTCCCCTGTCCCTTCCCCCAGTCCACCAGCGTCTGCTCCGTGGGTGGATGTCCTGTTGGCTGTCCCTGACCCCTCACCCTGCTGAGGCACATGTGTGTCCACCTGTCCATGGGCCTCCCTCCACCAGTGACTCCACTGTATCCCCGGCCCAGAATCCTCGGAACCAGTGAGCTCCTGTGGGGCCCTCAGGGTTCGTGACCCAGGGCCACAGCTCCCAGCTCCCTGGAAGCGTCTCCATGAGAGCACGGCAGCCTGGAGTTCCCTGAGGCCTGAGCCGGACACACAGCCGTTTTTTGGAAAGACCCAAGGCCACCGTGCAGGGCGCTGTCCCCGGCAGTGAGGTATAAATTTAGCCACACTGATTGGAAAATGTCCTGTACCTTCCTTCCTCCACTTCCCTTAGCCCTGTGAACGTGAGTCAGAGGGCGGCCATTGTTGTCAAGTCCCCCTCAGAGCACCCCATTGTCTGGTGACCCAGGGATTCCCTGGGTGATGGACCCCTGACCCACAGAGCAGACCCAGTGGTGAGAGGGCACAAAGCCCCCTCCACTCCCGGCTCAGCCAGAGCCCCTCCCCATTTCGGTTTGGAGTTTTGCTGCCACACACAGAGAGCACCCCTTGGCACAACTTTTTAATTGTGTTCAAATAAACACAACATAAAACTTGCCATCTGAGCCATTGTTAAGTGTCCAGTTCTGTGACTCACACTGTTGTCAACTTTCCCCCATCATCGCCAGGACTTCCCATCTTCCCAAACTGACACTCCGCCCCATTGAACACCGACGCCCCACTCTGCCCTCCCCCAGCCCCTGGCACCCACTATTCTGCTTTCTGTCGCTGTGAATCTGACTCCTCTAGGGACCTCACAGGAGTAGAATCACACAGTGTTTGTCCTATAACCAGCTTATCTCAGAGCATCGTGTCCTCAAGGTTCATCCATGTTGTCACATGTGTCAGAATGTCCTTCCTTTTTAAGGCTGAATAATATTCCGCTGTGTGGTTGGACCACATTCTGTTTATCCCTCCACCTGTTGACAAGCAGCCGGGTTGCGCCCCCCTGTGGCTGTTCAGCACGAGGCTGCTGCGGACACAGGGCTTTGATTGTCATGTCCCACCAGCAGCTGTGCCAGGGGACCTCACACGTCCTGTGGCTCTGCCGCAAGCAGGGGCCAGGCGCCAGGCCCAGCTGAGCACTTCACATGTGGTACTTCATTTACCCTTCAGTACAGCCCTGTAAACTGGCTGCTCCTTATGTCCCCCATGCGCAGATGGGGAAACTGAGGCCAGTGAGGTGAATTGATTTGCCTGCGATGCCAGTCTCTGGGCTGCAGCCCCGGGTGGAGGGTTTTCCACATTCGGAGCGCACGTCATCACTTCTCGTAGAGCATCCCGATGGCTGTGTGCATATATTCATCTTCTCGGTCATTCATTTGACCACCAAACACTGAGCATGGCCATGGCCGCTCTCCACCCTGCCCTGGGCGGTGCTGAACGAGATGCATCGGGTGCCACCTCTGGGCTGGGGGACTGACTCACACAGAGGCAAAGAATAGGCAATCGACTGTCCATGTCTGCCACCGGTGCCAGAGGGTGTGTGTGTGTGTGTGTGTGCGCACACATGCATGTGTGTGGGCACGCGTGTGCATACATGTATGTGCACATGCATTGTGTGTGCGCACACATGTGTGTATGTGTGCATATACATGTGCATGTTTGCCAGTTCTGGCTGCAGTTGGGGAAACAGGCCCAGGAGAGGAGAGTGTTTCCTCAGTCGCAAAGCCAGGTGTTCTGAGCCCAGGGTCTGTCTCTGTCACTGCAGTTTATCTCCCGGGATCTTTAAAGGTAATGTGGCAGGTCACGTTCTGTCCTGTTTCCGGTGGCTTTGTGTTCTTCATCAGTTTTCCCCCCAACATTTTATTTTGAAAAATTTTAAGCATGTAGAAAAGTTGGGGGAAAAAAGAACAGTTCAATGAACACCTTTAGTACTTCCATCTGGCTGCACCAAGGATTCACATTTTGCAGCCCTTGGCGTGCGCTCGCTCTCTCTCTCTCTCTCTCTCTCTCTCTCTCTCTCTCTCTCTCTCTCTCTCTGTCTCTCTCTCTCTCTCTCTGTCTCTGTCTCTGTCTCTGTCTCTCTCTCTGTCTCTCTCTCTCTCTCTCTCTCTGTCTCTGTCTCTCTCTCTCTCTCTCTCTCCATCTGAAAGGTGCATCCTGACAGCCCCTGAGCAGTTGGCGCACGTCTGTACCAGAATTTCACCTGCAGAAAGCACACGGGCCTGTACCCCCCACCCCGGTGTCCTTCACAGAGGCTTGTTTGTTTTTTCTCCTCCAGGAGCCATCTGCCCTGCAATGGTTATCTTGTCTCTTTTTTTTTTTCGCCTCCTTTATTCTAGAAAGCTCTTCTCACCTTTCCCCTTTTTTCTTTTGTGCCACTGACACTTGTAGAGCCCAGGCCTGTTGTGCTGTGGATTGTCCCACAATCTGCATTGGTCTCTTTGTGAGTGACGGATTTGGGATGAGCATTTTTGGCAAGAGGCTGCCTTGGGGACGTGTGCCCCTCAGGAGGATTTTCACATGCCATGTGTGCCCCGAGCAGAGATGAGGATTCTTTTTTATTTATTTTATTTTTTTATTTTTGGGTAATATTGGGGAACAGTGTGTTTTTCCAGGATGTCAAGTTGTTTTTTCAATCTAGTTGTGGGGGGCTCAGCTCAGCTCCAAGTCAAGTCGTTGTTTTCAATCTAGTTGTGGAGGGCGCAGCTCACTGGCCCATGTGGGACTCGAACCGGCGACCTTGGTGGTATGAGCACTGCGCTCTAACCACAGAGCCAACCGCCGCCTGAGGTGAGGATTCTTATAGGTACGTCTTTGCACCCATGTGCAGAGGCCTAGAAGAGCTATTCCTGGAAGTGGAACTGTTAAACGGGAATGCTTTCTCCAAACAGCTCTCCCCAGTGGCTGCCCCAATTATACCTTTACCTAAGGGAGGAGCGTGAGCGTCCCTTGTCCCTGCCCCCTCCTAGCCCAACCCTGGACAGTGTCAGTCTTTTCAGATTTGCCAAACGGATGGGAAAAGGGCACCTCCCTGCTTTATCTGCCTCCCCGGGTACTCGAGTGCCCGAGAGCATTTTTCTACATTTCCGGGCCATTGGTGCTGTGAATTTCCTGGTCCCTCCTTTGCTTATTTTTCTGTGGGGATGCTTGTCTGTCTTTATTGACTCAGGAGGCGGATGGGCGTGTAGACTGCATTTGTCAGGCAGGGCAATGAATCACTCTTGATCTGAGCGTGGGGTGGCATTGCCCATGGGGCCTGGGCGCGGGTGGGGGGCAGTGGGAGGGCAGGGGCCGCGGGAGGTGGTGTGCAGGTGGTGGTTGGGCACAGAGGCAGGCAGTGGCAGGGAGGGGGTCTCTGAATGGGGATGCAGATTCTCCATCACCTCCCTCATGTCTTTCTCCCTGGTTGATTTGCCTTGTGCACCCTGCTTGGGGGCCCCCCAGGACCCTACGAAGAAATCAGACAGAATGAGTCCCCTTTACCTCTCCACAGCTTCCTCTTGCTCTTGCTTCTCCTGGCCTGCGGTCCCCACACCTGCTGACCCTCTGGAGGGCTGTCCTACCCACTCCTTTGCTTGTTCTCAGTCTTTGAAGTGCAGCCTCGCTGCCCCATGCTGCACCCACAGCAGCTGCTCCCCGCTTTCCTCCGTGTTATGCTGGTCACAGTCAGCTTGAACGTTACTGTGTTTTCTTGGCTACGTTGTCCCCTGCCAGCCTGCCCGCGCCACGCGGGATGAGGCCCAGAGCACCTTGCACCTTGCCTGCTGCTCGGGCCAACCTGCCCTCGGCACGGGGTGGATGCCCAGCGCTGGGCAGCCCACATTCCTCTGCTGTGTGTATGGGACTTCCGCTGATGAGCCCGACCCTTGTGGCTCCTCCTTGTGGATACCTTGGGGTCCCCTGCATGTCCTCGGCCTTAGGGAGCCCTGGACTCACTGCTGAAGCCCTAACCCCACTACCTCAGAATGTGGCCCTATTTGGAAATAAGGTCATTGCAGACATAACTAGTTGAGATGAGGTCATATGGAGTAGGGTGGGCCCTCATCCAATACGACTGGTGTCCTTACGAGAAGAGGAGACAGAGAAGAATCTTGGCCATGTGATCCCAGACACAGAGACTGGAGTGACGCAGCTGCAAGGTAAGTATCCAGCAGCTGGAAGAAGCAAGGAAGGATCCTCTCCTAGTGGTTTCAGGGGGAGCACGGCCCTGCTGGCACCATAATTTAGGACTTCTGGCCCCCATAACTGTGAGAAAATATATTTCTGTTACTTAAGCCCCCCACTTTGTGGTTCTTCATTATGGAGGCCATGGAAACTAATACAGTCAAGAATTGGGAAATAAAGATGTCAGTTACCAAGTGCCCACCATATGCCAGGCAAGAGGCCAGACACCTCCATGTATTTCCTCTTAGTTAAGTCTCCCTGCAATCCCCATTCTACAGATGAGGAAACTGAGGCTCAGAGAGTTACAGTCTTTGGGCCAAGGTCACACAGCTGCTGAGCAATGGAGCTGGTGGCAAACCCAATTTTGCCTGAGCTGCAGAAGGGGAGCCAGCTGGGTGAGGGTATTGGTGTGTGATGTGTGGCGCCGATGGGAGATGGGGAGTGGTGAGTGAGAGAGGACGCATCAAGTGAGTAGTCTCTTTTCCGACTGTGAGGTGCCTGGGGGGCTTCCAGGAGGAGGTGTCCAGCACGCAGCTGGTGCTGGGGGTTGAATGCTCAGGAGAGGCTAGGGCTGGGCCTTGGGAATCCTTGCCCAGGGACTGGATATTTCAGATCCTCCAGACCTAAATTTTTATGTCCCTGAAAGAGTGCTGGTGTGTTCCTTCCTTTAAAGTCACCTTGAGATCTCTCCATCTGTCGTAACGTTTTCAAGCCCTCGCTCTCATTTGTTTCTCATCTTTGAAGCAGCGTTGGGAAACGAAGTGAGCAGGCATCACTACCGACAGTATAGTGACTGGTGGGCAATGCAGGCCTGGCGGGGGGTGAAGAGTGAGTTAGAGTGGGCGGCAGGGGCTGCTGGGAAGGGAGTCAGGAGGGCTCTGCGTGTGGGTGGGGCTCTAGGAAGCACGGGGGTGACAGGCCGCTTGAGACCACATACCCCGTTCCTTTCTGGTCAGAGCCCTCCCCCAGCTCCCTGGTAAGCCAGGCTGCTCGAGGGAGGCAGCAGGGGAAGGACTGTCCCTGGGGCCCGGGGACCAGTCCTCCAGGTGGGGTCGTCCTTCCTGGCACCTGTCAGCCCCGCCCCCTCACTGTACAGAAGGAGCACATTTCTGCTTTCCTTTAAATCATCATAGTTTTCACTCGGGTCCCCACCCTGGCAGGGGTGCTGGTGTAGGATTAGGACAGAGCTTTCTACACTGCGGGGGGCGACCCATTTGTGGGCACAGAATCAGATTAGTGGGTCACAGCAGCGTTTGTTATGTAAGAGGTGGAATCCAATAGAAAAATAGAGAGCACATGACAAGGAATAAGGGTAAGTACCGTTTGATGGAGGAAACTGTGTTATGTGTTTATGTATCGTAGGGACTGTTGCTACGTGTGGTTGGCTGAAAAATGAGCCCTCCACGATATATCAGGTCCTTATTTTGGACCCTGTGAGTGCTGTCTTATTTGGAAGAGTCTTTGCAGATGGGGTTAAGTTAAGGTCGTTGAGATGGGGGGATTACCCTGGATTACCCACTTGAGCCCTAAATATAGTCAGATTATTCTTAGAAGAGGCAGAGGGAGGATACAGACAGACACCCAGGAAAGAAAGCCACTGACCGTGAAGGCCAAGGTGGGGGTGAGGCAGCCACAAGCCAAGGACGCTGTGGCCACCAGAAGCTGCAAGAGGCTGGCACAAATCCTCAGCCTCTGGAGGGAGGCAGGCCTGCTGACACCTTCACTCCAGCCCCGTGAGACCCATTTTGTATGTCTGGCCTCCAGAACTGGGAGAGAATCCATTTCTGTTGTTTTAAATGGTACGGTTTGTTACAGCAGCCATGGGAAGCTGAAACGCTGTGAAACAAACATCCCCAATGCTGGAGGCATGAATCAGCAGTCAGCCATCCCTACCTGGGGCCCTCAGACTGGCCAGGGCTCAGCTGACCATGCTGCCTTGCGGGGGGCTCTCTGTGTGGTGGGGCGGCTCGGCTCCATCTCACACCTTCCTCCTGGACCCGCAGGCTGGCCTGAGTGGTCTCGTACAAAGGCAGAAACACGATAAGGCAGGCGGCAATGCGTGAAGCCTCGGCTCGGAATTGACACGTGGTCACCTCCACCTATGTGCCATTGGCCAAAACCAGCCACGTGGGCAAACACACGGTTGGTAATGGCACAGGAAGCTACCCTGTCCCCCAGATGAGACGAGTAGGAGGGGAGAAGCAGGGAGAGTTTGAAACCCCGTCCACCACAGGCATGCACACTTGTGTGTGCGGGTCCACCATCCGATGTGACACCGCTTTCTGTGTGCCGATGTTGGGACGGTGTGGAAGCCACTGCCCAGGGACAGAGCCCGGCTCCAAGTGTGTGTCCCCAGCGTTCTTGACTCCAAGGTTTATGGGTTTTCTGGGACCTGGCTCTGCTTCTCTGTGACTCTTCCTGAGATCAGCAGGAAGGTTCTGGTGGGACAAGCATAGTGACAGCATTTCTGGCCTTACCTCCTCGCCCCACATCCTCAGAGGAAAAGAGGGGCTCACCCTGCAGCATCTGGGAGGGGAGTGGGCTGCTTCCCTAAAGCCCAGCCCCCCACCGCCCGAGGATGAGATGTGGGAGTTGCACATTAGCATAAGCCCACTGTGGTCCTGCCTGCTGCTTTCAGATCTCACTGGTGACCTTGGAAACCTCTGCAGCCCAGGCCGCAGGGCTGGGGGGCCTTTCCTCTCCACAGGTGCCGCTGCCCCCTCCAGAACCATGGGGGAGGGCAGGGTGCAGGTACCCCCGCCAGCCCTCAGCCCTGGGAGCCACCTGAGGCCCCAGAACAGGAGGCTGTGGGTCCCCGCACCCCTGGATATTTGTGGGTAGGAGACTCCTCCACTCTGTGTTCCCATGAGCCAGGGGTAAGCTTCCCGGGTCCCAGCGGCCAGCACAGTTGGGGGAGCAGGGGCAGTGGGGCTAGAGCTCCAGGGGTGGTTGGTGCCTGGGCGAGGGAGCCAAAGCCTGGCAAGTACCTGGAGGGGCACAGAGCCCAGGAAGGCACTGCAGAGCCAGGCCCTGCACTGTGATTCCTGCTTGAAGGCCCAGGGTCCAAGAAGCCTCCACTCAAATGCGGCCCTTCTCTCCTGGGGTGCTGATGTACCTCCTGAATGCAGGTGTTTTGGCCTCCAGCCAAGAAGAATGGGCGGCGTCAGGAACCCTGGTAGGGAGGGTATCGGCCTTGGGGAGTATGGCCTGAAGCTGGGAGGCTCCGGGAGGGTCCAAGACAGATAGCTGGCCCTTCCTGGGGGCGCAGCAGGGACTGGGTTCATTCCCACATGCGTGTCTTCACCTTGGGGAGCCCCTGGTTCCCGCCTCATGGTGGAGGTCCTTCTGAGGGTAAGGAGAGCATGGGACCCTCGCCCCTCCAAGGGCCTTGAGAGGTCCAGCTCTGTGCTATATCCAGGGTCCCAGAGATGCTTGTGGAAAGGCCGGCTGTACCCACAGCCCCTCCACTGCACTTCGCTCTCTGACAGCTGAGCAAGACCCTCCCTTGCCACCCATGGTTCTCAGGGAACAGCCCCTGCTTGGGTGAGGCGTAGGACGCCCTGGTGCCTGCCCAGCTTCCCACCTACCAGATGCCCCAGCTTTGGGCAGCCAAGGTCGTCCTTCCTGCCACCTTGAGCGTCTCCTCCCCAGCCTCACACAGGCTGCTCCCCTGCCTGGCAGCCCTTCCTGACGTTGGAGGGGCTAACTGCTCCTTGGCATCTGCGTCCCCCCCCCCCCCCCGTCGAGCCCCCAGGAGCTCTCATTGCCCTCTGTGTTGCTCTCAGCCGGGCCCTGGTCACACAGGCTGGGCCCCTCGTCCCCCACCGCCCCCAGACTCTCAGGCTCTAAGCCTGTGACCACATCTTGTTCACCGACCCTGGCTCCGCCCACCTGTCTCTGCTCAGTTTCCTCCTTGGGAAAGTAAGGATATGATTCCTGCTTGGGCAGGAGGCAGTGTACGCATTGCTGTGTGCTCGGCTGGGGCTGTTGTCATTCTCACTGGCACCGTTTTCTGCCCCAAGCTGGGCCCTGGGCCGCAGGGCATAAGTTGCAGGAGAAATGAAGGGGCAACTCTTCTCATTTATAAGCAAAGGGGATGCTTGGATCACTGCCTTGGAGGCCTAATTTGTACCCATTTGTGGTCCGCTGGGCTGTGGCAGTGGTGCTGCAGGCCACTTCCTGTAGTGACCTGCGGGGTGTGACTCATGAAAGTCAGACTGGGCAGTGGGGCTGCCAGCACCTGCTCCCGACGCCTGAGAGCTGCTGGGGGAGGTGTTTTCTGCTGAGTGCCATCACAGGGGCCACTCAGCCCTCCCAGAGCCGCTCCGAGGGCCAAGTGGTACTGCCCCGGGCTCTTTGCTGCAGGACCCTGGCCCTGGCCAGCTAATGACTGGATTGGCACACGTCATGTGCCTGTGGGTTGTCTGCGGCCACATGCTGGGTCCAAGGCAGTGCTGCCTACATGATGGCAGGTCACATAACATTTCTACCTCCTGAGATCTTAAAGCTGAAACTAGCAGAAGGGCATCACAGAGAACGGGGGACGCCTCAGGGACCGCGCGGTCAGCCAGACTTGGGCAGGGATGCAGCAATGGCTTTTGTGCCCAGGGGCCTCCTCTCAGTCACCTGAGCTTCCCAGGCCTCAGTTTCCCCTCTGGCACATTGGGGCTAATGGGTTAAGTAGGTCTCCCCAAGTTCACGTCCACCCGGAACCTCTGTGTGTGACCTATTTGGAATAAGGGTCTTTGCAGATGTGATGAAGATGATGATGGAGACAAAGTCCTCTTGGGTTAGGGTGGGTCCCAAATCCAGTGCCTAGTGACCTGACAAGAGACAGGACAGGATACACAGACACAGGGAGAAGCCACGTGGAGACGGAGGCAGAGACTGCACGCTGCGGCCACAGCCCAGGAACGCCTGGGGCCTCCAGGGGCTGGGAGAGGCAGGAAGGAGCCCCCCCCATGCAGCCTCCAGAGGGGCCCAGCCCTACTGACACCTTCACTTTAGACTTGTGGCCTTCGGGCCTGTGAGACTGGAAATGTCTGTTGTTGAAGCCCCCAGTGTGTGGGTTGTTGGGCAGCTCCAGGACCCTGGCACAGGCTGTAACCCCCCACACCGAGTTGTTGGGTGGGCGTGAGCTCACTCATGTGGCATCTGGCATGCATAGGGTAGTGAATGGACCTGGCCCTCCCAGCCCCCTCTCCCCTGCCCCCGCGTGTCTTTTCAAAGTCCCTTTCCCGGACGCCTGGGAAACAGGTGCGCCTTTGGAACGTGGTGGGAGTGTATTTCAGTGTGACGGGAGGGCGTGTCCATCGGAGCCGGGCGGGCCACAGAGGCTGCCCCAGTCCTCCAGCTGCCGCCCGCAGCTTCCACGGTGCCAGCCCTTGCGAGGAGGCCACGCTCCATGGGGATGCCCGGAGGAGAGGCGGGTAAGGCCAAACTGCCCTTTGTACTAAGACCATCTGGCTGGGGAGGAGGGAACATTTTTCTCACTAGAAGTCTTGAGCCCCAGGAATAAGCTCTGGGGGGCTGACATGAAAGGAGGCCCTCGGTCGACCTGAGCTCTGCTGTTTACGAACATAGTGCCGGCCAGCACCTGTGAGCGCTGACGTGTGCCAGCCTTTGGGACTTTCTCTTACGGATGCTTGATGACAGCCCTGTGGAGTGACCCCATTTTACAGATGAGTAAGCTGAGACTCGAGGAAGGGGAAGTGGCGGGCATCAGAGCCGAGACCCCCTTGGCTGGGCAGTCGCTGGGCCCACAGATTCTGCACCAACCCCTCCTTAGCCCCTTTCCTCCCCCCTCACCACCATTTCCTCTCCCTTCCCCCCCTCCTTCCCCCCCTTCTCCCCCCGTCCTCCCTCCTTTTCTTCCTCCTTCTTGTTCTTTAAGACAGTGGTTCTCAACCGGAGCCGATTTTGCTCCCTCCCCAGGGTCCATGTGGCAAAGTCTGGAGACATTTTTGGTTGTCACAGTTTGGGAAGGGGGTGCTCCAGGCACCTGGTGAGTGGAGACCAGGGAAGCTGCTCAGTGCCCCACTGTGCACAGGCTGCCCCCAGCAAAGAGCTGCCTGGCCCAAGATGTCAGTTGGGCTAAGACTGAGAGACCTGCCTTAAGGAATATCATGAGAACGTCAGTTCTCTTGGTGTTGACACAAGGAACAGGGCCCATCAGCTACTTAGGTGAGGAACAATAAGTACCTTCTCGTGTGGACAGGGAGGCCTGGTGAGGATGACAGCTGGAGAAGGCTGGGGCTTGGGCGGTGCTGGGGGACTCAGGGAGAGGCGGCCGGAGGACATGGTGAGGGGCGGTGCCGGGGCAGGGAGCCTGGACCCAGAAGCAGAGAGAGTGCGGGTGTGCGGGGGCCTCTGTGAGCCGAGGTGTGCAGCACGCTCCTGCCTGCGGGCTCCTGGCCTCCACCCTACAATGTTCCCGACTGTGGTCGTCAGGCCTCCATCAGTGCCCGTGGGCGCCTCCTTTGGGGGCAGCCATCGCAGAGCTTTCCTCCTGCTGGTGTCCTCCTCTCTAGCTCACGGGGTCTGTCCAGATGTGGGGACCAGGATGCCTGGCCGACATCTCCCCGTCAGCGCCTCACACTCCAGGGTTTTTACTGACAGGAGCAGCTCTGGGCTGAGACGGTGGCAATGGCTGTGTTCTGCACAGGGACCTCAAGGACCCCATCAGTAAATGGGGTGGATTATGGTTCCTCCGCCCCGGGTGTTGTGCGTAAGCATAGCAGACACTCCATATTTATTTCCCGAAGCAAGTAGCTGGGGCTCCCCCCAGGCCGGCCTGACAGGCCCTGTGTGGGCTTCTGTCTCCTGGCCTTCGAGCACCAGTTAGCTTGAGCTCAGGTAACTTCCCTCTGGCCTGGTTGGTATACTGGATTGTTCTGGAAGTTCCAGTGGATTCCAGGAGCTGAGGCATGCGATGATGCCTGTTTCCCAGATGGAATTTCCATGCCGGAGGTCGGGCGGGTCTCCGCGCTCAGCTGAGTACACAGTGTCTTTCACACCCACGTGCTTTGCCCAGACTGTCGCCAAGAACCGATGGGAAGGAGCAAACGCCAGTAACGTGATAGAGAGCACAAACCACTGTGATGAGCACTGTTGTTCCCGAGTCACAGGTGAGAACCGGCATCTTGTGACACAAATAGCAGGACAGGAAATGTGATTCTATTTATGTAAAGTTATAGTAAGAGCTAAAACCAACAAAACAAAACTATACTACTCTTAGAAAGAAACAGGGATCAATCTGTGTGACCTTGGACTGGACAGTGGATTCTTAGATGTGACACCGAGAACACAAGCAACAGAAGAAAACTGAGAAAGTGGATTTCATCAAAAGTAAACTTTTATGCTGCAAGGAACATTATAAAGAAAATGAAACACAATGGGAGAGAGTATTTGCCAAGCATTTTATAAGGGACTTGTATCTAGAGTATATAAACAACTCTTATAAATCACTCATTAAAAAATTAAATGGAGGCGGCTGGATGGCTCAGTTGCTTAGAGCGCCAGCTCTCAACAACAGGGTTGCCGGTTCAATTCCCACATGGGATCATGGGCTGTGCCCCTGCAACTGAAGATTGAAAACGGCAACTGGACTTGGGGCTGAGCTGCGCCCTCCACAACCAGGTTGAAGGACAATGACTTGGAGCTGATGGGCCCTGGAGAAACACACTGCTCCCCAATATTCCCCAGTAAAACTTAAAAAAATAGTTAAAAAAAATTAAGTGGACAAAGGATCTGAGTAGACATTTCTCCAAAGAAAACATGCAAATGGCCAACAGGTACATGAAAAGGTGCCCAGCCTCACTAATCACCAGGGAAATGCAAATCAAGCCACAATGAGATGCCACCTCACACCCACTAGGACGACTGTGTTCAAAAATACAAACAATAACCAGTGTGGACAGGGGCATGGAGAAATTGGACCCTCCTACATTGCTGCCGGTGGGACTGTCACGTGGGGCAGCCACTTAGGAGACAATCAGCTGGTTAAGCAGTTACCTTATAACCAGCAGTTCACTCCTAGTTACGTACCCAGCAGTGCGAACATGTCCATGCAAAAGGGCTCAGGCATGAGTGGGCACAGCAGCTTGTTCAGAATAGCCCCAAAGTGGAAACAATCCCAGTCCTTCCACGGATGAGTGGGTACACGGGGTGTGTTCACACAGTGGAATATTACACAGCCATAGAAAGGAACAAAGCACCTGCTACAATGTGGATGAACCTTGAAAACACGATGCTGAGTTAAAGAAGCCAGGGGCAAAAGACCACATATGAGGTCTGACAATTAAGTTCGCCAACTTGTTGCAATGATGTTGCTAACCTTTTTTGATATCAGAGGGATTATTCATTATGAATTTGTACCAACTGGACAAACAGTTAACCGAGTTTATAATTTGGAAGTGCTGAAAAGGCTGCATGAAAAAGTTAGACAACCTGAACTTTTCGCCAACAATTCATGGCTCTTACATCACGACACTGCACCAGCTCACATGGCACTGTCTGTGAGGGAGTTTTTAGCCATTAAACAAATAACTGTATTGGAACACCCTCCCTACTCACCTGATCTGGCCCCCAATGACTTCTTTCTTTACCCAAAGATAAAGGAAATATTGAACGGAAGACATTTTGATGACACTCAGGACATCAAGGGTAATACGACGACAGCTCTGATGGCCATTCCAGAAGAAGTTCCAACATTGCTTTGAAGGGTGGGCTAGGCACTGGTATCGGTGCAAAGCTTCCCAAGGGGAGTACTTCGAAGGTGACTGTAGTGATATTCAGCAGTGAGGGATGTAGCACTTTTTCTAGGATGAGTTCGTGAACTTAATTTTCCGACCTCGTACACCACAAACCTTTGAACTGTGTGTTTTAAATAGGTGATTTGTATGGAATGTGAATTATATCTCAATATAATTCACATTTTTTAAAAAGCATACACTGAGCCCCGTCTGCAGAGCTGTAAAATGGTCAAGACAGGATTGTTCCCAATTGTGCTGAAGGAAGGATCCTCTCCTAGCGATTTCAGGGGGATAATTGCACTAAAAGTGACAGGTGCACAGCAGGATCTGGACAGTGGGTGGCATCCTCCTGGGTAATATGATGGGAGAAAGGGGTGGGGGGGGGGCTGTGACCTCTCGGACCTTCTGTGGCCATCCTGGCTGGATTCAAAGATAAGGGCTTTTCTGGGTTGTTTGCACTTGCTGCTGGTGCCCAATGGGCCCCCATCCAGGCGGGTAGTGTCTCTAGGTCAAGGCTACTTCTTCAGAGACCTGAGCAGGAGGGGCTGGCCAGTGCACACTTGGGGGCATGATGGCAGGTGCTCCAGCCTGCCGGGCTCCCACACAAGGGGTGTCCCCTGCCAGACACCTTGGGGGAGTGAGGGGTCATGGTGGAACTAGCTCAGCTCTTACGGACCCTCTTGGTGGGAGGTGACAATGGGCTTAGGATCTTGCAGCCTGGGTTCAAATCCCAGCTGTGCTATTTGGCCATTTCCAGCTCTGACCTGGGCTATCGATGGAAATTGCCGAGTGCAGTGCCTGGCATAGCCCCGGCACAGGGACTGAAAGATGATGCCGCTGAGATTATCATCACCCTGCCCGCGCGCTGTAGGGTCCTTGAGTCACCAAATGAGTTTCCTGTTTCCCATTAGATTTAAGGAACATTTATTGGGCATCTGCTCTGTGCTGAGCTCTCGGCATATGTTGAAGACCCAGACGAGGTCACTTGTTGATTCAGTGGTAGCCGCCCTGGCCCATGGCAGTGTGACATGGGGGACAAGCACTGCCTGGGAGCCTTAGGCCCGAGCTCTGGCCCTGGCCTGGCCACAGGCTTGCCGGGCAGTGGTAGTTTCCTCTGTGTGTGTGTGTTGGGGGGTGGGGGGAGGCCCAGGTGCCTGCTAAGCCCTGCTCTTCCGGAATGTCTCCCATGAGATCCTCAGATGCCTCTCCGGTCAGGAAGAGCTGCTCTTCCGGGGATGAAATAACACACTGCAGGGATGTGGGTGGCGAGGGTGCCTGGACCAGCTGCTTGAAGCTTGAAGAGTCCCAGGAATCGCCAGAAGATCCAGCTGGAGTCAGCTGGGAGCCCCTGTGGCAGCCTGAGCTCCCAGGGAGCTGCTCACGGCCACCTTTCTCCCAGCTTCTGCCTCTGGAAGGAGCCCCCCATGCATCCCCCAAACGCACACTGACCCCCGCTGAGCCCCCACCATGTACCAGCCCTGCCACGTCACCATCCTCAAAAAGCCCTTCACTAGGGCGGCCGGATGGCTCAGTTGATTAGAGCGCGAGCTCTGAACACAAGGTTGTGGGTTCGATTCCCACATGGGATGGGGGGCTGCACCCCCTGCAACTAAAGATTGAAAATGGCGACTGGACTTGGAGCTGAGCTGTGCCCTCCACAACTAGATTGAAGGACAATGACTTGGAGCTGATGGGCCCTGGAGAAACACACTGTTCCCCAATATTCCCCAATAATATAATAATAATAATACAAAGCCCTTCACTGAGGACTTCCAAGGGACAAGAGCAGGGAGAGACTTCAGAAGGGGTGGAGGACACACGGGAGATGCTGGACCATACGGATGCCGCTGGTGAATGCGGCAGGAAGCAGGAGCCAGACCTGGGTCCAGAAGGGCTACAGCTCAGTGTGATACGGGTGACGCATCCCTGCATTGGTGCTGGGCCTCCGCGCAGCACACGGCTTCCAGGTGAGCCTGCGGGTCCCTCAGAGGAACGTGCGGTGAGCGGGGTGCGCAGGAGCGGAGGGGCCTCGTGCACCCGCAGCCGTTTCCTGCCGCCCAGGCCGGCCCTGAGCAGGCGCGAGGCCCCGGGGGGCCAGACCGCAGGAGGCCACTGTCTGGGCTGAGAGGCGCTGAGAGGCGCAAGCGGAAGTTAGTCGGCCAGGAAACAGGTGCTTTCCCACTTACAGCGGGTTCGTCCTGAGAAGCCCATCATCGGTAGGAAATACCGGTAAGTCGAAATGCATTTACTACACCTACCCCCCAAACCTCACAGCTCAGCCTGGGTGTCTGCTGAATGGGTAGCGCTGTCGTACCATCGAAAAGTCAGAAAATCCAAGTCGAACCATCGTTCTGTGGGAACTTTGTGTATAAAGCATTTTCATACTCTGTTCCGTCTGCACACTTGTGCTCAAGCCCCCACATCCCATTCTTAGAGCCCCCAGGATAGAGCAGAGCTGCTGGCTGTCCTCGGGGCAGGTCAAGGCCTCCATGGGAGAAACCAGAAACCATTCCTGTGGGGAATCGGAAGAGGGACAAATCACTTCCGGGTACCAGGGGCCCACTTCCGGTGCAGGTCACTTCCGGGGTTACAGGTCACTTCCGGCGTGGTGAGGGAACAGCTTCCCGTGGAGGTCCCAGCAGGCCTTGCAGCTCGATTGTGTAATTGTAGAGACGGGCGTGGGGATGGGTCCCGGCAGGCGCGTCCCTGTGCCCGGAGCTGAGGCATCAGTGCGATGGGCTCTCCGCGTGGGGTGTTCCCACCTCTGTCCCCCATCCCCACCCTTCAGTGCGAGCTCCTGGGGATGGGGACTGTGTCTGCTTCGCCGTGCCCGCCTCAGCTCGGCGGGAGGGGCGCCCGCTGCACCTTCTCAGGATGCAGCACGCGCTTGACAGGGACAGGATGGCCCTCCGACCGGCGTGCGGAGGCCGAGAGCCCCGCTCGCTGCGCCCAGGCCGCTGGCGGCCACGGCGAGGAGGCCGGCTCCAGGGAGCAGCTCCTGGTTCCCCGTTGTAATCAGCGGCCGGCCCTCGAGTAGGTTAGGAAGTGAGTGCTCGCGTGTGAGTACCGGGTGTGGTTTTCTAACACAGCGCTTGGCAGAGCAGGTGAGGCCCGGGCCTGCTCCTGAAGCAGCCAGGACCTGCAGCGTGTTCTGAGGGCGGCGGGGACAGGCCCTCTGCGGCCGAGGGGACGTCTGGCCGAGCGCACTGCTCCGCGTGTAGAAACCCAGGCGGACGACGTGCCTGTGCTAGACGGTGTACCAGCCTCAGGGGCGCTCGGGGATGCGGTGATGCTTCAGGGCACAGCCAGGCAGCCCCGGTCTCCCCCAGGACCTGGCCCTCGGGAGAGACGCACTTCTCAGAGCTGGCTGCTGGCCCTGGGGGCTTCCAGGCCAGGGGAGGCTGACAGGCCAGTGGGCAAGGGCCACCTGTCGTGGTCAGGGTTGTGGAGAAGATGAGCACTGTGACGTGTGCTTGCTGCTGTCCCAGAAGACACCTGTCTACCACAAGCCACCTCCTCCTGGAAGCCCTCCCTGACTGCACACAGGTGCATCTCCTTGCTGCACCTGCCCACAGCCCGTGCTGACCTCTGTAAGCCTCAGACACACCTGAGCTGGCACCCCAGCTGAACCCTCACCCACCTGCGAGCCTCAGTGTCCTCACTGTAAAATGGAGGTGATAGACTGTTCCCATGGGGTGTGGTCTGGACCAAATCAGAGAATGTATGGGGCCAGGACTGGGTCAGTTGTCCCTGTGAAATCGCCAGGGCTGAGACAAATTCTGGGCACATAGTAGGTCCTCAGACATTTGCTGGGTGAATGAATGAATGAACCAGCAAACGATAGTAAAGAATAGCTTCGTTATTTCAGTATCTGGCGTTCAGTGGACTTTGGCCATGTGCCTTGCAGCTTTGCCGTCAGAAGGAAGTCCTGATGACCTGCAGCCACTTCCCACAGCGTAGGGCGCCACGAGAGGTCGGGCAGATATCTGGCTGGAGCAGGCAGGGCCCCCGGTGTCACCTGCGTGGACTGGGTCCCGTGGAGCAGCACGGAGGCAGCACAGGCACGTGTTCCGGGTGGCAGCACGGCGCCGTCCAGGTCTGATGACGGGTAGAAACACGGGGCTTTTGGTTGTGGCTTTTGGTTGTGGCGTCTGCATGAAGGTGGGAAAATGCCACCATCAGGCCTGTGTCAACAGAGTACCAAGAAGTGGTGAGGAGTGTTTGGTGGGTGACTAGACGGGAAGTGTGCTCCCCCAGCTTGTGGAGCAGAGGACTTCAAGGTCTGAATTCTCAGAGTAAAGAAACCAACAAGCCCAATGACGCTCTCGCCAATATTCTGCAGGTCCATCCGCCAGAAGGGGCGACGGAACTGAGAGCTGATGCTGTCAACATTAGCAGTGGCGTTTGTGGGGTTCAGCTGCCATTCCTGCTCCCCAAGCCAAGGGCCAGTGAGGCTCGGGGCATCAGGATGAATGGAGCATAGCTGGGACAGGTGCTGGGGTGCAGAGGACCCCCCCCACCTACCCAGAGGTTACCATCGGGCCATCTCTGGAGGAGCAACCTCACCACCTCCAGTCCCCATCACGCTTACTGCCTCCTGCACCCCCACAACACAGCAGGCACCTGGCTGAGTCACCAGCTTCACACGTGTTCTCTCTCCTGATCTGCACAAGGGTCCTGCATGTGACAGTACTTGTCCCCATTTTATGAAGGAGGAAACCGAGTCTCCTTGAGAGCATGTGACCTGCCCAAGGTCAGCTGGGGAGGGCATAGCTGGGACCAGCACGGACTGTCCCCCTTCCCACTCGCCTTCCCTGCCATCCCCCTGAGTGCGAAGGCAGAGCTCAGGGAATCCACTGAGGCAACCGCGTGAGAGGTGTGGCCCTCTGGGAACTCCAGGTCCCCTTCCTCGTAGCCCCCGCCCCAAGTTGCTGGTCTGCCTCTGAGACGCCGACAGGACTGAGCCAGCAGCTGAGGCTCATACCTTCCAAGCACTACACCAGGTGCTTTCTCTACTCCCGTGGGTTCTGAACAGCCTCCTGAGAGCAAGCTCCAGTACACAGATATGAAGACTGAGGCTTCTCAGCATTTAGTCCGCTCTCCGAGGTCACATAGCCGCCCCTGGATGGTGGGTCCAAACCCAGCCTTGCTGGCTGTGTCCCAGCTCCTCGCAGCACACAGCTCCTCCAGGCCCCATTCCTGGTGGCAAAGGCGAATCCGTCCCACCTGGATGGGTTGCAGGAGAGGGGCCACAGCGGTTGCCGGTTAGCTGGCCGTCCGACACCGAGCAAGCCTATCCCTCCCTCAGGAGAGTGGGCCTTAGGGGTCCACTTTCCCAGTCATAATTCTTTTGATTCCCGCGGGGTTCACTGTGCTGCGGTTTCATTTTCACGGGCGGGACTAAATGGTCACAACAGCCCTTGTGTGATCGATTCTTACCACTTGAGTTTGTTTTGTGTTATTGTCACAGTTAGACACTTGTTAAACCAAATGTTGGAGCCAATCTTGAAACTGTAGTGAAACAAACCTGCCGCCTGTGGTTAGGTCTGGGAATGTGGTCGTTCTGTTTCTCTGTCTTTTAAAAATGTTAACAGACTCTATTCTCAGAGCAGTTTTTAGCCGACAGAAACGTTGAGCAGAAAGCAGAGAGTCCCCATATATGACCCACCCCAAACCCCTACTGTTAACATCCCGCGTTGGTTCCGTTTGGTGTGGTACTTGAGTTGCAATTGATGAACCCATTTTGATACATTGTTATTAACTGAAGTCCATAGTTTACATGAGGGTTCACTTTTGTGGGTTTGGACAAGTGTATAATGACATGTATCCTTCAGTACGTGTCGTACAGACTGGTTTCCCTGCCCTAAAAGTCCTCTGTGCTCCGCTTGTTCAGCCCTTCCTTTTCCCCATCCCTGGCAACCGCTGACGTTCTTCCTGTCCCCGTGGTTTTGCCTTTTCCGGAATGTCGTGTAGTTGGCACCATATAGCATGTAGCCTTTGCAGATTGGTTTCTTCACTTAGTGACATGCATGTAAGTTTCCTCCACGGCTTCTCATGGTTTGACTTCTTTCTGTAACATTCGCACACCAGACACGATCTGTGGCCAGAACAGCCCCACCCCTGACTTGGGGCCACGTGGAGAAAACCCTGGGCGTTGCCAGACACGGGTCCTGAAACCTTTCTTGCCGCGGCCCTGTGGCCATGTGCCGGCTGGGCCACCTGTCCCAGCCTCAGGTCGCTCAGCAGCAGCAATGACAGCGCTTATGTGCTGGCTGCTGTGAGGAGCGGTACCCTTTGCGAAGCCCCCGTATGCATGGTTGACCTACAGGGAAGGGCCTCTCCTGGCAGTTGGGCAGCTACAGGAGGAATGAGTCCATCTTGAGGGTAGAGGCCCACACCATGAATCCACCAGATTCACAGACGTGGTCCCAGGGCCAAGCAGGCAGATGGGAAGATGTGGGCTGGAGGGAACACCTGTGGAGGCGATACCTGCGTGATGACAGGTGTCTGTTGTCAAGGTGCAGTGTCTACTTCCTACCACAAGAGGGCAGCACCACGGCTCTCACCTGTGCCCAGAGGCCCCAGGAGCCTCTAGAAGATGCTTCAGGTGGGTGGAGTTGGGTCCTCCCAGCCAAACCATGTCTTAAAGCAGCTTCCCCCCCACAACCAAAATACCTCCAGTAACCAGGAAACTGGTGACTTCAGTCTGTGAGGTCTTGTCAATGAGGAGAGCTGTTGTGTACTGAGCACTTAGGGTTTGCTGGCACCTTTTTGCCCATGGTCCTAGCATGTTCTGGGGTAGGTGATGGGAGTGGAGGGCTGATGGCGGAAGGACAGACAGACGGAAGTCTGGGAGTTCCGGGTCCTAGCACGTAGGAGGTGAGGCTGGGGCAGTAGGTACCCAGGCCATCTGACCCTGCAGCCCCCGTGCCCCCAGGGCTCTGACATGGCCCCTAGCGTGGGTGGGCTGACGTCCCCGCATACTGGGTCAGGGCCATTTCCAGCAGCATAAAACCACACCTTGTCTACTTGTGGAGAGAGAGTGTCCTTTGTATGCCTCACGGGTGAGAAGATAAGAGTATTGGCAATCTATGTACCCCCATCTCCATTTGACCTTGGACGTGGACCAGGGTGACTTAGTGTCCTGTTAGCCCCACGTGAGCCGTGGGCGGCCAGGGCGTGAGCTGGCACTCGCTGTCTGAGGTTCCAGTGGCTCGCTCTGCACGGGGAATTTTAAATTCAAGCCCAGGAAATCCTCACTTTCTGCCTGCCTCCTCCCATCTATTTTATTAAATAATTGATGAGGCAGTTTCTGCCATTCCATAGGAAAAAGGAGCGTGGGGCAAGCCTGCTGTTGACATTTAGCTCAGAGCTGGAAATGCCACCATGGCTTCAGGACCGCAGACAGCTCACGAGAAATGTCCTCCGTCTGAGATCCACCTCGTTTTTTACAACAGGGATGAGCAGACTTTCCAGGCTTAGTGCTCGATCTATGCTAGTGTTAAGCAATTGTGGGAGAGAGAGAGAGAGAGAGAGAGAGAGAGAGAGAGAGAGAGAGAGAGAGAATGCACAACTGTCAAGTGAAGTGTGGCAGCTGTTTTCTGGGCCCGCCCACCTTCCCTGTGCCCCCTATAGTTCCAGAGGCATCAGCCAGGTGGGCAGCCCACTACACCTGCAGACTTCCCACCTCAGGCGCCCGCTGCTCCCCTGGCTGCTGTGCCTCGGGCCTCTGCTAAACCCTCAGACTCACTCAGCCCAGACACCGGGCAGCCCAGAAATGGGGGGATAGGGTGACCCCCACCCAGGAGATAGGAGGTGCCCCAGCCTCCTTCCTTCTGAGTGGCGATCTAGGTATGTTTCCCACGATTTTCTGGAGGGCCCCCAAGGGGCTGACCCAGTTGCCTACAGCAGTGACCAGCTTAGTAACACACCTATCAGTGGCTCTTGCCTTCCCTGCCTCGTCCCCCCCACCCCCACCTCTTTCCTGCCACCCGGAATGCCCGATACCCTACAGCACCCTGTCCTCGTCTCAGCCTCAGGCCAGGGGACCCCAGACCAACACTGGAGGGTGGAGTTAGAAGGTGCGGAACTAAGTGAAGACCCACACACGAGAAGGCGAGAAGGCAAAGACCCTCCCTTTCCCTCCACCCCCCCCACCCCACACACACACGAGAAGCCAAAGTCTGTTTACTCAGAACCCGCCGTAGTGGGGTCGGCCACCATCACGTGCCTTTGGCTGAGACCCCAAGGCAGGCAGAGGGGTGGGAGAGCTTCCTAGTGGAGAAAAGGGGGCTTGGGTGTCCTGATGGGGGCTGGGGGAGGCTGGGGGGCTTCTAGAAGGCGGCATCCCAGGTGACAGGCTAGGAGAGCAGGTGTGGCTTTCTCGGGTTGGTCCTGAGTGGGAAGTGGGTGCAGCCTGCTGGGAACCCGGCTCGGGCTGCCCTCTGCCTGGCCGGCCTCCGTGCCAGCCTGCAACCCGCCATCTAACTGCCAGCTCCTCCTCACGTTTCGAGTGACTCCTCTGGGACAGAGCTGGTCCCCAGCCCCAGGGCTTCCCCCAACCCCGCCTCTGTCACTTGGGTGTGACTATTGCTCACGCTGCCCCACTGCTGGGCTGGAGCTCCTGGAGAGGCCGGGCCGTGTCCTGCACGCTGGCCTCTGAAGGCGCCCTTGGAGGAAGGGGTGAGGAGCCGACGGCCCCGCCCAGACCCCAGGAGCCCCCGTTGGGCCCCTAACTGTCCACCCTGACCTGCCGCTGTGGGTCTCCAGCGCCCTGTAAACACCCTAATCTGTGTCTGGCTTCAGACAGGACAGCACCAATAGTCAGGTCAGTGTCGCCAGGACGCAGAGGGAACGTGGCGGCCACAGGACCAGGTTAGTTAGTGTGCGAGCAGAGGAGAGGACTCTGGTTCTCCTGGCACAGAAGCGGGGGGTGGGCAGCTCTGAGGCCCTGGAGGGCCAAGGTCATGCCAGGTCAAGGCAGCAGGGGACCCGGCCACCCCGGTGATCGCATCCCTGCAGGTGTGCTCACAGCATGGGGACAGGTCTGCCCGCTGGGGGCTGACCAATGGCCTCGTGCGTTATCCGATTCCTATTGGTGTCCAAGGAGAAGGGGAAGACGAGTCTGTCCTCTGACAGCCTGCCGGCCAGACTGTGCTGGGGGTGTGGGCCCCGTGTCCTCGCCCCACTGCTGCTCTGCGCACCCTGTGCCTGGCCCGGCACCCTCTAATGCCGCCTCTAACGCCGCTTCTTTTTCCCGACAGTGTCCGAGGCCCAGGCCGCTCACCGCCCCCTGGAGAAGCCGCCCAGCACAGCCATCCTGTGTAACACCTGCGGCAACGTGTGCAAGGGCGAGGCGCTGCGGGTCCAGGACAAGTACTTCCACATCAAGTGCTTTGTCTGCAAAGGTGAGCGAGCGTCTCTGGCCGGTGCCCTGGCTGCAGTGGCCACAGGGACAGCCGGGCCCGCAGCCGTGGTTCAGGGCCCACAGAGTGTCTCCTGAGATCTGGGGTCTTCGGAAGTCCCGAGTCCAGAATCTTCACACAATCGTGTGATCGTTTCAGTGTGGCCTGCGTCACTTACGGGGGTGATAGAGGAATCTGGCCGAGTGGGGAGGGTCAGGACAGGGGCCAGGTCCCCAGGAGTGTCCTTGTACAGCTGCACGCAGCGTCCCCGGATTCAGGTCCAGTGGCCACAGCAGGGTGGCTACTTGGGCCCCAGAGCCAGAGGGCACATGGTCCTTGTGGGCGGCATGACCCCAGCAGTGTGGGGCACAGACTGCCCGGGGCCGCACGGAATCCCCCACTGGAGTAGAGAGAGAGCATTGCTGTGTGTTCCAAATGCAAACGGTCTTAATTTTCTCTGAGTGTAAAAAAATAACGTGAACAGTACACTCAACTCAAATAATGCTAAAAAGACGAAAAGAAACAAAAGCCCGAAACCCTGAGACCTCCGTGTATCTGAGCCGGCCTTTGCTGCAGGCTCCCTTCCCCTTCCCTTCCTCCCTGCACTGACGTGAACGCATATCAATTGTGTAGAAATGGTTCCGTGTAGTTGCATTTAGTTTCCTAAAAATATTTGAAAAATAGTATTTGGGGGAAGGGATAAGCAAACCCAACCAACTGGGCACAGACCCAAAGGATTTGCAATTTTAAAGGGATTGCGTTAATGGGGTGGAAACACCATTAACCTCTGCAGTGAGCAGTGTGGTCACGCCCGCTCCCCGGTTTCAGAGGCTGGCCTCCTCGGCTGTCACGGGCGCAGCGTAGCCATCATGGATCTCACGTAGTCTAGGAGCGACGAGGGTTTGCTTTTAGGGGGCAAACAAAACTGGGAAATGTGCCGCATACACGTACAGGTGATGGAGTGACGTGATTTTTGTGGACGTTGCGCGGCCTATTCAGTCAGCACAGGCTGCATTCACTCGCTGCACAGAGGATCCCAAGAGGCCCTACTGTGCGCCAGGCCTAGCGGAGGCTCTTGAAAGCGCTAAAGCATGAGAAGGCGCCAGCTTAACTTTGACTGGTGAGGCCTGGTGAGAGAATCAGTGTGTCAGCTGAGGTAGGCTTGCAACACAACTTGGAAAGTTCGCATTTAGTAATAAAACCACATGCTGGGAGGGGGGCACAGGAAGGTTCCGGAAGCTTCCAGAGAGGGCATCACAGAGGAGGTGGTGTTTGGGTCTCACTTGGAGAGAGGAGAAATCCACCGGTCAGAGGGCAGCCAGGCGGGTCCAGGTGGCAGAGGCAGTGTGTGCGGCGTGAAGGGTGGGCAGCCTGGACCTGTGGGGGGGTCAGGGGTTCGCTGAGTGCAGCCGAGCAGCGGGGGATGAGGCCGGGGGCCCCGACTCGTCCCTGTGCCAGCAGCCCCACAAGGGACGTGTGACTGTCCCCTTGAAAGAGGGCAGCTGAGGCCGGGAGATGTAGGCGCCTGTCCAGGCCTTGATTCCAGGCCTGCCCATGGCCCCATACAAGGGGCTTCATCCTGGGGGTACTGTGGGGCCGCCTCCGGGGGCAGAGTGAGGTAGCAGGTAAGCACCCACCCCCAGAGGACCTCTGCCTGCAGCCACGTCATTGTCACCGGCTCTGTGTGAAGACTGTGTGAGAGGCCTGTGGTTTGAAAAGAAAACTTGAGAACCATTGGCCACACCTCTCCTGCTTTGCAGGGAGGACCCAGAGAGGCCCTGAAGCCTCCTGGCCCTGCAGGGGGTCAGAGTGCAAAGGGGAGACATGGGGGAGGGGTGGGCAGGGGCCCGTGACTTAGGGAGATGGACAGCACCACCAGCCTGCCTGTCCCTGGACCCTTGGGGGCTGCGCCATTCCTGGCAGGGGTGGGCATACCCTGGGGTCCAACCCCACAGAGGTGCTGTGGCTCCATCTGTGGGCATGGGTGGCTGTCAGGGACGTCACTGAGAGTGACTTGACGCCCCCCAAATCACCCGCATTCCAGGGTTCCCCTGCATATCCACAGCCTGGCTCAGCCCCCAGTGAATTCACCTGTCCGCCCAGGTGCCCCGTTACCCCAGCCGGACAAAGGCTGCCAGAGTCCTAGCAGTGGGGTCGAGGGCACCCCCAGGATGGTGGCTTGGGGACTGTTTGGAGAGACGAGGTGAGGGGCATGTCTGTGGCACAGCCTGGGAAGCGTTGCTTTCTGGGGAGGAATGGAGCTGCCCCCGGTGGTGCTGGGGGCATGGCGCGCCATCAGCATTTCTGTGGACAGGACTCAGTCTATCTGCCTACGCCCATGACGCTGCACCCGCCACCTTCGGCTCCAGAATTCAGGGGACGCATCCGTGCCAGGGAGATCTTTCCTTGGAAAAGGTGACCGCCACCCTGGTCGGTGTCCCCGCCCTGCCTGAAGCTTGTCTTGCGTTTCATCAGAGTGTCCCAGTTCATCATGGAATTGGTCTGGTTTAATTATCTCTAGTCTCCGGAAGAAGTATTTGCTACATTACTGAAAAGCAAAATCCATTAGGTTGCGCTTTTAAAGCTCACTTTAAAACACAAAGGGGAAGTACCCACTGGATTTAAAAGGATTGTCTAAGCGCAGACCTTAGGATTGCATTACAAGGATTAGACTCCTAGAACCCAGCCAGTCAGCTGAATTGACCCTCGGGGTTTGGTAGGAGGTGGGAACTGGGCCTACACACCGCACCCCCTCCCCACCGTGTCCCTGGGGCAGGTCACTCTGTCCTCTGAGCTGTGTGTCCCCTTCACCTGCTGAAGAATGGCAGCAGAGCAGCTGAGATTTCCTGAAAGACTTTAAAAAGCTGTGTTTGTTTAAGCATGAGAATTGCAGTCTTGCTTGGATTGGTCTTTTATCCAGGCTCATAAAAATGCAAAGCCTGTGAATCACTGAGGGTGCCTTTGGGTGAATAAAAAGAGCACCCAACTCCTGGTGTCCTAAGCAGCGTGGATACTTGACACCTCAGTGCAGCCTGGAGGGAGCCCCTCACACCCAGAGTTGGTCAGTTTAATGGCTCAACAAGGTCATCAAAGACCCCGTTCCTTCTCCACTTCCCCGCCCCCGCTGTTCCCGCTTCTCCTCACCCTGTGCATGGCAGCGCTGCCTGTCCTCCTGACGCAAGGTGGCTGCTGTAGCGCCGAGCATCACAGCCTCACAGGTGGCACTCAACCTGGGGCGGGGGTTGGGGCGACGTGCACGGACACGGGACCCTCCCCTCGCACGACGCGCCCCGTGTTCAGGGAGGAGAACCCTGTCCCTGAGGTCCCCACGGACTTCCAGTGACTCATTGCCCAGAACTGGGTCACACATCACCCCCACCGGCAACATGAGCGGGAGGGAGGTGACTGACTGCCATCAGTCGTGTCCCTGCCTGGTGGGTGTGTCTCCAGTGGAACCAAAGCGGGGTCAGAAGACAACTGTGCCACCGCCAAATTCTGATCCGAGAGGTCCCAGTGTGTTGCGTTCCTGCCACCTCGGCACTTGTTCGATGTGCCTCGGTTTACCTGAGGACGCCATGAAAGCATGACGTAATTATCCTTCCCTTGCAGCTGCCCCAAGCTCAGGCTTTGATGCCCTAAGGTCTGGGTTCAGATCCCACCTTTGCCACCCTCGGCTCAGTGGATATTAGACATGTTTCTTAACCTCACTTTCCAGTCAACAATTATTTATTGGGCACCTACTATGTGCAGGGTGTTCTGGTGCTGGAGATGCATCCACGAACAAAACAGACACTCTTGTCCTTGTGGAGATCACGTTGTAGGGCGACAGATGACAAACACTAGCCAGAATAAATAAGTACATTTTATTATGTGCTAGAAAGTGGAGTGCGAGGGACGGGAAGAAGACGAACAAGACAGAGGTGGGGCTGGGAGGTACTATGTTAAATTGGGTAGTCAGGGACGGCTTCCCGGAGGAGTGACCTTTGAGTGAAGACTTGAGGGAGGGGAGGAAAGAGCGCAGCAGTGTGTTGGAGCAGGTCCAGCATTATGGGAAGAGCTGAGGAAACAGGAGGGAGGGATGGCTGCGTGTCCAGGGAGGAGAGCCCACCAGCCCTTCCTGTAACTTGGGTGTCCTTGTGGACACCCCCATTGGAGACTGCTCTGGGCAGCTTGGGGGGTGCAACAAGGGAAGGGTACAAAATTCCTGCCTACTTACCTTTTGGGGCATTCCCGGGGCATCTACGGGAGACCCACCAAGGGCTTCCAGACCAAAGGAAAGCTCCAGCCAGATGTACCTCCTCCTCTGGCCCAGGGCACATGTCGTCCTGCACAGCAGGACCCACACAGGGTGCGACAGGAACCAGGGATCATGTGGCAGAGTGGTGGAAACTCACGGCAGGAAGGACTCTCTGATGATACGGCCTGTTATTCCAGATGGAAAGTCTGAGGGAGAGGTCAGGCGAGACCTGGGCCGCTCGCTCCCAGGCAGGGCGCACAAACCCCTAGTCCTCGGCTTTGCTGTGTCGTAATGCTAGTTGCCGTCCCCTCCCTGACGCACCAATGCAGAGAAGCATGGGGCGAGCGGGAGAATGTGTCACCTGACCACCCGGTGGTTTTCTGGTTTTCAGCCCTCCAAGCTCATCTGTGCGCCAGTCTTTTTAAATTTGAACTCATGCTGTGTCCATACGTCTGTACCCTGAATTATTCACTTAAAGGACTGTGGAACCCTTTCCCCATCAGATAAGCTCTTCAAATCCATTTCTGCATCTGCCCACATTCCTCCAAATGCAAGGCCCATCATGAACGTGGCCATCCCTCTGCTGTTGGACGTTCACATGGGTTCCAGCCCGGCGCACCTGGCTAACGAGTTTCCTACACCTCATCTCTGATTTCTTATGACAACGAGGCAAGATGGGTATGGTTAACCCATTTTACAGATGAGGACTCTGAGGTTCAGAGAGCTTCAGTGACTTTCCAAGGTCACACAGCTGGGAAAAGCAGGACTGAGGACTCACCCACACTGCCTGTTTCCAATGGCCAGTGATCATTTACCTGACACTGTACTGCTTGTAGCCAACACTGACAGCTCAGTGTTGGGGTCTTCCTGGTCATTTCCTCTGCAAAGAGTCCCCAGAGAGCGACTGCTGGGTCAAAGGCTGGGAGCGGTTTGAACAGCCTTCAGAGTCAGTGCCAAATGTATTCCAGAACGTGTTTTCCCACTACTGCCCGCCCCTCCAGACCATTTCTCATAAATGACCATAGTGAATGCCAGGGACTGACACTCAGGGTCACCTACGGCTGCTTCACACTTGTATTAGTTTTGGCTAATCCGATGGGCAAAATAGAATGTAACAACATGTTGTCTTGATTAGGCGTTTTAAAACTGTCCTTGACTTTGGACTCTATTTTTAGCAGCAGAGGTCTGGGTTCGTCCGTCTGGCCTGGACCTCAGCGTGCTTGGGCGGCCACAGTCCGACCAGCAGCAGAGGTAACCAGGAGAGGTGGCACCAGCCGGACCGGCTTGTGGGGCTGGTGTGACTGGAAAGCTGTTTTACTCCCTCTCCTAGCACCTCCGTGATGGAGACTCGCGTCATTTTAGTGGGGCGCACGGCCCGTCTTTACATTTTCATCCTTCAAGGAACAGTCCTTCGTATCCGTCTGAGGAATAGAAAATTAGCCAGGTGCCAGGGTCGGGATGTCCAGTGAGCAGCTCTGTCACTCAAGAGCGGAATTGTTTTGGGCGGCGTTGGCAGAAAAGACAGGAATTCTCTTCATAAGGCCCCGATAGTCTGTTCTTCCAAGTCGGGGTACGGCTGCCTGGCCTGCGCAGTGATGCAAGTTTGAACAAAGGGTTTTCACTCTCAGGTGGGTGTGAGGATTCAGAATGGGTGGCCTCTTGCCTGTCGGGCAAGTAACATCAGCTCAGCCACAGCCTGGACAGGGTCCTCCATATGACTCAGGGCTTACGTGCTAGGTCCCCTGTGCTGCATTTTCACCTTTGAAGCGGGCTCTGTGCTCCAGGTGGGAACGAGGAGGCTAGAGAGGTCAGGAACGTGCCCAGGGGCTCTCAGCTTACGTCTCACCTTATCCAAAGGCCTCCCCTCCACGTGGAAAAGAGGAATGAAGGATTTCCCACCGCTCTGGGGGCTGTAACCAGAACACAGCACACACAGCTCTGAGGCCCGGGTGAGGGGACAGGGGCACCCAGAGAGGCTATGGCCTGTGGGGGAGGGGGCTGAGCTGAGGGGGGCCCACCTGGCAGGGCCGCCAGAGCCCCCAGGTCAGGGCTGGGAGGGGGGGTGTTTCCTGATGGGTGCATAGCTGAGGGGCCCTGCTATGCAGGCCAGATGGAGCAGATCGGCCTGGGGGACCCCGAGACTCCAGACCCCTAACTTCCCCAGATACTCTTCCTGCGTGACCTTCCTGGGAAGGTGCCAGTGGTGGGGGAGGCGGCCAGGAGGCCCCTCTCCCCCAAACTCCCAGGGCACCAAGCCAGGCGCAGGTCGAAAGTCGGGCTTCCTTGACCAGACACCAGTGACTTCCCGGGCACCAGCCCCCAGTCAGTGCGAGCTGCGTGCTGACAAGTTTTACTTTATGAGTTTAATAGTAACTTATCAAAACATACAGCGTGTGCTATGTGATAGCTTTGTACTAAGAGCTGTAATAATAACAACTCAATCCAGGATAATGCGTGAAGTATTTAGAGCCTTGTGACCACAGAAATTCCTAGTCAGTCAGTTTCCCTGTGGACTTTGGAATTTTGGTTGCAGAGCACACGACACGCACTTTCAGTGTTTAAAACTCATGACATGCGCTTCCAGTTCTGCGGGGCGGGGCAAGGATGGAAACAGGCTTTCCAGGCCAAAACGGGGTGAGGTGAAAGCTCTGCTTCAATAAGAGCCCGGCGGTGGGTTTTGTAAGTAGATGTCGGGGTCTTGCTTTGGCATCTACCCTCCTCTGGATGTGCTGAGATTTCAAGATGCCAGTGCTTACAATTTGCCAGAAACGACATGCCTTGCCATCAGTTAATGTTTTGATGAAAACCGTTAGGTGTCGATTCAAAAACATATGAAGGCTACGTGGTTTTTCAAGACTCTGGCTTGGGGGCTATGACCCACAAGGACCCCAGACTGACCGGCCGCATGGTGTCCTCTGGGACTCTAGCAGGGGTTCTCCCTCTGAAACCATGCCTGGCTCCCATGTGTCCCTGGGGCGGAGGGGGAGTGTGGGGGTGGATGCTCAGGTGTCCTGCTCACTGACTGGCTGACTGTGCCAGGGGCAAGTGCCCCGTTCCCCACCTGGTCAAGTCCCCCAGACGCTGCATGCACTGCTACAGTGCAGCTTTCTGCGGCAGGAGGTGTGTGTTAGGCGCCAAGTGTCCCTGGCCTCACTCCCTCCTGCAGGGGTCTGGCCTTGTCCACGCTGTAGGAGGCGTGAGGGAAGGGTGAGGGAGCCTTGCCGTGGTCTGGGCGCTGACCACAGGGATTCATCTGTCCTCTGCCGCATGGGCCCTGCCCACGCGGAACAGAGCCTAGAGCGTAGTAGGTGCCTTTCTGATCTGTTCTGTGCTGGGACAGCCCGACTGGAGTAGCAGAAGGCTTCAGGGGCAAGCATGCTGCACCCTGGTGGGGTCTGGTAGGGAGGGAGGGGGGAGAGAGGGAGGGAAGGAGGGGGGAGAGAGGGAGGGAAGGAGGGAAGGGGAGGGAGGGGGAGAGAGGGAGGGAAGGAGGGGGGAGAGAGGGAGGGAAGCCTTCTGAGGGAGGCCGGTGGTACCGAGCACAGCCTGGCTCTCCTCCCGGGTCAGTGCCCCTTGGGGAAGCTTCCACAAGGAAGTCCACTCAACTCCAGGCTGAGGGGCCGGAGCTGGAGTCTGTGCCTGGACCTGCCCCCCCCCCCCCCAAGGGTTTTCAGTGAACCACTGTGAGCCTGTGTGTGGCGGGGGGTGGGGGGGGCTGTGTGTGGTGGGTCCGCCTGGGGCCTGTGGGGTCCGGGGTGATGGTTCCACCTGCTAACACTGGCCTCACACGCTGTCTCGCAGAGTGCGGCTGCGACCTGGCCGAGGGTGGCTTCTTTGTACGCCAGGGCGAGTACATCTGCACGCGTGACTACCAGAGGCTGTATGGGACCCGCTGCTTCAGCTGTGACCAGTTCATCGAGGGCGAGGTGGTGTCTGCGCTTGGCAAGACCTACCACCCTGATTGCTTCGTGTGCGCTGTGTGCCGGTGAGTGGGCTGCCAGGGGCCCTGCACGGGGCGGGGTGGGGGGGGAGCCCTCCCCCTCTCTGCCCCTTTCTCCCTCCCTCCCTTCCTCCCACTGGGTCACAGCTGGAGAGGGAAGGTGGGGCCCAGCCAAGGGATTGCTGGAGACCCTGGGCAGCCACACACCACACAGAGGGTACCCCCTCCTCCAGCCCCAGACTCTTGCTCACAGCATAGGACTGAGCCCTCTTCCCTGGGGGCAAAGTGGCCAGCGGGCTGTGAGGTGCTGGCACGTGGCCTCCTTTGGCTTCTGGGAAGGTGCGCCCTCCCTGTCCCCTCCCGGGCCCCATGTCTGCATCCTGCACACGTTTCATCTCTCACTTTGGTGCCTGAGGTGCCCACACTTCAGCGCCTCCATGCCCACCCACCACCACTCTTCAGCTGTCCGGGCACGTCCCACCTGCACGCTCTGCCTCACTCCCCGAGTCGCTGATCTGTGGGTGGCACAGATCCACCAATCCACCAAGTGCATTAGGCCCAAGCTTGGGCGTGTTCCAAGGTCCCTCCCTTTTCAGAATCCACCCAGCGGCTGCCCACGCTCAGGCCTCGAAAACTTGCCTGCCTGGGGTCCCTGTCTCCCGTCTCCTGTCACGCCTCCACACTGCCTTCTGAGGAGCTGCACCGTCTGTTCCGTTCGTTCGTTCGTTCGTTCATTCATTCATTCATGCATTGGCCAGGCTTTTCTAAGCACCAACACGTGGCCAGGCCCTGGGCTGGCACAGGTGACCTGGGGTCATGCATCAGCAGAGACCCTACAGGACTCAGCACCTGGGGACACTGCAGTGCAACAGGAGTTACCACCCCAGAGTCTCCCCCAGTCGCGGGAGCTGCTCCCTCCTTCTCTGTCTCCGCGGCCCCCATGGCACCCTGCACCTAGGCTCCCGGCCCCACACTCTTCTCTAGCAACGTGTCTCTGGGGCTGCTGGATGGGAGCGTCATGCAGGCCGGGCAGGGGCAGGTCTGATTCTTTGCGTGCCGGGTGCCTGGCACAGAGCAGGTGGGCACTGACTGCAGGGGATTGGCACCGCTCTGCCTGCACCTCGGGGGCTTAGCAGGGAGGCCAGCGGGCAGCCTCCCCCCCTGGGTGTCCTCCCCCCCCCCCCGGTGTCCTCCCCTCCCCCCTGGGTGTCCTCCCCTCCCCCCACCTGGGTGTCCTCCCCTCCCCCCTGGGTGTCCTCCCTCCCCCCTGGGTGTCCCCCCTCCCCCCCCACAGCCCCAGACACAGTTCTTCCAGGAGGAACGTCCCGTTTCTGGAAAACAAAGACTAAAACCCCAGAGTTTACTTTCTGCTCTGCTCTCTCTCTGTCACCACACCCAGTGTCATGGGGATTTTTTGAGTATTGTCCCCAAAGCTGTTGTCTGTCATTGTGGCCCGTGCGCTGGACAGAGATGGAAGCTTTGTCAGGATGACAGAGGGAGGGGGAGCGATGACAAGGAACATTGCTCACGAGAGTCGCTGTGTGGTGGCAGCGCGTGGGTTAGCGCTCCCCCAAGGACTATCTGAGGGTTGATTTCTGAGCACGTAGCTTAGAGACAAGGGTTGACTTAATCACAGCGGGTTTGAAAGATCACCTCTGGATAATCTGCTATTTTAAAAATAATAGCAGACAGCTCTGTCACGCTGGGACTAGATTTACCCATCCACTGTAAACAACTAGAAAACTGGACACAATATACAAAACAACTGTTTTCATAGGTTGGGGCACAGGCAGCTCGGGACTGAGGGTAGGAAGATAAATGAAGTGAACCCCATGACTCCCCTTCTTGCTACCTGGAGGCAGTTTCCTGAACCATTGTACAAGGAGGGAACCACTAGAGAGGGCATGCTCGCTGCGTTAGAGATGGTGGTCTGAGACAGAAGCATACAGAGGGGAGAGCTGCAGAGGTGCCTTTCACTCTTTGACTAATACAGAGCCAGGTCGACAGAGGACATTTTACAAACTGGGGCCACGAATGACCGGGTTGCTGTAAGCTAAGCAGCTCCCAGGGCTGGGGGACACTGGAGTTCTGGCTGTGGAGGATGCTTGCTGAACAGCCCAGGAATGCAGTAGGGACACAAAAAGGGCCACACCTTACCGTTGGGATTAAGCCCTGGGCAAAGACCACGACTACAAATCAACGCTAATGAAGTACAAGAAAAAAGTCTCAAAAGATCAGGCTGCTGTGTAAACAAGCTAGCGGCCTGCCACAGCAAAGTCCAGTACTTTTTATGAGAAGAAAGAAGTCTAGCACTCAATGTCATAAAATTGGCAGTGCTCAACATTCAGTCAAGTGCTGGTATTCATAAAGAGAAACTGGAAAGTGTGATACAAATCCAGAAGAAAAATCAGTCCATAACAGTAGGCCCAGAAAATCAGAGCAGTGGTGAAACTAGCAGTCAGTGACTTTAAAACAGCTATTGTACGTATGCTTAAGTATTTAAAGGAGTATCGTGGAAGACATAAAAAGAACCTAAATGGAGTTTCTAGAAATGAAAATTATAATTTCTGAAATAAAAAATTCCCTGAAAGGAATTAGGTGTAGATTACATTTTGTAGAGGAAAAGATTGGTGGACTTGAAGACATAACTATAAAAACTATTCAAACTAAAGCAAAGGGAGGAAAAAAGACTGAAAAATACGAAGAGAGACTCAGTGATCTGTGAATATAGAGCTATCTGTCTGCCTCTCTAGGTTGGGACAGGGAGACCAAGGGAATGGGAGAACACTCAAAAAATTTGAATAAATAATGGCTGGAAAATATCCAAATTTGATGAAAACTGTAAACTCATGGATCCAAGAATTTCAGTGAATCCCAAGCAGAATAAACATACCAAAAACCTACCAAGTCCATCATAATGATATTTCTGAGAAGCAATAGTAAAAAGAAAATCTTAAAAGCAGCAGGAGAAAAAAAATAAAACAAACAAATAAATGAATAAATAAATAAAACATACGTACAGTGGAACCAAAGAATGACTGTAGACTTCTCATCTGAAACTATGCGCACCAGAAGACAGTAGAACAGCATCTTTAAAGAGCTGGGGGGGGAAGAATCAATCAAACAATTCTATACCAAGCCAAAAAAAAACAACTTTCAAAACTGAAGGCAAACCTGCTGATGCGTATGGCGTTCCTTTTTGGGGTGATGAAAAATGCCCTCAGATTGATTGTGGGGTCATTTACACAACTCTGAATACACTAAAAACCATCGAATTGTAGACATTGAATGGTTCGTGAATGTTATAGAGCTTGTGAATAAAACAGTGACAATAAAGCTGTCACACACAAAACTGAAGACTTGTAGACACACAAAAGCTAAGGGAATTTGCTGCCAACAGACCTGCACGACGATAAAGTTAAAGGAAATTTTGCAAGTGAAGGAAAGTGACGTCAGAAGACATCCAGAAAAATGCAGGAGCAAGCCATCAATTGATAGATAATATGTGTCTGGTGACGGAGTGGTACCCAAAATGTATAACGAACGTCTGCAAGTCAGTAATAAGGGTCCTCCATCAAAAATTAAAAATGTTAAGCCCCATTAAAAATGAGCGACAGCGTTTAGCAGACACTGCACAAAAGAATATGTATGGATGGCAGTGAACACATGAAACAGTGCTCAACAATTAATTGTCAGAGAACGTAAACGAACGCTATGATGGAATGCGTTATACATCCACTAGAATGACAAACGGGAAGGATGGATAATGTCACACGTTGTTGAGGATGTGAAGCGAAAGGAACTCTTATGTGCTGCCGGTGGGAACACAAGTGGTACAGTCTCTGTGGAAACCAGTTTGCCATAAGCATATGACCCAGTATTTCCACTCTGGTGCTCCCCGAGAGAAAGGAATACACATGTCCCCAGAAAGGCTTGTCGGCAGTCGCTCGTAACAACTTGACTTGTAACTGCCCCAAAGTGGAAAGATCCCAAATGCCCTTCGACCGCGAGTGGAGCCTGTGTTTGGCTCACCCATGCAAAGGAGCAGTACTGGGCCAGAAAAATGAGCAGACTATTGGTATGCGCAGCGACGTGAGTGAAGCTCAGAAACCGCGATGCTGAACAAGACGTCCAAGACGGCGTGCTGCGTGCTTCCATTTATGTGAAGCCCCAGAACACCGGGTCTACTCCATGGTGACGGAATGCTGATCCTGGTTGCCACAGCGGGGTGGCAGTGGGCAATTGTAGACGATCACAGGGGACCTTTTGCAGGGGACAGAATGTCGCATGTCATTACTGTTGTGTGGGTGACATGGGTGTGTACACTTGTCAATGCTGTTGAATTAATAAATAATAGCTGCCATTTATTCAGCCCCTCCTGGGTCCAAGATAGTATGTCCGATGGGTGGGTGAGTAGATGGATGGATGGGTGGGTAGGTAGGTGGATAGGTGGTTGGTTGGGTGAATAACAACTCCATGACACAGGTGTTACAAGCCCATTTTACAGGCGAGAAACAGAAACTCAAGAGGTTATGTATCTCGCTCTGGGTTGCACAGCTAGAGATTCACTCAGAGCACATTCAGGGATGGTGAGGGACTCCCACCCACTGTGTCCCAAGAGCCCTCATTACCAAGCCAGCTGCCAGGCCGTAAGATGGAGGGAGGCAAAGCACAGCACTGAGCAGATGGCACAACACAGGGCATCAGACAGCTGCGAAGGCTGCAGGACTGTCTC
Source organism: Rhinolophus sinicus (assembly GCF_057876585.1). Classification (NCBI taxonomy): domain Eukaryota; kingdom Metazoa; phylum Chordata; class Mammalia; order Chiroptera; family Rhinolophidae; genus Rhinolophus; species Rhinolophus sinicus. The sequence continues at coordinate 212,624,222 of NC_142501.1, read as the reverse complement.
GCACGTCTGGGGAGGAGGGTCAGCTCAGCCTGTGTTTGTCCTCAGTCTCCAAGAGCAGATACTGGTCAGATGGGAGCTCAAGGACCTACCTGCTGAATGAACCTAGGGCCCTGAAAAAGTGGGGAGCTATGGCAGGGCTTTATGGGGGAAGGCATGGCAGACATACGTGTAGGAAAGCTCATCTGGCTGCAGGGTCGGGACTGGACTAGAGCTGGTGGCTCGGACAGAACAGGGCGGGCTGAGCGAGACCTCCTGGGGACCTTCAGTCATTCACTTGTTCACACTTTCATTCATTCATTCATTCATTCATTCATTCCTTCATTCAGCAATTCCCTATTGAGTGCCTGTCATGTGCCAAATATTGTCCGGTCCTGAGGATGGCAGAGGGGAGACAGCAGAGGCTTAAGCCAGGGGAAGGGGCTTGTCCTGGTCCAGACAGTTCTGCCCACAATGCACAGGCCGAGCTGGGGAGGAAGCGTCCCGGTGGCTGCCGGGAGCCCAGGTGGCAGGAATGGATGTGGGCAGGACCCCCAGGCAGTGCTTCCAGCCCCTGTCCAGGTGGCCTGGCCCTAGCACACCAGACAGCAGCCACTTTATCGATTTCTCAGTCACCAAAGGAGAAGTCCTTGGGCTGCAGGGGATGGGCTGGCTCTCTGCTGCCCCCCTGCCAGCCGTGACCTACCTGTCACCAGGGCTGGGACCAGGGTACACAGCGTGAGGTGCTTGATTCGTATGTAGAATTTAAGGGGATGCCAGAAAACTCAGGAATCAAAGTGAAGGCTATTTTAATATGATATTTAAAAAATTGGAGTTAATGCAAAAATATCCGCTATAAACAAAATGCCCAACTTTTAAATAAAAACGGATCCAATGTACAGTGCCTTGGTGTCTACAGGGCATGTTTTGCCACATTGCCTTCCCAGAGGCCCAGGTCGGTGGTTGTGGAGCTCTGGAGCCAGACAGGTCTTGGTTTGATTCTGGGTCTGACCTGCATTGGCTGTGTGTCCTTGGAAAAGTGACTATCTTCTCTGAATTTCAGTATTCCCACCTATAGAGAAAAAAATGAAGTGAATGCCAACGTGGACAACTGTTCTAAAGTTGTGCAATGAGATCTGCTTGTAAGATATCTGTCCTGTGCCTGCCATCCGGCACCCAGCGCATGCTTAATAAACAGTACCTGTTAGTGCTACTATTGAACTGATATGAAAAAACATCCTGGGGGGTGGGGGTGTCAGAGGAGTCAGGGTGGCGGGGAGGAGGCCAGTGGCTAAGATTGCCTGGTTGAGTGCCGTGCACCAGGCACTGGGCAGGCTCACTGCTCCCCCCATGGCCCTGTCATTCTGCCTGCTGGCACGGACGAAGAAACTGAGGCTCAAGTGTCAATGAGCAGCCTGAGGTCACAGCAGGGACACGGCCATGTCTGGATGGAGAGGCCTGTGTCCGTGAGATCCTGGGGGGGGGGGGATGGGGGACCTGGGTGGGCAGCAGGTGGTCCTGGCTTGTAATGCGTTCTCTTGTTTCAGGCTGCCTTTTCCACCCGGGGACCGAGTGACCTTCAACGGGAAGGAGTGCATGTGCCAGAAGTGCTCTGTGCCCACGGCAGCGGGCAGCAGCTCACACCTGTCCCAGGGCCTCTGGAGTAAGTAGGCTCTGAGCTGTGTAGGGGAGCAAGACTGACAACACTCAGACCCAAAGCAGAAGCAGTCCAATGAATCACTGTGGACAAGCATAACACAGGGAGCCAGGACAGAGGTCCCTGGGGCGCTCATGCTCCCGAGCCTTTGCACAGACTATGCCCTCCAACCCGTGTGCCACTCCTGCTTTTATGTCCAACTTGCATCCTGCCTTGGACCCAGCACCTCCTCTAGGAAGCCCTTCTGGCCTGCTTCTGGTCCTCTCCTTCCTCACAGTTAATTCCAGACCATCCAGAAGCCCTCTGGGAGAGCCATTAGGGGGGCACTAGACTCTGGGCTCCTGTGTGTGGTCAAGGGTTGCACCTCCCAGGGTCCAGGGTCCAGGACATGGCATGTATGCAGTGGGTGCTCAGGACAGGCTTGTTGCCTGAAGAAGCAGGAGCTGGTTCCTGTAAAAGAGCAAATGCCAGCTGGAGTGTCCCTGGCCTGTGGATGTGGGGCAGGAGCAGACAGGCACTGGCCTTTCCCAGCTTAGGCGGCTCTTCCGGGGCCAGAGATGGGCACAGGGCCTGGGCAGGGGAGCCCTGCTTCAGGATGCCGCTGCCGAAGTAGAGTGTTCAGAGCCCACCCTGCGTGGGCACTGCCGTGCTGTCCCAGTGCCGAGGCCGTGTCCGGGGACAGAGGGGATCCCTCTGATGTCCAGAGCCAGCCCGTTGCCCACAATCGATTTCCTCTTCCATGTTGAGCGCCCTCTCCCTGCCCACCTTGGTTCCGGTTCGTTCACTCACTCACGCAGGCACGCATTCATCCTCCAAACGTTTCTCGAGCCGCCAGCCTGTGTGGGGCTCGAGAGTCCTGAGATGGAGCAAAGCCCCTTTGCCCTCGGAGTTTGAGTCTGTTCTTCAGGTGTCCAGGGTGCGTGTGGATGTGAACAGTATGACAGTTTAGGACAGCCAGAGCCCCCAGGACACAGCTGCTGCTCAGGCCCAGACTCGCCTCTCGGAGCGGGGCGTGTGTCCCCCAGCTCCCAGTCGAGGCTGTGTGCAGTCGGTTCTCAGCACCTGCAGGAATGAACCTCCCGGGTCGTTTTCTGCATGTTCGCAGCGGCTGTTGTGTAACGGTCCTTCAGACGCGTGCAGCGGATGGTGCCCTGTGGCTGCCCTGGGCCCACTCTGACTGCTTTAGTCGTGTCTGCACAGCCAGCAGCCCAGGCCCCGTCTGCTCTGGGCCCGCAGTGATGTCTGTGTTCTCATCTTTCTTCCAGGTTGCGGGGGCTGCGGCACAGAAATCAAAAACGGCCAGTCCCTGGTGGCTTTGGACAAACACTGGCATTTGGGCTGTTTTAAGTGCAAGACCTGCGGGAAACAGCTGAACGCAGAATACATCAGCAAGTGAGTGGGGGGAGGGCACCACTGGGGGCACCCCTCCTGTGTCCTGTGTGCGTGGCAGCCGTCTGCCTTTCTCGTCCCGCTGGTAGGCAAGGAGCCTGTGGGACCTGGCATGTTTGTCCCCCAGCCAGGTGCCCTCTCCCACCAGCCTTGCTTCCCTAATGTGGTTTACAGACAGACTCCATTTCGTTTCGTTGACTGGAACAGATGTTAGCACTCCCATCTTTGACATTGTAAGACGCTTCCCCACGTGCACCCCTGGGTGTCACCCTCCCCATGGAATTTGCCCCCTTGGTGGCACCTGGGTCTCCTGCAAAATGCAAAGTGGAAGTCAGCTGATGCCAGCAACAGAGTGAGGGAAAGAAGGGCTGGCCAGTCTCAGTTGTCACGGATGTGACAGCTCAGCCCCACGCTCAGGCTTCTGCAGTGTGGGCGTCGGGCAGCTCCCACTGGCTGATGCAGTGCCCCCAGCATGCGGTCAGGATGCCGTGATGGCCCGTTTGGCTGGGCACGGAGTCGCTGGTCTGCAGAGTGCGTGCAGGTTGATCCTGCAGTGCAGGGGACCGAGACAGGCGAGCCCCAGACAGCGCAGGGGAGGGAAGAGTTAAGGTGCAACAGGCTCCTTCCTCGGCTTAGGGGCACGTTGGGCAACTTTTCTCCAAACTGTCCTAGTTCTTGGTGCTCTGAGGGGACAGAACCATCACCAGAACTGACGGGTTAGAAAAAGGCCTCTGATAAGACTGAACGGAATGAAACACACATGCACATGAGTACATGCACGTGTGCATGTGCACGCAAATGCCTGTCACGCGGGGGAAGGTGAGTCAGGTCCCTGGGTGACCCACATCAGCTATCCGGGTGACCTTGTATTGTAATTCTGCAGGAAGGGTATTGTTTCTTGCATGTGCCTCTATAATTCTGTCTGAATAAAAGGTTTTCCATAGAAGTCCCCCGTCCAGATGAGCCTGTGTCCAGGCTGGGTCAGGCTGGCTGCGTCTCTGGCCACTCGGTCCAGGAGGCGCTGCCTCTGTCATAGCAAAGGAGAGCGGCGAGTGCCTCCGACAACGCAGCCTGGTGGGCAGACGCTCGGAATAGAATAAATGCCCGGCTCCCAGGCTGCTGCAGCCCCGCTCACGTGAGTGGCAGGCAGCTCGCCCACACTGCGCTACGTTACTTAGCAGCCTCCAGACTGTCCCAGAATTGACAAGGAGGGCGCGTTGGTGTTGCCATGGAGACGCTATCTTTGAACTGCCTGGGTCTGTTGCATGTACACCCCTTTGTGGGGAATAGCAGGGGCCCTGAGGTTCTAAGGGCCCGGTTTATAGCTTCTTCTCCTGTGAAGTGAGGGCCTCACCCCAGGGACTTGTCACCCCACAGCAGGCCCTTCCCCTCCTACAGGCATCCCTGGGACCTGGAGGAGGTTGACCTTCTGATGACAATGGCAGTTGCTTTTAAATGAGCTCCTGGCACAGGGCGGACGCTGTACCAGGCCTTGGGCTGGTATTCTCTTCCGTCAGTGGCCCTGTACACTGGCTCTTGTCCTCGCAGCTCAATCATTGGGGGCTCAGCGTTTAAGTGATTGGCCCCAAGTGCCCAGATACTCAGGAGCAGCGCATCAAATGGTGTCTCATTTGTCACTAAGTCCCCAGTGCCACCGCCAGCACTGGGACAGAGCAGGCTCATTGTAAACACTCCTGCAGAGTGGGCGCTTCACCGTGTGGCCCTCCTGCCTCTCCCCGCACAGCCAGACCCTCTGTCACCCCACATGTCCCCAGGAACAGGAAGTTTCCGGCCACAGCCAGGACCCGCCACATCTGCCGCCTGGCATCGTGGCCTCCATCAGACCTGGTCCCCGACGTGGGCACCTCTGTCACACACCCTTTGGGACTCACATTTTTCTAGGGTGCCCAGAAGGAGCAGGAAGCCAGCTGAGGAGTAGACAGGCCATTTCCCACCCCAGATGTGGAACATGGGGCAGAACAAACCGGAAGGAAGAGCTTTGTCTGTGGAAATAGCTTTTATTTCTCAGACGCGGCTTTAATTCCCTCGGCCCAGCCTCTGTCCTCTCACCCTCCCACTGGGCAGGTGGCCCCCCCTCTGTGCACCCAAGTGTCTCCCTCCCTGAAACTGGACAATCTCCATGGTGTCTGTGGAGGGGCTGATGTGATGATGGAGGAGGCCGTGCTGAAGCCTGGAAGCGCCCAACAAATGCTGCCCGAGAGTGGTCCTGTGGTTTGGAGTGGGAGGAAGTGGCCATGACCCCTTTGGGGCTGTCTCTCTCATTGGCAAAGGCTGTCGGATCTTGGGGGTGACCTCGCCGTCCTGACTGCCTGGCTCCTTGCAGGGACGGGCTGCCCTACTGTGAAGCTGACTACCACGCCAAGTTTGGCATCCGCTGTGACGGCTGCGAGAAGTACATCACGGGGCATGTGCTGGAGGTAAGCAGGCCAGCTGCAGGCCGGAGAGACATGGCCCTCTCTGAGCTATGCCCTGCTCCAGGTGGGTGCTGGGCCCCCCTGCCCTCCCGCCCCATTAACTGTGAGGATCAAAAGGGACCTTGGAGTATCTGCTGCTCGTGTGCATTTGTGCAGGATCCCTCCCCAGAGCCTTCACCTCCCCCATCCTCCCAGCTCTGCCCGAGCGCCACCTCCTCCAGGAAGCCTTCCCTGTGACCTTTCTTCTGTGCCTGTCACAAGTTGGAGGAGTCCAAGAGATGGGAAGGACTTGAGATCTTTGGTCCAGCCCTTCCCGTCTAGATGGGGAGCCTGAGCCCAAGAGGCAGGACTGTGTCCTTACAGGAGGCCCAGGGTGGTCACCTGCCAGGCCAGGTCAAACAGCACATGTGAGGTGGGATTCTCCTGGGTGCTGACTACCTGGGGGGTAGTTACGTGGGGGTGTGTGTCCCCTGTGAAAACAGCAGGTGTTCTGTACTTTTCTACATTTGTTCAGAAGATAAATCCCTTAGGATGACCAGGAGTGGTCCCCACCCCCCAGCCCTCGGCCCAGCCCATCCCTCACCTGCTGTGCAGCCCCTCCCTCCTTGGCTCTGCTCTGGGGCAGGAGGACCACCATCCATGGTCCCTGGGGGAGGGCACAGGTAACTGGAGGGCCTGAGGGGAGGAGGCCCTGACCCAGCAGAGGTCACAGAAGCAGCCCCTGGGGTTGGGGGTAGGAAGAAGGGCTGGGGGATGAGGCTGTAGGGCCCCCATCAGCTCCGAGGAAGGCCCTTGAGCCTGGGTTGGATTTGCACTTTAAAGAGCCTAGAGGTCTGCACTCGGAGTCTGGCCAGGAGAGGGTAGGACGGGACAGGCTTTCCCTTCAAATCTCCGAGGACTCCTGCTCTGCCCACAGCTGGAGCAGCCAGTAGGGGTCAGAGGGCGTTAGCGGAATTCTGCGTTGAAAGTTGAGGTGCTTTTCTCACAGTTGCACTTGACATCCCAGCAGCAGGGCAGAGTCGGGCAGCCTCAGTGTCACCTTCCTTCCAACGCCTCGCTCACCGCCTCAGCTGGGTGGGGGGAAGGGAAGGTCACGTGTCCCCACATCTGTGCTGCCCAGTGGCACTCCCTCTCCCCGCGCCCACCCTGCCCTCTGCCCGCATCCCCACAGTGGGAACGGTGCAATGCTCCGTGTGGAGCTTCTGCCCTGCTCTGCTGAGCCTCTGACGATGGATGTGCTTATACGCTCATCTCACTACGTGGAGCGTTTGCAGAGCTCAGATAAGGGGGAATCACTGGTAATGCAATCCTAGTGAGCCGAACTTTTTGGCTGGTTTCCTTTCAGGTTTTCTTCCCCCTCTCTCCACGTAATCAGTCACAGCTGATATCAAACCATTTGTACAATATCGTACCCTGAATTTTTTTCAATACCCATTTCCTGTTTAACAGATTCCCATGTTTTTGTTTTCTGTATTATGGGTCTTTTTTTTCATTAGATCATGGTTCACATACCGCACAATTCACCCATTTAAGGTGTAAGTCAGGGCCATTGGGATCGTCATAGAGCTGTACAACCACCTCCACAGGCCATCTTAGCACTTCCGTCACCCCTCAAGAACCCTCCACCCTTAGCTGTTACTCCCCACACCCGAGCCCCTGGCCACCACCTGTCTACTTCCTGTCTGCGGAGGTCCCTGCTCTGGACATTTCGCAGGAGTGGGGTCATACAGCACGTGGTCCTGCGTGCCCGTCTCCTTTCACATAGCACGTTTTCAAAGCTCGTCCGTACGTGAGCGTGGGCCAGCATGTGTCATATTTCGTCACAGGACTATATCAGAATTTATTAAGCGGGTCCTTGTTGTTGGGCGTGGCACTGCTTTCCACTGTTTCCTACAGACAGCACTGAGATACACATCTTGTTTTCTTGCACATCTAATTTCCCTTCGGATTAATTCCCAGAACTTAGAAGCTAAGTCAACCACCATGAACGTTTAAAGGATTCTTGATGCTTGTAAGAGTTTCCAGAGAGATTATCCTAATTTACGCTTATCCACAGAATATCATACTCCCCACCTCCCACTGGGAGTGTAATCTTTATGAAGCCCTGCGCCAATCTGACAGCTCGCTAGAATTTGCCTGTCTTCCATCCCTGGTGCGGCTGGGTCTTTTCTGTCATGTTTAGCCCATCATAGTTCGTGTATTTCAGTTACATTTCATGAACTTTGCTGGTTTATGCATTGGGGTCTCCACACTTTTCTGTCGGATTTGTGCGAGCGGTCACACCATGAGATTGTTGACATTTTGTCTTGTAACTATTTTCCTGGGTCACAATGATACCTGACACTTATAGTCACATCCTCTGAACGTGGACAAATGACGATCCTCTCCCCGTACCCCATACCCCGTACCCCATACCCTGTACCCCGCAGTGACATCTCACCTGGCCCCTCCTCTCCTGGTGCCTCCCCCGCCTGCCCTCATCTCTGCTCAGCCAGCCCTGCTGCACACCCAGCAACAGCACCAGTGCCTCTGGGAGTGGGGGGCGGGCGCCTGCCCCTCTGCCCAGGGTGCAAACCCTGTGTCTTTCTGTCCCCTAACCTGTTGCAGACCTTGCACTCTCCCCAGCTGCTCCCTTCTCTGTGACAATGACCTTGTCTTCCACTTGACAGACAGAAGGGTCCTCAGCTCACTGTCTGTGAAGCCCCCATTTCTACCCCTCTCCTGCCCTTTCTGCTAAAGGTGCTGCCCCTCCCCCACACCCCCACTTGTGCTCAGGTCCCTGCCCACCCCACAGCCCCCACCTTCTCCGGGTCCTGACCCTGCCATCTCCTTTCCTCCCTTGGACTCACATCTCCTCTCTCAAAAAACATCCTCCCTGGTGGCTCTTTAAACAGCTCAAGTCTCCCCTGTTTAGAAAAACAAAACACCACAGCCTGACAGGAAGTCCCGGCATCTGACTTCAGCCTCTGTCTGCCCTTCACAGCCACTGGCCTCTGGCCTCTGCCTCGCAGCCTCCAGCCTCTCTCCCAGCCCTCAGCCTGCTCTCAGATCAGACCTGCCTCCAGGGTCTGACCCTGGGACCCCTGCAGCCCCCTCCCTGTCCCCTCCCTGCCTTGGGGCCTCTGGTGCCTGGGCTCCTGCAGGGCCTGCCTCTCTCTTCCCTGAAGCCCAGGTGCTTGGCTGACTCACGTTTGTCCTGACTCACATTCCTCCTGGGAGGGGCAAGTGGCTCTAAAGCTGGACCAGTCAACACCAAATTCAGGACCCTCCCACCCCTACCCCCCCCAACCCGCACATGCCTGTGTCTCCCCACCCCCAGAGAACAAGTGGACCGGCCGGTGCCATACACCTGGCGTCTGGCATCTGGCTGGTGCTGGGCCATTGGCTAGTCAGACTTGAACCCAGGCTGCCCAGGCTCCTGGCACCCCCACCCCCTCCACCTGGCCTCTCCCCGTCCGCAGACGTTGGTTCATGTTTCTGTCTTAGCATCATGTCACGTGGTGGTACCTGACGGTGGTACCTGACGGCCTACAGGAGGCTCAGGTGGGCTGAGCTGTTGGGGCCTCAGGTGTGTGACCCCGCCTGGGCCGCTTCCTGACAGCCACGGGCAGCGGCCCCCGCTCTCTGGGAGGGGCCAGACCTCACCAAACCCTGCTGCCGGCCCTGCTTCTCCAGGCCCTGGACAAGTGTTCCAGTAACGTCTCGGGGACTCAAGGGACATGTCTGTGAAGTGTCCCCAGCTCAGTGCTGGCCCTCTGGCAACAGATGGTGGGGAGTGGGATGGGGACGGTCATGCATCACGCAGCGGGCCTCCCCTTGGGGGTCTGCAATGCAGGGTGACCCCCACTGCTGTGGAGGCGCCTGTGCTATTTGATGCTGGAACAGATGCTGCACTGGGGGGTTGGTGCCTGGGCCGAGGCCCCTCTCGTGCACCTAGTGTATCAGGAAGGGCCCCCTTAGTTGCGAGGAGCAGGAGAAAAACAGGTCTGGCTTTTTCCTCCTCTCTGCAGTGGAGGATGCACGGCCTCCCAGGGAAGATTAATGCTTTTGTTTTCGCCTCTGCCGGGAGCTCAGGGCTGACTGAGTCGGCGGGCGGGTGGCGGGCTCTGCAAAGCTCTGAGCATCCTTGGTGAGGCGGCAGCTGCGGGCGGGCAGGGGAGAGGAGCCTGCTCTGCAGAAGGGGAGCAGCCCCCGCGCAGCCCCTGAGCCTGGCCCACAGTGTGCCGGTGCCCGGCTGGGCGGCCACTGAGCTCTTGGGGGTCAGCAGGTGGCAGACTCTGCAAAGAAGGGAAAGGATCCAGAGCTGGCCGAAGGGTGAGGGTGGCCATCCTCACGTCACACTGCCGGTTCCAGCCGGCCTGTCCCGGGAGCGGGCGCTGGACAGAAGCCGATCGGACGGCTCTGGTGCCAGGACCCCGTGCAGGTAGGAAGCCTGGCGGGGCTGGTGGGGAGTGACGCCCTGCTGGGCTGCAGGTGGGTGGGCTTGCAGTGAGCAGGAACACATCGGCCAGGTGTCAGACCTCCCACTACCTGTCACCCCCCAGCACCCCGTTTTGCCCCAAGGTGCTTGGTGTCGCTCAGAACTTTCCTCTCTGTATAACATGAGTGGGAGAGCAGCCCCGGCCCCTTCCCGCCACCTGCAAAAGCCCTCAATCTGCGCCGCGTCTGGCCTGTGTGTGGCGGGCAGAGTGCCATCTTAACGCTGGGCGCCAGCAGCGCCCGCCCGTGAAATGTGCATCGGACATGGCAGAGGGGCTCTTCCCCCCCTTCCTCAGTCTCTCCTAAATATGTAGCGTTCTCCACTGCGTGTTTCCTGCAGCCGGCATGTCTCAGGGTGGCTTCTGATGAGCGCAGGTGGGTTGGGTGTGGGTGGAGGTGGGTGGCTGGGCAGCCATGTGGCAGTGGGGCCCCGGGGCATGGAGTCGCCCCAGGAGAGAGCTGGGAGGTGGTGGGGAATTGCCAGGGGACAGCAGCGTACCCAGACCCACTAGACCAGCGTTTGCTAGGGGAGGAGGTGCTGCCTGGGGCGTCCCTGGCTGAGTTCTCGCTCTGTCACCCCACGCACCTACCTCCCCTACCTCGTACTCTGTTTTGTTCTCAGTGGTTTTAGCTCTAAGGCTTCGCTGCACAGGTGGAGCAGGTGGAGTTGGGACAGGGGATGCTGCTGGCTCCCTGGCTGCTGAGTCCCACCTGCCTCCTGCAGTCCCCACGGCAACAAGGAGGCCTGGGTCCCTCTGAGACTACAAATTCCGCTCTTCCTTCCTCCCTCCCTCCCTCCCTCCCTTCCTCCCTCCTTTCCTCCTTCCACCCTTCCTGCCTTCCCTTCTTCCTTCCTCCCTCTGTCCACCACTCACCTTACCCTTTCTGAACACTAACGGTGTCCCATCCTGGGCTGGGGCCAGATTCACAGAGATGGTGGTTACAGGCCCCCTGCCTGGAGGAGGAGACCAGGTGGGAGAGGCGGCCACAGGTGCACCCCTGGGTCAGGTGTCCAGCTAAACATTTCTCCATGCCCAGTAAACCATCTCGTGGGACTCTGGGATGCCGGTTTATTTGCTTTGTTTTTCTTCTTTTGGTACTTTCCATTTACCCTCACAAGCAGGTGTGGCTTTTATCAGTGGGAGAAAATAAACCAAATGTTCCAAACAAATGAAAGCATTTCCTCAGGACAGAGGTGAAGTCAGCTTCTCCAGACCCCAACTTCTTTTTTGTTTTGAAAACTTAATTAATGTGTTTATTTAAAGAGCACACTCAGGAGGAATCCTTGTATATCATCTAATAAACAAAAAAATCATGCATAATGAATGCCGTCCCCCAGACGACTGTTAGCGTTTAGAAGGCGTCTTTGTACACTCGGCACACACACACACACACACACACACACACACCGGCCACACACACACACACACACACACGGGCCACACACACACACATACACACACACACACGGGCCACACACACACACACACACACACACACCGGCCACACACACACACACACACACACACACACACACACACCGGCCACACACACACACACACACACACACGGGCCACACACACACACACACACACCAGCCACACACACACACACACACACACCGGCCACACACACACACGGGCCACACACACACACCGGCCACACACACACACACACACACACACACACACACGGGCCACACACACACGGGCCACACACACACACACACACACACACACGGGCCACACACACACACACACACACACCAGCCACACACACACACACACACACACACCAGCCACACACACACACACACCCACACCGGCCACACACACACACACACACCTCACACACGGGCCACACACACCGGCCACACACACACACACACACGGGCCACACATACACACACCGGCTACACACACACACACGGGCCACACACACACACACCAGCCACACACACACACACACACACACACTGACCACACACACACCACACACACACACACACACACACACTGACCACACCACACACACACACACACACACACTGACCACACACACACACACACACACCACACACACACACACACACACACACTGACCACACCACACACACACACACACACACACTGACCACACACACACACACACACTGACCACACACACACACACACACCAGCCACACACACACACACACACACACCACACACACCACACACACACACACACACACACACTGACCACACCACACACACACACACACACACACACTGACCACACACACACACACACACACTGACCACACACACACACACACACCAGCCACACACACACACACACCACACACACACACACACACACACTGACCACACACACACACACACACACACACACACCACACACACACACACCACACACACACACACACACACACACACACTGCCTTGCCTGGTGCCTGATAGCACATCCTTATCCTCAAATACTGGGCTCTGACATTGTCAGGCACTTCCTGGTCAGCTGTGCCCAGAGCGCAGGCTGAGCAGACATCTGTGCAGGCTCCTTAGAGCCCTGATGTGCTGGCATCCCAAACCCCCTTGGTCGGAGCCCCTCTGTGGTCCCGTAGGACCACTGATGAACGGCTGGCGGGCACTGTTTCTCGTTCCAAATGTCTTTATTGGGCACCACCTCCACATGCAGCTCTGCTCTGGGGCCTGGGGACAGCAGAGGAGAAGGGGACAGCACTCAGTCCTCCTGAAGCCCACACCCTAAAGGGAGCTAAGTGGTGAGACAGAGCGAGCAGTGAGCCATGCCACCCTGCTGGCAGAGACCCCGAGCAGGAGTGAGCGTGTCCCTAGGCCAAGGAGGAAGCCTGGTGGACACGTGGAGTCAGCGGAGGAAAAGGGGCAGGAGTGAGGTCGGGCTCTGGGGAGGGGCTGCGCACCACGCAGGGCTTTGCCAGCGAGGCGAGGAGATGGGTCTTCTTTTCAGGGTCACGTAGGCCCTGGAGAGCTTGGGCTGCAGAGAACCTCTGGGGGCTGCGGGCTGCCGGCTGTTCCCACAGCGCATCGCTCCTGCTGAAGGGGCTGGTTGGCTTCGCAGTAAATTCTATTTGATCCGTGCACTCTGATGAGTAGGTCTTGTAAGGTCTGGATTCACTTCTGGTCATTCAAAGAGGAAACTAAAGCTTTGAATTGGGCAGTAAATGCACTTGTGGCCACGGGGAGCTGGCCATCCTGGGCACGTGCACGTGCAGCCCTCTGCAGTGTGGAATCCTGGGAGGGCTTGGAAAGCAGGTGGAGGCACTGCCGGTTCTCCAGAGAATGGATGGGGCCTCGGACAGGTTTAGGGAGGAGAAGGGGTGCCGCCTCATGGGGTGCAAAGCGCCTCACAGCCCAGGGCCTCTCCCTCTGTGCTTCCCACAGCCCCGTGAGGAAGAGGTCTCGAGTCCTCTGCAGGGCGGCAGGGAGGGGCTTTCTGGAGCCCGACCCCACCCTGCATGTCCCTGGTGGCGGGACCTGCTGAGCCCCCCAGTCTGGCCTGTTGGGGAATAGTGTGTGCTCTGTGCCCCTGGAGGCTGTGTTCCTGCGTTCCTAGCCAGCCTCGTTCTGTCTCATTAAAGATGACAGTCACTTGTCAGAAAGCACAAGACATCGTTTTAAAACCACGCACTATAAAATCTCATGCACTTTTCATATACTTTTAAAATCTGAGCCATCTGCAGCCCCACCTGGGTAAGGGGCTGGGCCACCTGCCTGGCAGGGGGTTGGCGGGGCTGCACTGATGACACCCCCCGGTGCTGAAGTGTCCTAGAGGCCCTTCTCGGACAGTAATTGGGAGGAAACGCCCTGAAAGAGCTGGGAGTCCAGCAGTTGTCTGGTGACACCCTGTGTCACGGTGGCTGCGGTGAGGGGACTGGAGTGGCTGGTGATTGACAGAGCAGTGAGGATACGTGTCGTTTTGCCTCCAGAAGCCCATGTTCGTTTGCTCGGGTTGCTGTAACAAGTACTGTAGATGGTTCTGGAGACTGTGTGCCGTTAACAACAGTCATTTTCTCACGGTTCTGGAGGCTGGAAGTCCATGATCAGAGTTCCAGCCATTCAGTTTCCGGTGAGGGCTCGCTTCCTGCCTTTTAGATGCTGCCCTCTCCCAGGGTCCTCACGTGGCAGAAAGAGGGCGCGGTGTCTCATAAGGACTATAATATCCTTATAAAACATCACGGGGCCCCATAGGTCAGGACGCCATTCTTTTTCATGGCTGAGTAATACTCCAACGGATGGAGGGACCACATTTTGTTTATCTGCTCATCCCCGGATAGACATTTGGGTTGTTTCCACCTTTTAGAGACAGAAGCATGCTGCTACAAACCTTCCTGTACACGTTTTGTGTGGATCCATGTTTTCGTTTCTCCCGTCCTGTTCTCTTCATTTTTCTTATATACCTAGGAATGGAATTGCTGGGTCCTGTGGTAATTCTGTACTTTTGGAGGCACTGACACACTGTTTCCCACGGCAGCTGCACCACTGTACATTCCCACCAACGTACAAGGGTTCCGATTTCTCCACATCTTCACTAACGCTTGTTATTTTCCAATTTTTATTTTGTTTTGTTTTAATTATTGTCAGCCCAGTGGGTGTGAGGTGCGGTCTTGTTGTGGATGGGTTTGTATTTCCTTAGTGACGGGGATGCCGAGCACCTTTGCTGCACCACTTGGCCTTGGAATGTCTTCTTTGGAGGAATGTGTGTTCAGGGCCTTGGTCCGCTTTCCACTGGACTGTTTGTCTTTTTGCTGTTGGGCCGTTAGAGTTCTCATGTGTTCCGGGTACTAAGCCCTTCTCAGATCTGTGATCTGCAAATACTTCCTCCCGTTCTGTAGTTTTTAACTTTCCACTTCCTTGATAATGTCCTTTGTTGCACAGAAGTTTGTAATTTTTATGAATTCCAACTTATCTGTGTGGTTGCTGCTGCCCATGCTTTTAGTGTCAGACCCAAGAATCCGATGCCCAATCGGGGCTCATGAAGACGTACCTCTGTGCTTTCTTCTCAGAGTTTTATACTTTCAGCTCTTGCATTTCGGTCATTGGTCCGTTTTGTGGGGACACTTTCACTGGCGTGTGGCACCCACAGAGGAGAGCACAGATTACACTTCTGCAGCTTGATAAATTTCCCCAAACCGGACACGCCCATGTAACCAGCACCCAGATCAAGAAAGAGCGTGCCCCGCCCCCCTCCCCAGGCACCCCCTGGGGTCCCCTAAGGCCAGCCACCAGCCTGACTCTGACAACACAGAGTCCTTTGCCTAGTTTCGAATTCTGGAAAAAAGGAATCTGCTCTTTCGTGGCTGGCTTCTGTTCCAAGCGTGTTCTGGATTCTTCTCCCCAACACACAGGGGTCACCTTAGGGCCTGGTTTCCACCGAAGACACAGTGGGTGAAGAAAGGAAAAATAAGGTGCTTGTAATGAGTTTTTACCCCATTACTTACTTTTTCAGGAAAGTGATTATTAATCATTCACATTCGGGAAGTGGTGGTTAGACTCCTTCCCACTTTAGGAGAGAGAAACTCGGGGACTGGCATCCACATTTAGCAGCAGGCAGCAGCCCCCCGTAATTACCGTAGGTTAAGAAATAGTTGCTGTAAAGGAACGCTGAATACAAGGCTTTGGGAAGATTGGGGGGCGGGGGATTGCACCATGTAGAACTAAGCCAAACCAGCCAATGTAATTTGTTTAGGTTTTTTCAGTATTACTACTTTAATCTAATGCAATGGATTTTAAGAATTATAAAAATAATAAATGCTAATTCAGAAAACTGAACAGTACAAGGACACATAAGAAAATTATTAATCATTTTTCTCCCCGCCCCTCTAGTCCCTCCACCTGGGAAATAATGTTCGCTTCATCACCCCTCCCCTTCCCCTTTCTCCTCCTCCAGCCCCCCAGATACACAGATGAATAGGACCTGCCCCCCCCCAGCATAATGGGGGAGGCTGACTCATCAACCTTTGAGCCGGAGCTGGTGCCACACTTGCTCCTGGAGGTCGGGTGATGTGGCTGGGTCTCTGCTCCCAGACGTGGTCCCCGTCGGGCAGAGCCAGCTTTCACACACAGCACCCCGGGGCGCCCACTGGCCGCGGGCTCTGTGGGCGCTCTGCCACACAGCACACCTTTCAGCATCCTGTGCAGGCAGGCTGCTGGCTCAGGACCGCTACTTGAGTAGTAACACCTGTCGTGTTCTTGCAGGCGGGGGAAAAGCACTACCACCCGTTGTGCGCACTATGTGTCAGGTGTGGCCGGATGTTTGCAGAGGGCGAGGAGATGTATCTTCAAGGTAAGGACACAGACGGCTGCTCAGTCCCCGGGGCAGGACATGGACATGTCTTGGGCCCATTCCACGAGCTGGGTGTGAACTGGTGGGTCACGTGTTATCTGGCTGCTTGGGAAGCCCCACCACACAGCGGGGAGCTGGGGGAGCAGGGTCCAAGCAGGCTTTCCCCAGCAGCACAGTGGGATAGCAGGCGGCTCGGCGGCAGTGGTGATGGTGGCACAGCTTTGAGAGGACCCCAGGGAGGACGGCTTGGATATTGAGACCCATCCCTTTAGCCACAATTTCTTTTCAATGATTTCTCTGTCTCCAGTGACCCTGGAGGCAAGCTGAGCAGAGCCAGGCAGGTGGGAGAGCCACACACTGCCCCGCAGACGGGCCATTTAATGACCTCATGCAGTATTGTCTGGGGGCTGTGTGCCAAACAGGCCTCCCTTTCTGAGGCTGAACCTCATGGGGTGATGTCAGCTAGGACGGCCTCGTCCCCAGTGTCCCCTCTTGTTCCTTGAGCCTCTACTGGAGAGACCATGAAAGGGGTCCTTTGCGCCCCTCCCAGCAGTGCTAGGAAGTCTGGGCGGCGAGAGGTGCCCCTATCTGAGGCGTCGCCCTCACTGTAAATAGAGCCTTCAGGCCTTCTGAGGCCACCCAAACACAATGGCACTGGGGCGGGGACACGAGCTCGCCATCACAGGGGGCCCCATTTCAGGGAACAAAGGTGCTCTTCATGGTTCTGGGCTGAACCCCTATTTCATGGTTCTCCCTATTTCTAAAGCAGGTCCTGCCATAGCTTTTTGTGGGATGTTGAAGTCAGTCCTGTCCCCTTCCCCAGCCTAGATTTTCCAGTTGGTCAGATGGTCAGATGAGTGGTCAGACCAGGTGGGAGGTTTTCCAGCTCTGCACCATGGAGCACCAGAGTCCCAGGGCCAGGGGCCTTTTCTGGGGGCTCTGCCCCCACCCTGCCCAGACACCCCGAGACCCTGTGCCGAGTCTACCTGGATGTTGGCCCCGTGCAGGTGTTATTTAAGAGGTGAAGCATGTGCGGTAAAAGCTCTGAAGAGCATGGGTCCCAGCGAGCCCCACGGCCTCTGAGAATGGCGACATGGGTACCACTCCCCAACGCCACCCCACCACTTCCCACCGGACACACCTCCTCCTCTGTAGACTCTTTCCAATAAACGTAGGGGTCCGATGCTCCCTCGCACTCATGATTAAAATAACAATCAGGTATTTTTTCCCATTGGGTCGACAAAGGTGAAAAGGAAGGGCATGTCCCCATGTTATGAGGCTCAAGGAAATGGGCCTCTTACCTGGCTGATGGGGGTGACAATTGGGAAATTGCCCATGTGCATCAGGAGCCTTAAAAATGCCCACGCCCTAGGACGTCCTTAAGTAAACACTAGGAGAAACAGCGGAGCACCCGAAACGTTACTTAGAAATAAACCATTGAAGCTAACAGGAGAGGAGCAGACAGATAAATTCTCACTTGTTCACACGATGGAACGTTCCGCTGCCCTTAAATTTACGTTTTTGGTATTTCCTTGTACGGGGGGATGTTCAGGACATACAGCAAGAATCACACTGTAAGAAACTGTGACACGGTCCTCTCTCTTGTATGTGAGTGAATACTGGAGGGCCGCCCGACCGAAAGTGGGAGGGAGATCATAGATGATTGTAATTTTCTTATTTATACTCTGTTAGCTTTCTTTACGTTTTAATAAGGAACATCTGTTACCTTTATAATCATAAAGAATTTTTAAAATAAATGTTTGAACGCAGCCCCCACCCCCATCATGGTCTGTCCGGGAACTCTTGATTTGCCACTAATAAGTTAATTAACTCACATGACCTGGAAGGTTTCATGAGCAAAACAGGGATGTAGCTGCCTCCTTCCACACACTTTTAAGCCCTTACTTTGCCAGGTCCCATGTGGCTTGTTTGGGGATGTGAGAGTGGGATGGACACGGCCCCCACCTCCACCGCGGGTGTGGCACCGGTGGGGGCTAAACCCAGACACTGCAGCACAGCTGCCAGCAGAGGGCGTATGAACGGAGTCCGGCTCAGGCTGAGGTTCAGAGAGGCCCTGTGGGGGAGGGGGGTGAAGCAAGTGCTCTGGGCCCAAAGGATGGGGGACAGGGAGCTCATTTGGAAGAAACGTCATGATGATGGAACACGTGTGTGTGACTGTTCACAAAGCCCCTTTCCGATACCTTATGACCCCACTTAATTTTATTAGACTCTCCCACTGATCTGATGAGGTCGGTCATCATTGGCCCTGTGTGCAAGTGGGAAAAAGCCGACCCTCGGGGAAGTTGATGTAGAATTAGCAGAGAGCAGAGCAGCCAGCACACAGGGCACTTGGTGACCTTGGTTGTGGCTTTTGATGTGGGTGGCTGAGCAGAGCTGGCAGGTGAAGAAACAGGCAGGAGAAGGCTCAGGGACACAGTGAATTAGTGACGGGTCGGGCCCAGGGCTTCATGCTCGGCACCCAGCTCTCAGCCCCACTCCTCACCCCACGCCTAAGGTTCCCCCTGAGGTCCCCCCTCCCACCCCCGGCCGAGAGCCCAAAGCCCGCATCCCACCCCAGCTCCAGCCCAGAGGCGTCCACGGTCAGGCGGATGCTGCCCCACACACGTGGCGAGGAGCAGGCAGGGGTCACACTGACAGCCCTCTCTCTCCGTTGTCTCTGAACTTGAAACCACCTACATACCCTCCTCTAAGAAGCCTGGTCTGGCTGCCCCCGGCTGGGCGCGGTGCCCCCCACAGGTTCTGAGGGGCCCCATGCAGCCCCCAGCGGGAGCAGTTAGCTCACAGTGGAGTGTTTGTCCACTTATTTCATGTCCCCCGACTGGGCTGAAGCCCCGGGGCAGGGCCTGGGATCCGCATGCCCCGAGCCCAGCTTGGGCTGCGCACAGGGTGCCCTAGGCGCCTGAGGGGTGGTGGGCAGGTGAACGCCATGTATGGGCTGCCTGCTCCTCCGCCTGACATCCCCATGGCCCCTGCCTTTTGGGAAATGACACTAACCGCTTCCCTCTTGGGAATATGTCCCCAGGTTCCTCCATCTGGCACCCGGCCTGTCGACAAGCAGCCAGAACTGAAGACAAAAACAAGGTTGGTGGAATTCACTGTTTTCTCAGATGTATTCTTCACACTCGTGGGATTGTCATACAATTAAGAGGGTGCCGACCAGCTTCTTCAGACTGAATGACCAAGGGGACACGCGTCATGCCACAGGGAGAATACCCAGCATGCCATTGGGATACCCAGCATGCCACAGGAACATTCCACATGCCACGGGGACACCCAGCATGCCACGGGGACACCCAGATGCCACGGGGACACCCACATGCCACGGGGACACCCAGATGCCACGGGGACACCCACATGTCACGGGGACACCCACATGCCACAGGAACACTCCACATGCCACGGGGACACCCAGACGCCACGGGGACACCCACATGCCACGGGGACACCCACATGCCACGGGGACACCCACATGCCACGGGGACACCCACATGCCACAAGGACCTGGGGAGGGGGCCCTGGGCCAGGGTGGGAGGGCTCTGTGGATGATAGGTACCGCCTCTCTGTGTCCCCCAAGCTTCCCGAGCCCGGCAGCCTCACGCGTGGGCCATGCAGGTGCTCGGCCCCTTTCCGTGGACACCGGGCTGGGCTGGGAAGTCGGTCGTGCATCTCTCTTGGGGGCAGGCGCCTTCTTTCGTCTAGGATTTTGTTTTGCCAGATTTTAAAACAGTGCCCGTTGCTTTGCTCAGGGTCCTACTCAAAGGGTCCATATAGGCCTCTGATTTAATTTAGGTTCCTATGACCCCCTTTCGTTCCTGAAGAGACCAGACCCTGCATCGGGCTCTGCTGGGCACAGCCCTCCCCATGGCCTCGCTTCTCAAGCCTCAGGCCTAGGGCAGTGGCAAGAGGGGGGGTTCCCTCAGGGGCTGGAGGACGAGGGGTCCTTGCCCGGGGCTAAAGGAAGCAGCAGAGGCTGGCGTGAAGGGGCCAGTCCCCCTTGGTGAGGGGCTCAGGGCCCTGGGGCAGGTCTGTGGCTGCTGAGACCCCAGGGTTGGCAGCCTGCCTGGGCCACCACCCATGTCTGCTCCTCTGTTACCCCAGGTGTCCTCCCGAACTCAAATGGCACATTCTAGGGTGGCAGCTGGAGAGCCTTGGTGATGGCCAGAGGGCTGATGACAGCGTGGAAAGAAGCAAGGGACAAAGGAAGCCCACAGCCTGGGGGGACTTTAGTGGCTGGTCCCACTGCTCCCCAAGTGCCACAGGTGACACCCACCACCATTTTAGCTGAATTCCCGGAACTGTCACGTCCCATGGCCAGGCCCTGTGCTCCCACTGCCTGGGGACCCAGGGCAGTCCCACCTGAGTACGTGCCAGGACAGCACCCATCCCTGAACCCAGTGCCTGGGACATGTGGGAGGGCGAGGAGGGGGGACAGAGCCACCTGACAGCCGTCCTCCCGGCTCTAGGGACACAGAGCAGGGAAGGCTGCGGGAGGAAGCTGGTGACTGGATTCATTTCCTGAGGTGCTGTAATGAGTCACCACAGACGCAGAGCCTTAGCAAAGCACGAATGGAGCGCCTTGCGGTCCTGGGGGTCAGGAGTTTAAACGGCGGCAGGGCTGTGCTCCTTTCATCGCGGGGTCGGGGGGCTGCTGTCCCGCTTGTGCCCCACATCGCTCAGCCCTGCTTCCATCGCCACCGCTCCTCTCAGAAGGACCCTGTGGTTATGTGGGGCCACCCGACAATCCCAGAGGACCTCCCCTCACGCTCCTCAGTCCCATCTCTCAGTCCCTTTGGTCTCACACAGGGGAACAGTCACAGGTTTGGGAGATGAGGACGCAGACCTTGTTGGGCTTTCCTGTACCTCCCGCACTCACAGATCTGACCGTCCTAGTTTGTCATGTACACGCCGGGGTCTCAGTAAGTGGCAGCACATTGCAACTGTCCGTCGTGCTTCCACGGGGCTGATTCACTCTGCCAACCCCCCCCCGCCTGTGCCGCCCGGGTCGCAGAGATGAGCCAGGCAGCATCCCCACCCTCACAGCGCCTGACCTTTGTCTGTGGACCCCTCCATCCTACACCAAGCCAAGGCCTGCAAAGGGACCTGCAGGCCGAGAGGCCTCAGGACCACACGCATGCGTGGGCGTGTACACTGTGTGTGTGACGGGGGGAAGGACAGGACCTTCTCACCAGGCTGACTGGGCTGGAGAAGTGGGGCCCAGGACCATGGCAGGCCCACCCAAGGACAGGTCAAGGTGGCCAGCACTGGCCCTGGATTCTGGACCTGGCTGCTGAGCTGGCCTCGGGGCCTGCAAGGAGCTCAGCTCCGGCCAGCGTCTGCTGTCAGCCTGAAGGCCAGCCCATGGTGGCCGTGGCCGCTATCCCAACGGAAGGGAGGCCCCTGAACACTGCAGGGACAGAGAAAGAGGAAGGTGTCACGGCCTGGGGCTGCATAGCCAGAGCTGGCTTCCTGGGCCGTCCTTGCAGATGCTGTGGGGACATTGGGGCAGAGGCCGGCAGCCTGAGAACAGCCGCCCCTCCATGCTGTGCCCGGTGCTGCCGGGGCTGGGGGCCTGCCCTCCGTGTCCTGGGACAGGACGCAGGCCCCGTCATGCCTGTCTTGTCCCTCCTTTCACCCTCCCTTCGTCCTAGTCCTGCCCCAGCCCCTCAGCGGCTCTTCTGTCTCCCCGCAAAATGAGAATAAGCTCCAGGGCCTGGGCCGGCGGGGTGGGGCCACGCGTGAGTGGACAGAGCAGGCACACGTGGCTTTTACAGTCGGGTCCCTTGAGATCCTTCTCCTGGCCAGCTGGCCCCTCGGACTGGACGGCAGGAAGAGAAAGCGGTACTTCTGTTCATCACATGAGAGCCAGTTAATGAGCACGAGCCAGGCAGACCCTGTCAGCTCTGGGCATCGCTAGAGGGCCGTCAGCCCCTGAGAAACACAGCAGAGGTGGTGTGGGCCTCGCTAACTCCCTCTGAAACCAGCCCCCAGCTGGGGTGGCTCCTGTTACCACGGAATCCGGATGAGAGTTAACTAGCTCACCCTCTTGGGGGTGTGTTCAGCCGTCGTTTAACAAGTGCGCCTCTGTGTCAGGCCCTGGGGGGCACCAGGAAACCCAGAAGCCAGTTCCCTCCTTGCCATTGGAGCCCTGCCGTGCTTCTGCCCAGCTGTGTGACCTTGGGCAAATCACTAGCCCTCTCTGAGCCTCAGCCCATTGCCTTTAAGTGGAGATAAATGTGTATCAGACCTCTTGCACAGTGCTGATTAGAGTCACACTTGTGTGTGACATTAATGAGAACCACTGCCCGAATCGCTGTTGTAGCCGGTGCTTCCCCGGTGCCAGGCTGAGGTCGAATGGGGCCCCGTGCACCTGTGTCGGTATGCACAAGGCCCCAGATAACAACCGCATTGGGTTTAATTGTGAAGCTCCTCTGGGCACATGGAGTCAGAGCAGAGAGAGTGAGAGCCCCAGGGTCCTGATTCTGGGAACCCTCCACTTGGCTCCCCACGTCTGCACTCAGTGACCGGGAGGCGCTCTGCTCCTAGCGTCTTTCCACAGGGCTGGGCACTGGACACGGGCGTGCATGCAGCCCCCGCCGCCTGCTCGGGACTGCCCTAAACGTGCTGGGGCAGACCGGACCCCAGGCTGCTGCCGACAGCCCAAGTGCTTCATCACGGCAGAGCCGACGTAACCTGGTGCGGCCCCTCCCGTGCCAGGACATATTCCCGGGGACCTGGGGCCAGCACCCAGGTGAGCAGCTTCCTGTCGTGAGTGCAGACTGAACTGAAACACACGTCAGGATGAGCTGTCCAAGCCGAGCCCTCACAGGCTGCGTCTCTGAATTGTCAGAGACGGGAAACCCCTCCAGGAGGTTTCTCCATATTATAGACAAGGAAGCTGAGATGCAAAGGTTTCTCAAATGTATAAAATGCATGCATACATTGTTTGGCCAGGAAAATAGGTGACCTGGCCACAGGGACATGGAGAAAAACAGACCCTCTGTTCCCTGTCTCAGAGTGGCACCATCTTCTTTGCAAACAACATCCTGGGGTGTGATGTCTTATGTGGGGGTGACCGAGGACTCAGGACTGCTCTGTGGGGTCAGGCTGAGTTCCGTGGAGAGACCCCAGCCCCTGCCGGCCTTTGGAAGCCCATGGTCTGAGGGGACAGGCAGACCCCTCCCCTGAGTCGATGCCCTGTGCAGCACATAGAGCTGGGATCAAAGGGCCTGGGGAAGCGGGGCAGGCCTCCCGGAGGAGGAGGCAGCCCCACAGTGTCCCGGAGGACGCCAGGGCCACAAGCAGGGACATGGAAGGGGGTGGGCAGCACTGGCGAGCGAGCCAGTGGAGGGGCGGCCAGCAAGATCAAGCCCGCTCCCTGTTTGCTTCCTCCAAGATGCAGACCCAGGTTTGCACTCAGGCTTGCCCGGGCACCACCCTGTGTGCCTTGCAGGTTTGTGTGGCCTGGCGTCTGGTCCTGGTGTCGTGCCACCCTCACTGGTGTCGTGCTGAGTAGGAGGAGCTGGGTGTCCTCCACTGGGGCGGGGAGGGCTCCACGGTCTGTGTCAGTGTCCGGGGACTGCTGTGCAAAATGCCACAGACCAGGGGCTAAGCGGCAGAGACTTCCTCCCTCCGTGTCCTGCAGGCGGGAGTGTGAGGTGCCCGTGTGGGCAGGTTGGTTCCTCCTGACGCCTCCTTCCTTGGCATGTTCCTGGCCGTCTGCTCCCTGTGTCCTCACGTGGTCGTCCCTCTGTGCGTGTCTGTGTCCTCATCTCCTCTTCTTGTAAGGACCCCAGTGAGGAAGGACCAGCCCCCCCCATTTTAACTTAGTTATGTCTTTAAAGGCCGTATCTCCAATACAGTCACATTCTGGGGTGCTGGAGGTCAGCACTTCCACATGAGTTTTGGGGGTACACAAATCAGCCCGTAACATGGCCCCTCCCAGGCGGCCGGTACCACTGCGGCGGGTGTGGACGACCGAGAGGAGCTGGACAGAATAATGGGGGGGCGGGGTCCTGCTTAGGAAACGAGAGAGGAGGCACAGGGAGTGGTGTGGGGAGCGGGAGGGCCGAGTTCTTGGCTGGGGAGGCCCTTTGTGGAGGGGCTTCCATTTAGATGGGGCAAGTCGGGGTGTGGGAAAGCTAGGTGTGGGGTGGTGCAGGCAGGGTGGGGGCTGGAGCAGGAGAGGGCTGTGGCGCGGCCAGGTCATGGCCCGCTGGTGGGGATGGACACGGGTGCAGCGAGTGGGGTGGGGGCTGGAGCAGGAGCGTGTCCACGCAGAGGTAGGGTGGGCCTGGTGCGGGGAGTGGGGGACCATGACCTCGGGGTGCAGGGATGTGGTCGGGAGGGAGCAGTGGGCGCTCGAGGAGCAGGTTACATATGTGACGGCCACAAAGGCCCTGGCCGTGACCGAGGGCTCAGTGGTGAGTGGCCAGCGGTGACCTCAGGAGGGTTTCTAAGGGATACCTGGGGTGTGGGACAAGCGCAGGGTTATTGCAAGGGCTGCTGGTGCTGAGAAAGGCATTGCGGGGAGGGGTGGTCAGAGGGGTGTGACGGGCGGGGCCCTGGAGTGGGCAGGAGAGTGGTGTTTAGGCCCAGGAGACCGCCCCAAAGTCTGACAACAGAGCCCCGGGTGGTAGAACGAGCTCCCACACATCCCCGTAACTTAGACGGAAAAGAACAGCTCTGAGCAGCAAAATTCTGGGAACGAGCGACGGCCTTTATCCTTGAGTGCACAGAATCATTTGAAAAGGCATCGCTTGCTCTTTTCCTCCGAAAAACATAATTTTCGCGCCACGAAAGCTTGGTGATCGTGGCAACTGAGAGCGTTCCCGCTTTGCTTGTAGCTCGCGTCACCCACTGTGTCTGTTTGATTACAGCTTTCCAGCCGTCCGCTCAAGCCTGCCTGTTTATTTTAAGAGTTCTTCCCACCGTCTTGTGAGCCGGCGTTCTGTGGGCGTATGACTGACCGTTGCCTCTGGCAGGGTCTTCCCGTTGACACTGCTGATTTCAGTCTCCCTCTGTCCCCTTCTTTGCCAGGAAACCAGAACCTCCTCCGAGAGCATCATTTCTGTACCTGCCTCCAGCACCTCAGGCTCTCCCAGCCGTGTGATCTACGTAAGTTAGATTCTTTCTATGGAGAGTGGGGAGGGGCTGGGGGCCTGGGGTCATCAGGTGTGGGGCCAACCCTGCCATCCCTGCTGCCAGTAGAGATTGGTGCAGACCTTCAGAGGCTGACTCGGAGCCTTTCTTCAATGAGGACGTAGCATTTGACCCAGCAGCTCCCTGGTTATGTGGTGACAAGTGCACAAAAGGTGTGCTCACGGCTGCTGTCACGATGGTGTAAGAGTGACTTCGCCTCCACTGCAGCAGCCAGGGCTCTCTGGCACATGCAGGCCCCAGCAGGCGCTGTGACTCACGGGGCACATCTGTAGTGTTACCGTGGAACGTGTGCCTGACATGCTCTTAGAAGCGTGTTAAGTATAATATGTATTGTGATCCCATTTTTGTTAGAGGGTTTGTGTGCATGTGTGGGTATGAGTGTATGCGTTTGGACAAAAAAGTATGAGGTTGGACAATTAAGTTTGCAAACTTGTTGCAACGATGTTGCTCACCTTTTTTGGTATCAGAGGGATTATTCATTATGAATTTGTACCAACTGGACACACAGTTAACCAAGTTTACTATTTGGAAGTGCTGAAAAGGCTGCGTGAAAAAGTTAGATGACCTGAACTTTTCGCCAACAATTCATGGCTCTTGCATCACAATGCACCAGCTCACACGGCACTGTCTGTGAGGGAGTTTTTAGCCAGTAAACAAATAACTGTATTGGAACACCCTCCCTACTCACCTGATCTGGGCCCCAATGACTTCTTTCTTTACGGAAGATAAAGGAAATATTGAAAGGAAGACATTTTAATGACATTCAGGACATCAAGGGTAATATGACGACAGCTCTGATGGCCATTCCAGAAAAAGAGCTCCAGAATTGCTTTGAAGGCTGGACTAGGTGCTGGCATCAGTACATAGCTTCCCAAGGGGAATCCTTCGAAGGTGACCATAGTGATATTCAGCAGTGAGGTGTGTAGCACTTTTCCTAGGATGAGTTTGCACACTTAATTGTCCATTCTCATATGTGTACTCATGTGTGTATGTGTTCGGGTGCATATATGTACACATATGTATTTGTAGTACTTGCGTGTATTCACACGTGGGTGTATGTGTGTTTGTATGTATGCATACACATATGTATGTGTTGGTGTGTACACGAGCATCCATGTATTTGCGTGCATGTATAAATGTGTGCGTGCGTGTTCATGGGCCCACATGTGTATGCATACACGTGTGATTATGTGTTTGTATGTGTTCGTGTGTATGCATACATGGGTATCTGTATGTATTTTTAGGCCAGAGACTGAGTCTCACTGTCTGGTGGCACCAGTGCCAGGCATGTCACAGGCCCCACCTGTTTGACCATGGAAGTGTCCCATGGGACCATCTCCCCCGCTTGGTAGAGAGGCAGTCGGGACTCGCAGAAGACACTTCTGTGGCTGGGCATCAGGACCTAGGCCCGTGTGACCATGAGGGCTCCTGCCCCTGTGGCTTTGACCCCTTGGTCCCATTTCGCCATCGCCGGGAGTTGGGGCACGCTCAGACTCGTGTCTCCCCACGGCTGCCAAGTGCCTGCCCTCTGCACATGGGTCTCACCATACCTGCTCTGCTCTTTGTCTCCGTGCAGGCGAAGCTGGGGGATGAGCTTCTCGACTACAGAGACCTGGCTGCTCTTCCTAAAAGCAAGGCCATCTATAACATCGACCGCCCCGACATGATCTGCTACTCGCCCTACGTCAGCCACCTGGCGGGGGACAGGCAGAGCTGCAGCGAGGTACGGCTCCGCCGATGGCCTCGGGCCGGCCCCCCCTCCACCCTCACTGGGCTGCACTGACACTGGCCTTCGTCACCCCCCAGATGAGCTGTGCACCCCCTTTAGTAATGCCCCGTGTGCTCTGCCCGACGTCCCCTGGCAGATGACATGCAGCTGAGGCCCGAGTCTGCAAAAGCCCCTGAAATGGGGCAGAGAGCAGGAGCTGGCGTTTAAGAAAATGATAGGAACAAAGTGCGAGGCCCGTGGTTTTCTGAGGCGTGGGATGATTTTCTTAGAGTGTGGAATGTTCGTTTTCCTTAATCCAGAACATTCTGGGCCTGGCTCCGCCCTCGCCCGCCACGGCCTGCTCCTCTGTCCTGTGCCTTCTTTGAGCTGGTTGAATCCCAGGTGACTTCCTCCCAAGGGTCCCTGTGGGCAGCGTCCTTCACTGCCGACTTCTTAGTCTTGGCTGCCCTTCTCCATTCAATGAGGGGTGCCCTGTCGGTTTCCCCATTTCTTTTGGTGGTTTTGAGATTTCAGTGTGACCATGGTGCCTGGGATGGAAGAGCGTCTGCCAGCTGTCAACTTGAGCATGGGTGCCATTTGTGTGCGAGTGGCCGGCACAGGGCTCTCCTGGGGGCAGGAGCTCTCTGTCCCTCCACGCATGTCCCTGGCCCCTCCTGTTTGATTCTCTTGCAAAGGGCCTCTTGGGTAGTGGGGCTGGGGCTCCAGGGGCGCCATGCTCGAGGGGATGGCCCAGCTGACATCTGGGCACCTTCTGTAGTCACAGCGCTGAGCACAGCTGTGGAGCACGAAGGCAGGGCGGGAAGGGGAGGGGGACCCCGCTTTCCCTGCTCAGAGGCCAGCGGGTGCCCTTCTGACTGGCTTCTGCCCCTGAGAACACACGGGACCCCAAGAATCTGGGTGATAAGTTCCTTTAAGAGTGGCCAGTGTGGGGAACGGGAAGGGAGGGCCCAGAGCTGCCCCCACCTACCACGCACCTGAGTTGGGCAGGGGGCTTCCTCATCCAGCATCTGGTCTAAATTCTGGTGGAAGGCACTGGAAGAGGGTCAGAGAGGTCAAGTGGTGTGGCCCCGGTTCCCTAGAGCAAATGTCTGTGGAGCAGACGGTGCTTACCTGCTCTAACGCGGGGTGCCTGGCGGGGGGGTGAGGCCCCAGTGCCACCACTGGCAGAGCTGGACCTCACCCCAGACCTCAAGAATCCAGAGCTCTCTCTTTGTTTGGGCCCTTTTCTCTCTTTTCTAGAGAAAACTGAGGGTGATGGGCTCACAGGATGTTGCCACCCCATGCCCTGAACCAACAGTTTTCCTTTTGGAACAATGTTTTCTTGGGAGCACAGGAAGGTGCCAGGGGTGGGCCAGGATGGAGACATGCTCACGGTTGGCACAAAACAGTGTCCTGGGACCTCTTTCTTGGGGTGCCATTGACTGTATTTCTCCAAGAAGGAGGTTCTGGAGCCCTGTGCTGGGTCTCGTGGTGGGTCCCTCTCCCGTGTGGAGGGGTCCTGTCATGTGAGTGTGTCTGTGCCCCGAGCTGTCTCTCCCACAAGTGGCCTCTGGTGCCCAGTCGCTAACAGGCTCCCCCTGTTGTGCCCACAGTCCCCTCAGTTACTCTCGCCAACGCCGACTGAGGTAACCGTCACCCCAGCCCACCCCCTGCACTGTTTGCTCGTGGCGCTGCTGCCCGGGTTATAAAGATAACCACCCACCGCCCCCAGGAGGGCCTCCGTGGCTCTTGACTGTGGCGTCTGCAGCCATGGCGCTCAGTGGCTTCAGGTGCCCTCCGTGGTGTTGGTTATTTTTATAACCATGTCTCACCTGCATGCTTCCCTGATGCGGCTGCCAGCCCTGCAAACACGACACCTGGGACACACAGTTCTTGAGGTCTGGGTCACAGCTTCCTCAGAGAAAACATCCAGGAGTCTGGGGTGGCCTGGGACTACCTCATGTGCCTCCGAGTGGGACATATGGGAAATCCTCACAGAAATACATCCTGGAAGCGTTTCTTTATCAAATGGCATCTATAATTGGCAGCTCTCGTTTTTCCTATTTCTCCAAATTAATCGGTGACATAGAGAGCTGCCACCCAGACTCCAGTCTGCATGAGCATCAAACTGTGGGATCCAGGATGTGACAACGAAACCGTGCAAGTGGCCGGCGAGCCCCAGACAGCCTAGGCGAGGAGACAGGACACCTTTAGGGTGTAAACTGGCCGATGGGCTGTGCAGAGGACACCCAGAGACGGAGACTAGACAGCAGGGCTGTAGCTGCCCAGGAGAGTTCATCTCCGTGGCTGGGACAGGCCAGAGGAGTCAGGGTGCAGCACAGGTGGGAGCTGGCAGGTGTGATACCTGCACAAGCGCTGGCCCGAGCTAAGCGTGGAGGTGGGCGCACAAGCAAGCTTCAGGGACAGTGGCTCGGCCGGTTTGGCCGCAGAGTGAGCCCTAGGAGGCAGAAGGTAAGCTCGGAAAGGCGTGGGGGCCCTGAGCGCCAGACGCAGACTCGCATTGCTCATCCCCACACTGGGCTGGGCTCTGGCATGACGCAGGCCAACGTGCTTACCGTGGTGGGCTCTGCAGCCTGCTCTTCCCCTCACACCGTGTGCCGTGCCATCTCACGCCACTTGCCGCCCACTTGGACTGCTCCAAACAGTTGCCCGTCCTGCTTGAATGGGGTCTGCATCGTCAGTGCTTGTGGGTCTGCCTCAACTGGGCTCCTGGGCCCGGAAGGGCACCCTCCTACCTCCCACGCCCAGGGAGCCCCCATCAGGTTGGGGAGGATACAGAATCTCAGTGGTTCTCAAACTGTGTTCCCAGGAGCTTTGGGTGCCTGGAAGGATTGGGCAGGAGGGGATGAAGGATGGAGGTGGAACCAGGTGCCTTCACCACCTCTGTAGGTGCCCCAGCTTCAAGGTGGGCCTGGCGGAGGGGTGGATGGGGCCCTGCCCCCCAGCACCTGCTCAGGCCTACGGGAGTGTCAGCACCAAGGCCAGGCCCCCATGTGGCTCTCAGACGTGCCCTGGCAGGTGCAGGGGTTGCATCTTGGGGCCGTGTTGAGTCAGCCTGTTGGGTCAGGAGAGCAGACGCCGCGTGGAGGGTGGATGGGTGGCAGAGGGTGGGCAGTGCTCTCGGCCTCGGGCTTCACCAGGCTCTTCTCTCCCAGGGGGACCAGGACGACCGCTCCTACAAGCAGTGCCGGACCTCCAGCCCGAGCTCCACCGGGTCGGTCAGCCTGGGGCGTTACACCCCGACCTCACGGTCGCCCCAGCACTACAGCCGTCCAGGTACTTGGCCCCCACGGCTTCTTTTACCCCCAATGAAGCTGGTCTTCTTGTCGGTTTTCCTCTATGAATCTGTCTCTTATACACACTGCAGCAATGGCTGACGGGTGTGAGGTTGCCGATAGGTGAGGGAGAACCCGTCTACTTGGCAACATAAAGGAAAGGCCCTCATGTCCGGGTGGGGAGGTTAACTGCAGAGGCAGCTAGTTAACCTGTTGGGTAGAGGAGCTTCAGGCAGCACTGAGCCCTCAGAATGTAGCTAATGTAATAAGTGTTTCAGGAGGAGAGATGTCAGGAAGATAAAATCACATAGATGGAAGGAGACCAGAAGTCAGTTCCGAGCTCATGTGGGTGTGGGAAAGTTTGAGCTGTGAGGCAAAATCAATAGCCAAAAAATAGTCAGAATATCCATTGACACTTCATCTGTAGCTGGGTTGGTGGCCCCAAGGACAGCCGCCCCGTGGGAAAGTTGGGGCGAGGCCGCTGCCATCAGGGATAGGCCCTGTGGAGGGTCCTCCCTGCCCCGTTCCACCTCATTCCCTGCCTGGTGCCCCGCTGTGCACTGCTGTCCTTTAGCTTCCAAAACCCCTCGTCACCCTCAGCGTGTGAAAGCCACAGGGACGCTCCACACACAAAAAGGACGCTGCCTTTTTGAGGGATTTTTCCAAGCTGCTTCCTCCTTGGCCAGCTGTTGCATGACTCCATTTTCACATCCATGGGCTATAGCTCTTATTTTTGCAGCCTTGTGGAAAAATCAAAACTCATTCATTTGCAAAGTTATTTTCATTGGCTTCTTTCAGTGTGCCTGGTGCATCCTGCTCCAAGATAGAGGTTTGGAAGTGGATGAGCGAGTGAGTGAATGAATGAATGAGTGAGTGAAGGAGGGAGGGAGGGAGGGAGTGAGTGAGCAGGCGAGCAGGAGAGTCAGGGAGTAAAGGGCAGTCGGCCTCTCTGACGGCCCCTCTGCTGACCCCTGACCACCATACTTTGGGTCACCTGGGCTGTGGACTGTTCCCAGCCAGGTGGTAACCCAGGAGAGCCAAGCACTGAATCTCGGCCGGTGAGGCTGGGTGATTGTCAGGTGACAGTCCGTGCACACCCTGGTCTGGCCAGCTGCTCTCCACCTGGGTTCTTGATCCCAAAGAGCCCCCAGGAGGAGTAACAGGCAGGGCCAGACGCGCCCGTCCAGCAGCTCTGGGGGCTGCCACCCTGTCCCCCAGAGGGCAGGGCTTCCTCCCTCCGAGCCTGGAGCAGACTGGTCTAAAGCACATTTGGTGACTCCCCTTCAAAAAGGCTGAATTATTGGAGGGAGGAAGCAAACACATGCCTAGCAAGGGGGCCGAGGACTGTGGTGTGGCTCTGCGGCCAGCGAGTGCGGGGTGGGCTCTGACCTGCTCTCTGTCGCCCTGCAGCTGGTACTGTGAGTGTTGGTACCAGTAGCTGCCTGTCCCTGTCCCAACACCCAAGCCCTACATCCGTGTTCAGACATCATTACATCCCCTACTTCCGAGGTAAGGCGCGCAGAGCTGCGGGCTGTGGGTGCTGGCGGGGCGCCCGCCACCCTCTGTCTCGTGTCTGTGTCACCGCATGGCTCCCCCAAGCCCTGTGTCTCACGCCTGTGCTGCTCGCTCTGTGTCTCGTGAGTCCAGCTCTGTTCCTGTCCGTGTGTAAATGACCTTGGGAGGAAAATGCAGGTCACTTGTGTAAAGGAGTGAGTGGTGAGGAGTGGCGGTGGAAAGCTGCAGGGAGCGGGCACTGGGCCTCACCAAACGAACGCCGGCCCGTGGACCTTCGTCATCTCATTTTATTTCCCACGTCAGCCAGCTCTGTGGGGTGTAGGGGCTGCTAGTTGCGGTTGGCAGGAGCCAAAGCTAAGGCCTGGGGAGGGCTGAATTGTCCACAGCCTCCGAGCAGGGCGGCCTGGCAGACCCGCCCACCATCCACAGCCCTGCATGGACGTGTGTATGTGAATCCCACCAGGAAAATGGCCGAGCTCCTGGTTTCCCATATGTTATGACTGAAGTGCATCCCCCCAAATCCGTACATTGAAGCCTAACCCCTAGTGTGACTATATTTGGAAAAGGGCCTTTAGGAGGTTGTGAGGGCCATATGAAGTCGTAAAGGCTGGGCCCTAGTCCAGTAGGATTGGTGGCCTGACAGACTAGGAGAGACACTAGAAGATCTCTGTCACTCCCTGTGCGTTCAGAGGACAGAATGCCGTCTACAAGCCAGGAAGCGGGGTCTCACCACAAACAGCCCCACCCCAGCCGGGTCAGGGCTTCCAGCCTCCAGAACAGTGAGAAACAAATGGCTGTGGTTTGAGCCCCCGGCCCGTGGGGTTTGTTACACAGCCCTTGCTGACTCTCAGGGCTGATTCCACAACAGACGTGTGAAGCCCCCCGTGTCCTACTGCTCAGTGGAGAGTGTCTCAGGAAGAACCTTCTGTGCCTAACGGGGCCAGGAGGCAGGCGCAGCGGGAACCCGCCAGCATCTGATGGGCGTCACACGGGCTCCATCACCATCCCTTGCTCTGCGGGGCCCCATCGGTCCGTCTGCTGAGAAGACAGCCCCTGACGCCGGGGACCGCTGTCCCTGCCACTCGTGGTCCCTGCTGGACGGAATGACTCTTGGGAGACGCAGCAAAGCCCAAATGGCGCATCTTGCCAGCAGGGCCCTGTTGCCCACGTCCACATGGCACGTGTGTGTCATGGACCAGCGTGTGGTCTCACCCAAGGGTGGACAGAGGACTCATCACAAACAGAACTTGACTATGAGATGAGCCACGTGGGCCCCCAGGAGATGCCTCCCCTCCCTTTGCTCCATGATGTCAGAGGCCCACATGCAGCTTCCCTCCTGTCTTGGGTGGGGCCCTTCCTGCTGGCGGCCGGTGGAGGTTGGCCCAGACCTAAGGCCGGGCTGTGGGGCACTCACTGTCTCGGTAGCTTGACCCTCACTCCCGGGCAGCCCCCTGTGAGCTGCGCTGGCTGCCTGGGAGCCCTTGGGCCGACACCCGTCTCTGGGGCCTGGAGCCAGAAGGCCCACTGACCCCAGCTTCTCTTCCTGTCCCCTCTGAGTCCCTGCCCTCGAGTTCTTACCACTCCAGGGCGAGGAAAAGCCAAGATGGGACCTCAGCCAAGGCCTGCAGCACCCCATCCTCAGCCAGACAGCTGAGGGCCAGGGAGGGAGGCAAAGGCAAAGGCAGCCCGCTCTGCCCTCCTCAGTGGGAGCAGCGCGACCCTTCCCGCCATCCTGTGACAGGAAGACAGTGCAGACAGCCCCACCCCCACCCACCAAAACGTGGCTCAGAAACTGTCTGTGTCATTGCCACTCCAGGGCATCCCCGGGAGCAGGGGGCCCAGTGCCCCTGCAATCTGCAGCGTGGGCACAGGCACTGGCCCCGCTTTGAGGCTGGTCTCTGCCCTGGTTCCCTCCTGGCTGCTTTGGTCACCAGTTCTCTGCTCGGAAATTAGGCGAAACCCCCTGCCTTCCTCTCTGGTGTAGAGTGTGGGAGAGCCCGGCCCCCGTGGTCTGCCCTGTCTGACTCCAGGGCTGTCCGTGACCTTGGGAGCACCCAGCCTCTTTCCAGCACTCACCCCAGAGCAGAGGGCCTGAGACAGCCCAGAGTCAGGCCCTCGTTCAAGAGCCGCGTCCAGCCTCGGGTCCTGGGTCCACCTCTGAGGCCACACCGAGGAGCCCGTCCTCTTCTCCATCCATCCCGATAGGCCCCCAGCCTGTGGGCACTGTGGTGGCCCGCTGTGCCAAGGGCGCCTGCCTCCTCTCAGCTGGCACAGGGCCTCGCGTCCACCCCACTCTCAGGGAAAGCCTTTCCTGGTCTCTCTTCGCGGCATCTCTGGTATCTTCCCCTGAGTGATGCTATGAGGGGAGGGCTCCCCAAGGAGAGGCAGCCCTTGCCCCGGCAGCGCTCACCCCGAACCACATGCTTTTCTCCTCTCTTCCCACCTGTCCACCTGTCCCAGGCAGACCTTCCCAGTGTGTCCCAGTGCCCTGGGCCACCTCCACAAGACCAATCAGCATCAGTGCTTGTGGCAGTCATTTGCACTTTAGTATGAATTTCAGTCCCTGGTCCGTCTCCTGAGGCTGTGTAAGGTTTAAGCCTGACTCCTCACCTGTTAAGGAGCAGGCAGTGCCATGGGGCAGCGATGCTGCTAAAACTGCTCCACTGGGCAGAGGTGGGATGTACCCAGTGAGCCTCTTCCCACATAGTGTGAGAGGGAGAAGGGGAGTGCTGCTCAGGTCAAGGCCGGCTTCCCCCCCCACCCCCCACTGTGCCCACAGCTCCCCTTCCTCCCTGGGCCATCCACCTACTGGTGATGTGGCTGATGGCATGTGACGGTGACTCACTACATGAAAACCTGCAGACGTCTGGTTATTGTCCTAACAGGCCCTTGCACGTGGCTCGGAGGTGGCCTTGCTTCCGGTCACCTTGAGAAGATGCAGCAGGAGGCAACTGAGAGACCTCCCAAGGGCCAAAGCTGGAACAATGGAGAAACACAATGAATAACATAGTACTGGCGTATAAACCATAGTGTAAAGCAAACATCCACGAGTCCATGCTGATATGAATAAATGAGTCAATAAATCAATGGGGCGGGGAGGCAAATCTCCGTGCAGAATTCCCAATAATTTACGTAGACAGTCGCCCCCAAGGAGGGGAGCCGCCCCCTACTCCTCAGGTGTGGGCTGTGCTCGGTGACTCCTCCCTAAGAGAACGGTGTGCAAGTGGGAGGCGAGACCTGGCCCGTGGACAGTCCTGGCCAACACGGCGACCTCGGCCAGGGGATCCAGGTCCACGTCACAGTGATAGGTCATGTGGACAGCACGTGCCCTTGACCTGCTGGGGTCAGAAGGGCACGTCATCTCTGTGGTCTTCCTCCCAGGAACCTAACCCCAGTCTAATCAGGAGAAAAATCAGACAAATCCTAAGTGAGGGGCATTTTACAAAATGCTTGACCAGGATTCCTCAAAACCATCAAGGTCCTGAAAAACAAGGAGTGAGAACCTGTCATCACAGCCCAGAGGGACCTAAGAGACGTGATGACTAAACTTAATGTGGGGTCCTGCCTGGGATCCTGGGACAGGAAAAGATCCCTAGATAAAAACAGGTGACATACGAATAAAGTGTGGCGTTTAGCTGACACTACTGGGCAATGTGCTGTAGGAACATAAGCTGCAAACTGTAGCGCACGCAGTGCAGAGGACACAGGAACCCCTGTACTGCCCCAGTCTGCTCTCAAATAAGTCATTTACTTGGACCAAAAGAAGGAGGTGGCTGTTCAAAGGCCGGGACTTCCCAACCACCAGCAGGCACTCTCGCCGGGTGTCTTTGCCTTATCCCTGAAGGATGACCCTCCCAGCAAAGGTCAGAGTCGGGCCTGCATCCTGAACCACCCGGAGGAGAAGCCACAGCCTCATCAGAAGGGACTTCTGTGCCTTTTCAAAGTCACTACACAGCCAGCCTCTCCACTCATTTTCTCACACCCGTGGAGACTTACACGGCTTGGGATTTTTACCACTAAGGCCATGGAGGAAGCGGCCCCCAGAGCAGTGATGGAGGCTTCACCAGGACACTGGCCCCCGGCCCTCCCCGCCCCAGCTCTCCTGCAGAAGGTGGTCATGGTGTGTGCGCCCCAAAGGGTCGTCTGGGCATTCTGAGAGCAGACGTGGGCACTGCTCCCGGTGGCCCCGCGCGGGGTCGAGGCCAGTGCTGCATTTTATTACAAGGAAACAACAGTGAGTGGGTGGGCGTGAGTCCAGAGAAGGGCATGGTCAGTGGTGGGCTGTATCCTCCAGGAAGACTTTGTACCTGAGTCTTGACCCAGGAAGGGTCTGGACAAGTGGGGGGGGGGGGTTGGAAAGGGGGTTCCAGGCAAGGATGTGGGGAGGAGGGGAGGTCAGGAGAGGATGTGAGCAGAGGCGTCTCGGGCTGGGACCAAGGTCTTGAGAGTTTGGTGACCGGTGTAGAGGCCCCTGGATGGCCGATGTGAGGGGGGAGTGACGGGCCAGTGGGGCAACTGAGTCTGTGTCCCCAGCTGCCCCTGGGTCTTGGGCCCTCTGAGCACCTGATGGAAGCTGTAGGCCCTCCTTAGATAAATGTGCACAGACGCACACAGAGTCCTGCTTGTGATATAGGACACTGCATTGTAGACTTGGGGATGGTGGGGGAGGTCAGTGTAGGGGGCCCAGGAGTCGGTAAGATGCCCAACGCTGTCGTCAGCGGCCCCCTTTGTGGCCTCAGCCCTGTGTGGGCCGCTGATTGTGGCCGCTCCAGCTGAACCCACCCTGCCTCTGTGTGCCCCCGGCCCCCAGCACACCCACCTGGGCACGAGCGTGCCCTGAGCCCGCGCCTT
This sequence comes from Rhinolophus sinicus, assembly GCF_057876585.1. NCBI lineage: Eukaryota > Metazoa > Chordata > Mammalia > Chiroptera > Rhinolophidae > Rhinolophus > Rhinolophus sinicus. Next base: position 212,587,412 of record NC_142501.1, on the reverse strand, counting down.
CCTCGTCAGCCGCCACGCTGCCCCGGCCGGTCCACGTCCAGGTCCGCACGCGCGCGCCTGCTGTTCGAGGGCTGCTTGGTCACGTGTCCCCTTGGGGGTCCTGCGGCTTTGAACAGCTACAGCTGGAAGGGGTGTTTTTGAGTTGAGGGTGGCCCTTTCCCTTTGCCAAGCTGTCGTCCCATGTGGCAGAGGGTTTCCTGAGGGTAATGGAAAGGACGCGGGTTGTGCCTTCCGAGTGCCGTGCGCCCCTCATCCAGAGTGTCCAGTGCCCATCGCGTCTGTCTCTCATACCATTCCTTAAATACCGGGGTGAGGGGCTGGGGGGCTGGGGGAGTGGGGGGTGGAGGGGCGGTTCACGCAGGAGCTGCAGACACATCTGTGACTTGATAATCCAACCTTGTCCTCAAAACAGAAATTACAAATCCAGGTGGGATAAGAAATCAGAGCCCGAGTCTGAGGATTCTTTCCATTTACTTTGCCAGAGGGTAGCTTCATCTAGGAAGGCGGTGGCTGGCGGACACTAACTTTGTCTCGTTCTCCCGCAGCTAGTAAAATTTTTACACAGTGGCTTATAAGGACAGGTTTTGATGAGTTCTAGCACTTTCGTCCTGTTGAATGCTCACTTGTGGATTCTCCAGTAAAACAGTGTCTTTTTATACAAGGAAACTGAGAAAGGGCAACCCCAGTGCTGGTGCATTTGTGATCGTGAGATTTAAACAGCAGCCACTGCAGAGCAGCCCCCGGGGCAACCTCTGTGCGCCCCGAGGAGAGAGGGGCTCTGCCAAGCCAGCCCGCCTTCCGATGAACGAGGAACCAGCTCACTCTCAGCCGTAGGCGCCACTGTGCCTTTGACAGGGGGCCATTGAAGGGGCGGAAGCGAGGTTGGATTAACAAGTCATCGGGCTCAGTGTGGACATGTCGTGGGGACCGCACTCCCTCCCCTGGGCAGAGGGTTTGGGCAGCTCCACAGGCCGGGGAGATGAGGCTCCCTAGGAATAAGCTTTCAAGCTTGAAATACTTTGCTTTGCTTCCCTTCCCCTCTTCTATCCACTGCCTTTGCTCTTCCGTCTGGAGGCAGTGAAAGTGGCCGGAGCACCCCCAGCCTCTCGGTGCTCTCCGACAGCAAGCCTCCCCCCTCCACCTACCAGCAGGCTCCTCGTCACTTCCACGTCCCAGGTAGGCACCCCAACACACGGGCGCTCTCCCCGTGCAGGCCGGCTGCTCACACCTGTTGTCCCAGAGTCTGCCTTGCCTCAGCGGGTGTTGGGTGGTTCCCAAGCCTCTCTATCCCCCGCTCCCCCAAATTCTGAGATTCTTTACAAATTAGCAAATGGGTTTGCACAGCCCCAGGATTCAGTGTGTTTGTTTCTCCCAAAGCCCCACAAACACAGGGACACATTTTTGCCCTCCTGGGAATGGGCTGGAGCGAAGGGGCTGTCTGGGCCGGTGGGGGCCCCATACTATTGTTGGCCACCCACTCCGTCTGCCCCCTCAAACTGGGGGGTGGCATCTGGGCTGAGTCCCAGATCCTTTCTGGAGATTCTAAATCTGGGTGACTGATAAGTGCTGACCAAAAAAAATCAGTGGAATGGAAACCATCACAGTTTGCTTGCTCACCCTGCTTTCTCTCCTTTTTCCGTTCTTCTTTCCTAGACACCGGCGTAAAAGATAACATCTATAGGAAACCCCCCATCTACAAACAGCATGGTACAGTCACTTTCCTCTGCTGCTGTGGTGTCCCCTGCATGCCTGTCCATCCCTTTGCTTCTGAATGCTTCATTTTGCTGTGTTGTTACCTGACGGGGCCACCGGGAGGCCCCAGCAGCCTGCACATTATCGCAGAGTCACTCGTAGGCCCCCCAGAGGCCTCATATATTCAGTAGTCAGTAAGGACTCCGCTGTGTGTTACAAACCTGAGGCTGAAACGCATCGGCCGTGCTTGGGGTGGGTGTTTATACCAAGAGCTGGCTGCTGTGGCTTTGATTTTGCTACTTTGAGAGAAGCAGCCAGACTGACTGCAGCCAAGATGGTGAGGGACGGAAGCTTCTTGGGCCACAGCTTGGGCTTAACCTGATGTGTAGGAAACAGAACAAAGCAGAATCAGTCACTTATTCCTGCGTGTTTAAGTCCTGTGTTGGAAGCATTTCTGACGATAGAATGAATGCCCTTGCCTTCAGTTAGAGGGATTTCTTGCATTAGCAGATGCAGGCTGGAGAGGTCTAGTGGCGAGGGTGTCTCTCTGCCCTCAGTTTCCCTCTCAGAGGTGACCACCCACCTCCACTCCACCTGAGCCAAGCGGGGCCAGGTGTGCAGGGGGCAGACAGCTGGGCCACAGAGCAGGAGAAGAAAGCTCCAGGTAGCCTCTGCTGCCTCATGGAATTTCTGGGGTATTTGAGGCTGTTGATTCCCATCCTGAGACTCTTGTTTCCTCATCTGCAAAATGGGACGGATCCCTCCACCCAGCCCTCTTTACAGGTGCTTGTGAGGACCAGATGGGATAATGAATGTGGAAACAACCGTTCTAAACTGTAAAGTGCTGGTCATGTGATAGGGGTTGTTATCAAGTCGCTGGGGGGATGGGAAGAGGAATTCCCATACGTGAAGTTCTTGTTCAGATGCACCAGAAGAAGCAGCCACGTCCCATGTTGACAACTGGCCGGACACTGCTGGGCGGGATCCTGTGAAAGTGTGCGTCCTGTGACTTACTGACAAATCAGTGGTCTAGTCACATAGCCTAGCAAATTGTTATTGGTCTAGCAAGTAACAGGGATTGGAAAGATTGTTTACCTTGACGGCAGTAGTCCCTGTGCTTCGGGTATTTATTTCTGCCTCGTCCCAAGAAAGAAAAAAAATGAATGAAAACCGCTGGGTTTCCAGGCGGCGGAGACTTTTACGGTTGCTTCTCAGCCAGAGAAGTTTAGAGCACAGAACTTCCGGAGGGATCCGAGAGGATGGGCTCATTATACCCTGGGGCCCTTAGAGAGTGTCCAGACCAGCTCCCTTGTGATACAAATGGGGAAACTGAGGTCCAGGTAGAGGAAGGAGCAAGCCCATCAAGCCGTCTCTGTGGGCGCCTGTGTTCAAACCTGCGTGGAGGCTGCGTGATCTGTCTTTGACCTCCAAGCGGAATTGCTCACTTGGCCTGTATTAGCCTCAAACACGTCATTCACACAAGTGTACGAGGGGTCGGCCCCTTAGGAGGGGAAGACGAAGGAAATCAGATGATGAAATTGCTCACCTGTGCGACCAAGCCAGCTCTAAGACAAACAGTTTCCGACAAGAAGCCCTTTAACTGAATCGTGCAGTGGAGAGAGTCAGTTTTATTACCAGTGATAACCTTTGTGTTGTTTTTAATCTGGATAGGATTGCCTCTCCTATCCAAAGGCAAGTGAATTCCCATTGGATTGGACCGTGGGCAATGGCCAAAACCCTTTTAGCATTCCAGAATTTTGGCATATTGATTCTTTTATGAAATAAATTGCATAGAGCACCTACTTGCATGTAAGGAGGCCATGAACTGAGGGTTCAGCATGTGGTGTGTACGCTTCTTAACCTGCTTCCTGTAGATCGTCCTCAGAAAATAGTGGATGTATTGGGATGTGTCTGATTTCCAATGCATTTGAGCTATTTTGATTTTATAAGATTTTCCCCATCCGGTGGGAATATATCCTGTCAGAAGTGTGTGTGTGTGAGCATGCATGTGTGTTTGAACATGCATGCGTGTGTTTAAAGCCCACATGCAGCCTACCCCCCACCCCTCCACCCCCGCGATCTCAGCACACTGACCTCCAGTCACCTCTCGGGGAGAGAGGAGCATGACTCAGGCTGGAGAAGCCATCGTTTTCATTTCCAGACTTCGCTGACACAGACTCTGGCTGATGACGTTGACTTACTGGACCGTTTAACTAGTTTAAGATAATATATTCAACAAGCTGAAAAGTTATGCTTTGTAGTTAACAAGTTTACTTTTCGACGCTCTATTTCCAACTCATCCAAAGTTTTTTTGTTTTTTTTTAATCAGTGTCACTCTTTCTTGATGCTCAAAGCCCACTCCTGTCTTTGGGAAACAAGCCTCCAGCCGTGAGGGTGGCCAGGCCTGTAGGGCAGGGGTGGGACCACTGGTGATGGCACAAAGATAATTAGTATTCCTGTAGCTGCAGTCCTGCAGCTGTGGCTGAGGTCATCACTGCCACGTGCTGGGCACTCGATACACGACAGCTCACCTCATCTTCACATGCTGAGATCTATGTTATCATAGGAGAGGAAACTGAGGCTGGGGCCGTGAAGTGACCAGGCAATGGCTGAGCTGAGGTTCACACCCAGGTCGGCCTGACCCCTGACCTCTGACTCCTGACCCTCCTGCTGTCATTTGACAGCATTTAGGGCCCAACAGTATTTTCTTGTACTATATCAGTTCTGACTCTACTTTGTTACGATTTAATGGCTTTTTAAATAAAAGAATAAGAGAAGAAAGGAAGCAAAAGGAAATGGATGGAAAATAAGGAGAAAGGGGGAAGGGAGAGGACAGGACGACCCCTTCCCTGTGTCGTCAGGGCCAGACCTACACCAGGGTCAGCTCAGGGTGGGCTGGGGTGTGGTGCCGTGGGGCCGCCCCACGCTGCCTGTGTGGCTCGGACCAAAAGTTCAGATGCCGTGGCGGTCATTTCATGGCTTTCCCGCACATCCTGAGTCACTCGCAGTGTTAAGCCCAGTTACTGTGTGAGGCAGACGCCATTCAAATCACAGGCGCACCCCTCCCTCCCAGCTCCGTCACCGGCAGAAACACTTCCCTCTCAGAGCCAGTCTCCTGGAGTGTGGGGTTCAAGGCCACCTCCCTCGCTCCCCTAGGAGGTTTCCGTGAGGCTGATTGGACTCTTGGCACAGAGTAGGGCTTGGCGGTGGCAGAGGCCCTCGCGGAGTGAAGCCGGACCAGCTCTTATCCAGGCTGTTTAAAACGAATTCACAAGCAGAGACACTGCCATGACTTCCCAGGAAGCTGGTTGTTCAGATGTCGGCACAGGACCTGTATTTCACCAAGTGTTCTGTTTCACAGGAGCCATCAGATGGCCGTGTGGGTGGCACACTGGCCCAGGAGACCACACGGCACCCCATCACCTCCGATTGTCCACTGATGGGGGGTGGGGGGAGGGGGGTGCTCACTTCTGCCCTCCTGCCTCTCAGAGCTGCCCACCCAGACCAGACAGTAAAGGTGACCCCACATGGCACCTATTGTGTGCTATGTCTTGGGCCCCTGGTTTAAAACAGGAAGTAATCACATCTCACGTGTCTATCTAGGATTCCTGTATAGTGGAGTTGAGTCTTGTTTTGGTTTTGGGGTCCTTTCTTGGGATGAGAAGAAAGGGAAGGTGGGCTCTGTGTCCAGAAAGAAAGCTACCTAGACCCCCCCACCCCATTCTCATCAAGATGTTGCCAGCACAGTTTCCCAGGGACGTGGGGAGAGGACTCAGCTTTACCCAGGAGGGTTCCTCTGCCAAGTGCATTGCAGACTCAGAAGGAGCTGCCTCACATGGAAGGAAGACACACTCATGCCGATTTCTCCAGTTCTCCTGAGTGGCTCTGTCTTCCTGACACTGAAACAGTGTCCCATACATCAATCAGGCTCAAAGTCAGCCCTTGTTCACTCTGAACCTGCCGTTACCTTGCGGCATCCACATGTTATCTCATGTGTTCCTCACACCTCGGGTGGGGGGGCATCACTTGCCCATTTTGCAGATCAGGAAACTGAGGCTCTGAGCTGTTAAGGAAGCAGGCCGCAAATGATAACAAAACACGGGATTCCTGGATTTTCCTGCCCGGTCTCCCACTTCTCAAGAGACTCTGACGTTGTTTTTGCGGGGTGGCCAACTTGAGCTCTGGAAAGGCCTAGTCTGAGTCTGGGTAAGCTGTGCACACCTGGTAGAGCTGGCGGTGTGTGCCAAGGAAACTCGCTAACTCGGTGGAATATCCCCCTCGTTGGAAGGAGGGCCGTTTTTGAGCCCTTCTCAAGTGCCTGGCCCAACCTGTCATCCATGGCTGTGTGACGTTCTTAAACCCAGAATGGCCTGAACTCCAGGGGCTGGGATTTCACATCCCAAGGGGCCCTTTGGGTGGAACCACTTAGTTACACTTGCAAATTACCCAAGTGTGGGCCTACTTGGGGGCCTCTGAGGGCTGTTCAGGGATGCGCCTCACTTGAGCCGGCAGGTCCAGCTCTGCAGGCCTTCTCTGGGCTGGACAATGGCAGTGCCACAGCTCCAAACAGCCGTTGCCCTGATTTTCCTTGGGGATTACTGGGTGGCCGCCAAGAGTCACAGCTGACATATGGCCAGACTCTCTCGGGTTCCACTGCCTGGCGATGGCCAGCCGTTGTCTGGGGAACAGGAGAGCCCATGCTAATGGGCCTGCACCCCCTCTGAGCACCCCATTTCCCACCCCCCCCCCCCATCGTGGAGCTCGTTGAGCAGACTCGTGTATTTGCCTCTGCGAGCAGAGAGGGCAGAGTTTTTTATTTTCACATTGAAAATCACTCTCTCCGGGAAGAAGGAGAGACAGATAGCCATCGGGAGTAACGAAACATCAGCATATCCAGAACGGTCTTCAACTGTGGCCTTATCTTGTCAAGGTCCTGTAGCCCAGTCCCCAATTTCCCAGCTCTCGGGCCTGATGTCAGTCTTGTCCTTGGTGGTGCACAAGGCAGGGCGCTCCAAAAGGCTGGAATCCCCCAGCCCTCCGCAGGCTGCAGGTAAGGAGCCCGCCCCCGACGTGTCCGCACGGCCTCGGGCTCCGTGGCGGGTGGGAAGGGCCCACGGTCCTTTAATTGCTCCGTGCATGGGGTCGGTGTTTTAGTACGGGACGCACAGGATGGGTCTTCACAGGCTGAACTGGATGCTGAGAACTGTCTGCATACCCTTGTGTGACGTATTTGATCATACTTGGTAGGAGGTCATGTCAGCTAGGTGACAAGCACCCCTCTCCCCCCCAAAAAAGGCCTGTGGAGAACGTAGACACCTCATGACTCAGCTGCACAGAGCTTTCTTGGGAAAGAACTTGCTTGCTCTGACCCATTGTGGGCATCTCTGGGTATACACTGTACCTCTGTACTGCTCTCCATGGACTGTTTCTGGTGGCATAACGCTTACCGTTTTGTGACTTGTGGGCAGCCAGCAGTGAGGTGGACAGACAGAGGAAGGACCCTGGGTTCACATGTCAGCCTCTGCCTCCCGCTAATCCATGACCTTGAGAAAGACATGTTATCAGTCTGAGCCTCAGTCCTCTGATCTGTGAAGTGGGTTGTGTGGGGATAGGCTGTAATGTCCGCGACCCACCCAGCAGAGTCTGACACAGGAGGGGCTGGATGCCTGAGACCATCTCTTACTTTGAAGTTAAACTCTGGAGGTAGAAAGTGTGTTCTTCAAAATGCTAAGTGGCTGCACTGAGAACCTGGCCATCCTCTCTGTGGGGGGTTGGCCGGAATTTTAATTAGGCTTTACTTCACCCACCTGCTCTCAATTTTAAGGACTGTCATGTACAAAGGCACACAGCCAGCCACTCCCCAGCCAGTGTTCTGCAGGAACCTCAAAAGGCACTCGTACTCAAAAGGCACTCGTACCTTCGATTATTTTCCACTTTTGAGCATAAGTGTGATGCGGAAACCCAGGATAAATGGTGTGTTACCTTGACAAATTGACTTTTGCCTTTCAGCCTTGAGGCGATTGGATGGGGAGGATGGAAGTTTCGACCAGGATAACAGGAAGGTAATGCGGGAGCACATCTGCTTTAGAACAAGCTTGTTCAGAAAGAAACCTGGTTCTGTGGGCTGTTCTCCAACGGGAAGCGTCAGATGCCTCCTGTTGGGTCCCGGTCCTGCATGGTCCCATGAGGCCACACGGACCAGGGACCAAATCCAAGAGGTGGTTCCACCAGCCTCCTCCTTACATGTGGGGCAAGCACAGCTACTACCAAAGTTATGTGCCCAAGCTCCTTGGTTATTGTTCTGTCACTGAGGACATTTCTGAAACCAGAGGCAAACAAACCGCAGTGCATTCTCAGGGCATCTGAGACAATTGTTCTAGAACAGGCTTGGCAAGCGCTTTCTGTAAGGAGTTACAGAGTAAATATCTTGGGCTTTGGGGCCACACCGTCTCTGTGTGGTGACACCTCTGTGAAAGCCCGAGGCAATGCATGAGGGATGCGTGAGTGTGTTCCCGTAATACTCTCACTGCAAAGGCAGACTACATGCAGGGTTTGGCCCATGGGCTGAGTTTGCATGCCCTGCCTCGAGAGGTAAGGCCTCCTTTGCTTTAAGGAAGTCAGGTGAGTATGGGAAGAGCCCTAGGGTGGCTCAATCGGCTCTCTGTGTGTGAAGCTATTTGGGCCTTGGACCTCCCTAAACCTCAGTTTCCTCATCTGTAAAATAGGACAGTGCCATTGCAGATGACCTCAAAATTCACATTACTTTCTTGTTTTTCCTCAGCAGAAGGCCAGCTGGCTGATTCTCAAAGAGGATACAGACACTAGGACTAACTCTCCAGACCTAGACAGCCAGTCTCTGTCTCATAGTAGTGGGACCGATAGAGACCCTCTCCAAACAATGCAAGGAGACAACTTTTACTCACGTGAGTGGTTCTTTTGAGCAAGGAACTGTAAATGTGGCACGAAAGGCCTCAGAGCAAAGGGGCCCCACAACTTTGAGCCCATCCCCCCAGATCTAAGCCTTGCTCATTAAAAAAATATAGGATCACACCAACAGACAGGAGGGCAAAGCAGGCAGGAGGCAGACCCTTTTGCTGCTTGCTGATTTCCCTCGGACTGAGCCATTAGCTAGTGTGCTGGTCCCAGGCTGTGCCAGCGTGTCCGCTATAGCTCTCCAGAGCTGGCAAGAGGGCAGAGAGCCACGGTGGGGGAAAGGGCCTCCTGGGCTGCCAGGGTGGAAGTGGAGGGCCCATTTCCCTCCATGCAGATGTGACCATGGTCCAGGTGGCAAGTCCAGACTCGGAGTCGGTGATGGCATTGCCCCATCGCACCTGGGCTCACCCTGAGCAAGGGGCTGGGAAGTGGGCTTTATATCCTCAGCGAGCAGGGGAGACAGAGACGATGTCTGCCTGACTCTGGGGGGTTGTGAAGCTGAGTAGCCTGGATTCGGGGTAGGGCAGACCTGCAAGTAACGGGCCTCGTTTCCCGAGGCTGTAAATGAGAACGGCAGCAAGTGCTGTCAGAGCCCGGGGCGTGGACCTTGGGTCCCAGCAGGCTGTGGGTGGTGTTCTGCGGGCAAGCTTGAGGCTTCGCCTGGACACAGGCCAGGAGGGGATGGATGTGGGGTGAGAGCACAGAGAAAAGATGCTGGCTTTGCCGTGAGACAGACCCAGGCTCAGAGCCCCGCCCACCCTGACCGGCCTGTGAGCGTGAGCGTGAGGCCCGTGCGGGGCCTCCCTTCCGGCTGCCTGCCTGGCCAGGCTGTGAGCAACCCGAAGGCGGTGACATGTGTACGCAGCCCGCGCTCTTTCTGGCCCGTAGTAGGTGCTCAGCAAACACCGTTTATCACCGTCATCATCATCCTCGTGCATGTACATTGTAAAGTGTCCTACAAATGCAAGGTGAGAGGACAGTGACGCTTGGAAATTACTGTTAAAGAACTCTAAACAAAGGAAAGGTTACTGTTTTCCGTGTGATCTCTGTAAGTAGGTGTCTGTACGCACCCCATGCCTCTGACCCTCCTGGGGTGCAGGTCTCTAAATGTCAGGCTCTCAGAGCTGGCGCACACGGCTGATGTCACCATGGGAAGGGCACGCCCAAAACGTCCCCCCGAGGGACTCGTCCAGGCTGGCGGCGTGCTCCTCCTGGGGCAGGTCTGGAAGGAATGTCCGGGCTGGCGTCCCACCAGCAGGCAGGGCGAGGGGCGCAGGGCTGCTCACAGGAGAGCCAGGGGGCAGACTCCTGAGCAGCCTTGGCAGCTGGTCCTCCGGCCCCTGTCTGCTCCCCGGCACCCAGGGCGCGGGTGGTGCTGGACAGGCCCCCACTCATCTGTCACACCTCAGTGGCCCTCCCACGGGGGGGGGGCATCAAGGCCTCAGCCCCCAGGCCCAGAGCCCTCAGGAAATTGGGCATCTCATGTGGCCTCTTCCGGCTTTGGTCCTTCTCTTGCAAGCTGGTGGCATGCCCACCACCTCCCCTGGTGCTCCTCAGTGGAGGCCAGCTGCTGCCCCCAGGGGTTCCCACTTCTGTCTGTGGCCTGTGCTAGAGAGGGGGCACCATGTGGGGAAAAGCCTGGGCAGGACACCAGCCACCCCGTGTCCCTCTGTCCCTGACGTGATGTGTGGCTGCACGTCTTGCCTTCATCTCTGCACCACTTCCTCAGCTGCAAATGCCAGGACAAGGTGCCCTGGGGTTGTCCCAGGTGTCCCACACGTGGCAGACCCTGCGAGGGCGAGGCTGTGGCAGCTGTTTCAACTGGCCAGTCACACAACTGAGAGGGCTTGTGTGCCAACTCCGCCCCTTGCTGTTGCATTCCCGTCACAAGCTGGGAACCCTTTGCAACCACAGATGGGAAATGGTCACTGCTCATCCCGGGTGCACCTGGCCTGCAGGAATCGATGCCTGTGCTGGAACTCATTATCTGACTGGGGCAGTGAGTGCACGTGTGTGCATGCGTGCGTGTGCGTGCGTGTGCATGCATGTGCGTGCGCGTGCGTGCGTGTGCATGTGTGTGCGTGCGTGCGTGTGCGTGCGTGTGCATGTGTGTGCGTGCGTGTGCGTGTGTGTGCGTGTGTGTGTGTGTGTGTGCGTGCGTGTGCGTGCGTGTGCGTGCGTGTGTATCCTTGTCCATGCTGACGCTTGCTTACAATGACTGTGATAATGATTCCATCATCTCTTCACTTTCTGCTGCTGCTCTGACGTCGGTCCTCTGAGCGGGAAGCCCACTATGTGTGGCCATTGCAGTCGTGCCTTTGTTTCTGTCCTGATGACGCCGCCTTGTTTCCTGGTGTGCACGGAAGTAGCAGTGAGGACCCAGGCTGCTGGCTGTGCCTAGATGGGGTGTGCCTTGCTTTTTGCCAGCCTCTGGGGAAATCTGAGCGATGGGCAGCACTCACAGAGTGTCGTCCACCTTCTCTCAGGGTTCCTTTGAGGCCCCCAATGTGAGGCCATCGACACCACTTCCATTCGCAAACCACTGTTGCTAAACAAGGCGTTGGCACACAGCGAGGCACGCCCAAGGAAGGTAGGCTTGTGACACTCTACACAGTGGGCTCTCAATAAATGTCTGTTGAATTGAGATGCGTTACATTCAACGGGTATTTATTGAGCACCCACTCTGTGCCAGACGCTGTGCGGGCGCTGAGGGGGAGACTGAGAAGACGAGCAGCCTGCCCTGGAGAAGCATGCAGGGACTGGGACAGGCAGCGACGCCGATGGGGCCGGCACACGTGCATCCCACCACTGCCGGCCCGGGGTCCTCTGTGAGCTCTTGGGGGCTGGTCACAGCCTCATCCCACTTATCACACCATCAGCACATCTCACCTGGGACGGATTTCATCCTTCAGTCATTCACCCATCCCTCCACCAAACATTCATTGAGCACCTACTATGTACTGGACATTGTGCTAGGCTGTGGACAGGTGGTGGTGAATACGGCCCAGTCCCCGTCCCCCAGCAGGGAGGCAATTGATTGGACAGCAGTGACAAGGGTGTGACATCCCTTTCCTCCATGGCAGTGCTTCTCAGCCAGCACTGCCTCCCCCTCCAAAGAGGGGCTGAAATCCCTATTTTATGATCAACTACTGCTGTTGTCCTTTACGTACACATAGGACATTCTCTGGACTATGCTTGTAGTAGGTTGAATTGTTGATGGGCCTGATTTCTGCACAGGAAAGGGACAGTGTTGATTTCTTGTTACAAGAAGAGGGTCTTGAGCCTTACAGGATGAGACCCACGGCCTCTAGAGGGACACAGGTGATGTGGGCCCCCACCGCTGGCCTGGACCCATGGATGGGCCTGCTACTGCTCAGGTCCCACCTTCCTAACCTGTCAGGTCCTGGCCCGGCTTTTGAGGTTCCTACATGCCCCTCTGGGTGGTCAGAGGGTGTCAATGTCAGACAAACCCCGTGGCCAGCCGGAGACCCCGCCCAGGGGACTCAGTGATCCCTAGAAAGGACGCTATGCTTGGAGATCAGGGTAAGAATTGAGGTGGCTCAGATGGGTGGCCCCTGTGTGGGCCCCTGTGGCCCAGCCCTGCCTGTGGCTTTGGCATTTGTGTCACCACCTGTCTGTCCCTGCCCGTGGAGTCCCATGTTTGATGGGATGTGCTTGTCTTCTCCTGTTGCCCACCCCTCTCCCCCTCCGGGCCTGGTCTGGGGCCAGGGTGGGACTGCCTCCCAGGGCCCCTCCCAGTGCCCAGGGGGTTTGAGGTTTAGGTGACAGCACTGCCCCTCCCTTTTCCTTCCCCTGCTAGCGGAAGGAAAGCGGGTTTGAGGCCTGGTCAGAAATGTCCTTTCTGCTGTCCCCTGGTATTCCTCTAGATTGTCAAGGTGAGAAGACATTCTTCTCACTTCTTTGTCCATGGTTGAAAGAGAGAAGCACATAGATTTGCTGTCTGCCAATTTCATGAGACTATCAGGGCTGGCAACATGTCCCGTTTAAGTGTCGTGACCTGAGGACCCCAGGGATAGAATCCCTTGGCACTAGGAGGACATGGGTGTCGTTTCTTCCTTTGATGACAGGCCAGACCAGGCCCAGAGTGAGGGCATGACCCACCCAACCTGCCACGACTATTCCGTGAGCGCCTTCTGGGTCCCGCACTGTCTATGCGCTGGGGTAGAGCCGAGACCCAGACACACAGCCTCCTGCCCAGGAGCTGCCATTCCAGTGCGGGTGGGGCATAGACAAGTTAGAAAGCCAGTTACGGCAGTGCCGCGCAGGACAAGAGGCTCAGAGGCGCTGCGGGCGCGTTCGGGGAGGGAGGAGGACGTCTGAGTGATGCTGGGGGTGTACACTTGACCGTGCAGGGACTTGAGGAGGCATGGCTGGGGGGGTGACAGCAAGGGGGTCTGGGTGGGGCTGAGGCTGGGGTGCGCAGGGTCACCTAGGGCTTTGCTGGCCTTGGGAGGACTCCAGCCTGGCCGCCGAGTGGAGGAATGGTCCTAGCGGGTCCTCAGCAGACCCTGACCCTACATCACGTAGGTTTCAGCAGGATTGAGTGGGGACAGGAAAGGCAGTAGGAGGTGGGCGGCATCATCCAGCCTGGGGGAGAGGTTCTAGAGGAGGGTGTCCTGGGGGTGTCCTAGGGGAGGGTGTCCTCACGTCCTGGGGGTGTCCTGTGGGGGCGGGGGTTTTAAGCAGCATGAACAGTACGTCCAAAGGTTTGGAGGAAGAGCAGGCTGGCCATTTGGGAACCAGGAAGCCGGTGGGGTGGCAGGAGAGGGGCCAGCCAGAAGCGACGTGGTCCGTGTGCCATCCTGCCCGCTAGGGAGTGGTCGCACTGCGGGCTGTGAGCAGGGAGATGAGTGGTCGGCTCTACCTGTTTCCAACACAGACGGGCCGCTTCACAGAGGAGGGAATGGAGGCTGCCTGGCCCGAGTGAAAGGGCCTGGGGCATCCAGAGAAGCCACGGAGGTCCCTGGAAGGGTCTGGATGGTGGGACAATGTTGAGCACTTAAGGGAGATGGGTGGCGGGGCTCGGGTGACACGGGGTTGCTGGCTCAGGCAGGCGCAGGCACCTTTGTTCAGAGTTGGGGGTGAACGAGGGGTTTCTTCAGGCTGAGTCAGGAGCCGAGCCATCCAGACTGCGCTGCCCAAACAGATGTGGACAGATGTCTGGGACCTCGGAGGAGGTCTTGGTTGGAGGCAGAGTCCCGGGGGGCCTTCGCTCCAGGTGGGCCTGGGGCGACCTGAAGCAGTGGTTGACCTGAGACCCAGGACATGCCCCAGGTGTGTGCCTGATAAAACGTGTTCTCGAGTTCGCGTTACTTTCTCGGAAGGACCTGAGGCCCAGCTAAGTGTCATTGTCCCGCCCACCCCAACTACTCCCATCCTCTCCCATCCCCATGTCTGCGAAACGCTGGAGGAGAGAGAGAGAGAGTGGGCAGGGCACCGTGAAGCGGGGTGGAGCTGCCAGGGCGGGAGAGCACCACGCAAGGGGAGGGGCTGGAAGCTGGCAGAGGGGTGGCCAGCAGTGCCAGGAAGACAGTGTCAGCCAGGAAGACAGGGAGGGAAAGGCCTAAGGGAGCTGGAGGGCGTGAGTCTGGCTGCCCCTGCGTCTAACAGGTAGCCAGGAGGTCACCAGGTGCCGACACTCCTGGGAAGGGACTCAGCCTGGTCTTTCTGTAAGGACTTGGCCTCCAGCTGGATGGGCAGACTGCCCTCTGTCCCTACTCCTGCCCAGTGCCCAGAGAGAGTGGTGGGAGCTCTAGACGTCAAGGAGAGGCCTTTGGCCCAGGAGCAGCCACTGTTAGCCCCTCACTGGTAGAGACCACCCCCAGCCCAAGTGCAAGAGTGGGGCACCGCAAGGCAGAGCCCACTGCCGTTCACGGACGGTTGGCTGGGGACTCTGCTTTTAGGAAACATCCCCGGGCCCCACTGTGCCCAGCAGGTGTTCATGGAAAGCAGCCAGTGTCTCCCTCCAACTCTGCCAGGGGTTTTAGACACCCCACCCTCCTGGAAGCTCTGTGTCCCCTATCAGCTCCTGGGGATCAGGGTCCAGTGGGGACCCCTGTGCCTCCCCCCCTCGCTCACAGCAGCTTCTCAGTGAGTTCTTGGGTGGTGGTGGCCCGGTCTTCTCTGAGCAGCACCTTCTCCCTTCTTGGGACCCACCACTGTTCCTGGTGGGGCTGGGGGGTGAAGGTGGCTGCAGCTAACACAGGGCAGTGACAGTGTCCACGAGATCATGTGAGGGGAGGCAGAGCTCCAGACCCAGGATGGAGTCCCAGCTGTGTGACCTTGGGCGCGAAAGCCAACTTCTCTAGGTTTGAAATCACCTCATCCATAAAGATGGGGATGATCCAGCCCTGCTGGCAGGAAGCATCCGGGCCTTCGCGCTCACACGTGGGCACGCCGACATCCTGTGGCCTGGGCCTGTGGGATGTCACAGAAGAGCATGGGCACATCCGCAAGCCCGGCCGTGGTGAGCTGCCCCCCCCCCACACTTGCTTCTGAAGCCTGGAGCTCAGACTGTGCGAAGCGCCTCCAGGTCACAGTCACTCGGAGACGATAGGCGTTCCAGCCCCTCCTCCTCAGATGGGGAAACCAAGGCACAGAGAGGGCCGCACGCCTGCACAGGGCCCCACAGCTGCACCGTTCCCTGCCCGTGCATCCGTGAGCAGAAAACCATTTGTGAACCTGGTGACACTGATGAAGACCCGCTGAGGGAAAGGCGTAGTGGTCAGCCGTCCTCAAGTGCCCCTGGAGGCTGTCGCGATGAGCTGCGTCTGGAACAGTCGTCTACCTGCAAGGTGCTCTCCTTGCACATCCAGCACTTACTGTAACCTCCGACGAGCCCGCACGGAAGACGTACAGGCCCAGGGAGACTGTGCTCAGGCCCCCAAGAGCGGTGCCAGGAGAAGGCCGAGGGCAAGGTCGCCACAGCTGGGCTTCTGGGAGGCAGTGGCAGGGGAGCCTGGGTACGCTGAGCTTGGACATGGGGAGGAGGTGGTGTCCAGCACTTACAGGGCCTGGTGACACTCTGGGCCATGGTTACCCAGCTGCCACCTTGTCCCAGGTCCAGCACACCTGCCTTCTCGCTCCCTAATGCACACACACAGAACACACTGCCAAAGCCATCTGATGCCATGTGACAAGCAGGTCCCTAGAAGATGCTCATGCCTGCACTCCCTCCCCAGGACAGAGCTTCCGGGGCAGATGCGGTTACTGCTTCCTGAAGCCAAAAGTCCTGGACTCTGGTCTTATCTTCTTCATGAGCAACCATCACTTAAAATCATTAGGCCTCAGCTTCCTCACCTGTAAAATGGGCTCGTGTAATGTGTAGACTTGTGAGGGTCAAGTGAAATCTCTGAACATGTGAAGAGACTTTTTAAACCAGTGGTTCTCAACCCTGGCTGCACCTGGGATCACGGGACCTCTAAAATCTACTGATGGCTGGTCCCACCTGACGAGAAACCCATTTTCATAGTTCTAGGTAGCAACCTAGGGGATGAGATGGTTCAGGCTCCTCTCTCCCTGCTTTTCCCCACTGAGTGCAACGGAAAAGCCTGGAAACAACACAGCAGATAACCTCAGAACTCTGAAGGGTGGAAAAAGGAAGATGGACTGGCTAGGGGACTTGCAAAACACAGGACCCCATGTCTCCCTCCTCCCACAAGGTGACCAGGTAGATGATTTCCTCCCCTCTCCGTCCATGGCTGGCGTCTCTCACCGCAACTTGGGCTGCAGAACAACCAGAGAAGCACATTTTACCTCCTCAGGTGGTGAGCCCTACGTGGATTCAGCAGACCAGAGAGCTGCTGAGCATTCTGAAAGCTAAATTGTTCCCCAGACCACAGCACATAAGAAGCCAGGCCCTACATGTTAAATCTAAACAGGGTGGCAGCCTGATACAATAGAAGACTTAACCAGCATCCAGAGTCTCCCAACATAAGACACCAAATGCCCAGGAACAATAGAGAGGTGGTCCTTACACCAAGGACCACGAAGATTAACTATTTGAACAAAAAAAAAGACAACAGATAATCACCGAGAAGAATCTGATGCTGGAGTTAAAAATCTAAGGATCTTTAAGGTGTAGCCGTCACAAAAATGCTCCAACAAGCAGTTACAAATATGCTTGAAACAACTGGAAAAAAAAAAAAAGTGAATCTCACCAAAGAAATACAAGTTATCAAAAAGAATCAAATGGAAATTGTAGAACTGGAAAATAAAATAACGAAAATAAAAAATTCACTGGATGGGTTCAATAAAAGAATAGAGACTAGGACAGAGGAGAGAGAATCAGTGAATCTGAACAATAGAGGAAAAGAGCAAGAAAGAAAAGAACAGAGCCTGTGGGGCAATATTTGCATCATAGGAGTCCCAGAAGGGAGAGAAGAGAGTGGGTCTGAAGAAGTATTGAAAGCAATAATGGCTCAAAACCTACCAAATTTGGCAAAAGACACAAACCTACACACTCAAGAAACTGCGTGAACCTCAAGTAGGATAAATCCAAAGTAATCCACCCCAAATCGCATCATAGTTAAACTTCTAAAATCTAAAAACAGAGGAAAAAAGTTGTTGAAAGCAGCTAAAAGACGGATTTCTCTATAGGGGAACCCAATTCAAATGACAGCCGATTTCTCATCAGAAACCATGGAGACCAGAGGAAGTGGCACCATGTTTTCCATATGTGGATGTGAATTCTATATTGGGTGAAACTATCCTCCAGGAATGAATGGAACATTAGGACTTTCTCAGACAAAGGAAAACTTAGGAGAATTTTTGGGTAGCAGACGTATTTGGCTAAAGGAAGTTCTCCAAACAGAAAGGAAACGGTAGCAGAAGACGGCTCACAGCTGCAGAAGGGACAGACATCACAGTAGGTAAAAATGGGGGTGAATATAACAGGTGCGTTTTCTTTTCATCAGTTTCTTAAATCATATTTGATGATTGGAGCAAAAGTTACAATACCATCTGTGTGAGTGTTCAAGGTAGGTAGGAGGGATGCCTGAGAGAATGGTAGCTAGAAAGTCACGAGGATAAAGTGACCTCCATGGAAGTAAGGTTTCTACACGTCTGTGGGATGGTAAGATGTTGAAACCGGAGCACGGGGGTTTTAAAAGCCATCCAGGTGACTGCAGTGCGTCTAGGTAGAGAGTCACTGGCTTAGAGCGGCTAAGCATACAGGTGAGGGCATTGCGGTGCTGGAGACCCGAGGGTAGTGCCCCCCCCCCCAGTGTGCATCAGAATGCCCTGGGTCACAAGACCCCAGCCCCAGAATTCTGATGCAGTAGGTCTGGGTGGGGCCTGAGAATTTGCCTTCCTGACAAGCTCCCATTTGTGGAGGATGCTGCTGAGCCAGGGACCCCACTTTGGGAACCACTGCTCTAGCATCTTCAGCTGATAAGTGGCTCCTGTGTCTCAGGCTCAACAGCCCCACATCCCCGAGTGCGCCTGGCTCTGTGCAAAGTAGGAAGCAGCTGTGTCCAGGAAGGGTCCTAAGACAGTAAGGCAGGAGGCCTCGTCTTGCATCCCAGGACTGAGTGATTTTAGGCGGGTCCCTGCATGTCAGGACCTCGGTTCCCCTTCTGTGAAATGGGCACAGTGGGCTAGGTCATTTCCTGGGTTGGGGAACCCTGCTCCTGCAGGGAGCCAGGCTCAGCCACTCGTCCTCCCTCCCAGTACGCATCCCACACTTACCTCTGAGCCGCGAGGGCACTGCAGAGAGCTCCACTCTGCTCTCCCCAGACCTGGCATCGAAGGGGTTGCCTGGGCGATCTCCCAGTGCCAGGGCCAGCCCGGCTGTGAGCGACAGAGGTAGATCAGACAGACGCTTTCCGTGGACCCAGGGCCCTGTGTCTCAGACTGGCCCTTTTTCATTCCGAGAGAAGCCAGAAATTAGGATTTTAATGTGAAATCCCCCAACTGTAAACAGCTCAAGATATTTTAAAAACATGAAACGGTCTCCAGGCTGCCTTTGGTTGGTGGTGGGCTTCCGTTTGCCACTCTGGCACAGGATGGCACAGCCTTACCCCTGGCCGTCAGAGAACACAGGTGCCCCCGGGTTGGGCTCAGTCTCCGTGGTGTCCCTGGTGTCATGGCAGGCGCGGGGACATCCGTCTGTCCTGACTTCTTCCTCAGTCCCTGGGGACAGAGGTCATGACTGAGGCAGGGTGTGATGGTCCCCTGCCCAGCCCCCTGGCCTGGGCCGAGCTATCCTCCCACCTGGCCGAGCCTGCCCGTGTGTGACAGAGCTGTGCTGTGTCTGTTTCAGGATTCCCCTATTCCAAATCTGACCCTCTCCCAGGACACGGAAAGAATGGCTTGGACCACCGGGTAGGTACCCCACTCGTCCCCGGCACGCACGCGGTGTACTAACCATCACTGAGCGCAGCTTCTCGGCCACACAGCCAGGAGGGGGGGTCCCTGAGGGGCCCCGGGGACCCCGCTCGCCCACCTGCCTCTGCCTGCGGCTCCTCCCAGGGGCCACACCGCTGCTTCTCCAGACCAGGCCAGACAGGACGGGCAACAGCCCTTTCTCCCTCCCCTGGGCCCCCCACCCACAGGGAGACCTCAGTGTGCGAGGGCGGGGAGATGGGGGCCACTCAGAGTGGTCAGACCTCCTTAAGGCCCCTCCTGACTCACAGCCTTCGGTGACCTGGAGCCTAATAAGAACCTTAAATGTGAGCCGAGCATCTGCTTCCTTTCCCGGAAGGCCACTATTGTCACCGTCACCGCTCCTGGTGTCGGGGGCCGCTATCATCACCGTCACCATTATCTCCCCGGATGTGCCTTTAGCACCTGTGATTGCCACTGGAGTCCCCACAGAGTCACTGGTTTCTCTGCTCCCAGCTGAAGGCTGGGTGGATCCCCGGCCCTGGTTTTCCCACTCACAAGACAGCTGAATGGGAGCCCAGAGAGTTTGCTGCCTGATTTGTCCCCCACAGAGGGGTGAGGCCCTGAGGAAGTGATTCATTACTGTCCCTCTTCCCACAGCTTCACTCGATGTCCAGTGAGGAGCCCCGGGTGGGGTGGGCGTGCTGGCCCCAGAGCCCCTCCCCACACACAGTCCCAGGAGACCTGCCTTTGCCTGGCGACCTCTTTCCACTGAGGGTTTGTCCAAAACCCGAGGCAATTCACCCTCAACAGAAGCCACTGAAAGCTGAGTCCCCATTTGTTGAACAGCCGTGGTCTCGGCAGTAAGTGTGTAATGCAGGGACAGCCTGCCCCAGGAGGAGCTCGTAGCCAGGGGCCAGGCCACAGGGACATGTCCAAGAACAGGGACGGTCACCAGAGCTGCAGGCTCCTCTCGGTCTCTGTCGTGCCCGGGCTCTGTCAGACGTGCTGCCATGGAGCCTCTGCATGGTTCGACTCCAGTGACCCCGCCCCTCCCACTAACCCCTCCTCCTGTTTGTCCGGGATGGGCTGCGTGGGGCCGCGCATGCAGCATGCCTCTTTGAATTTTCTCCGCTGGGTTCCTCCACCCTTCATGTTCCACGTGGAACATGGGAGGATGAAAAAGCGGGACCATTGTCCACAGGGTGCCACGGCACCAGGAAGCTCAGTGTTGGGTCCTGCGGGCAGTAGGGAAGTGGTCTGGAAGGTTCTCTGCTCACCTGGAGCAGCTGTTCTCTGACTCAGAACAGAGCAGAAGTGGAGGCTCGACAGAACCAAGAGCCACCCCTCTGTGACTGTCACCCTGAAGGGTCACCCTCTGTGACCGTCACCCTCTGTGACTGTCACCCTGAAGGGTCACCCTCTGTGACCTCACCCTGAAGGGTTACCCTTTGTGACTGTCACCCTCTGTGACTGTCATCCTGAAGGGTCACCCTCTGTGACCGTCACCCTGAAGGGTTACCCTTTGTGACTGTCACCCTCTGTGACTGTCATCCTGAAGGGTCACCCTCTGTGACTGTCACCCTGAAAGGTGGCAACAGCACGAGGAAGCCCAGCGTCCTTCTGCATATGCTTGGGGTGTCCACAAAGCTGGGGTTCATGGTGATGTGACAGCTCAGCTTTTCACGCTGCCCACGTGGGGGATCGGGGAACGGTACTCGTGACTGCTTTGGAATCTGCCCCCATCCTGGCTAACGTTCTCTGCTATGTTTTTCGCTCTTTCTAAGACTCTTCTGTAATTTGATGCCCATTTCTCAGTGGGAGGGCCAGATCATTGATCTCTGGATGGCCAGCCTTTTACAGTGCAGCCGTGCGGGCAGCTGGACTGTCTCCCTTCACCCTGGCGGTCCCCAATGACCACTTGTCCTCCCACTACGGTCGATGGCCGGAAGTGCTCCCACATCACTTGTTAAGTTGTTTCTTGGTTGGTTTTCACTTCCAGGAAGGATTCTTGGTGGCCTGAAGTAAAAACACAGATTGAGTGTGACCAAAACCCCACTGACACCAAGTCACAGGGGAGGAGAGGAGGAAACCGTGGGAGGAAATGACATCAAAAACAGACAAAAGGACATTGTGTGAGGAAAACTAGCGAAGCTTAGCCCTGAGCGCCTCCTGGCGAGGGCACTGAGGCGAACGGCCGGCTGTGTAGGTCTCATGGTCCGCTGGATGGAAGGGAAGCTGTTCGTGGGCGCGGAGGTTTTCCTGGTTCTTACCTTGAGAGGGATTTGGTACCAGGGCCAGCACCATATGCCCCAGAGCTCGTCAAAGTGTCCAGACAACCAGCCTGGCACAGAGCCTGACCTTGGCACATGCTCACAGCACCCTGTGGAATGAGTAGGGTTGTAGCCACGTGCTGCAGGCTTTCCTGGGGACGAGAAGCGTTGATCCCAACCTGTGCCCCCCACCTGTTATTAGAAAATGGCCACTGGCCCCCAACAGACCCTGGTGGCAGCCCCTGGAAGGAGCCCCATCTTGAAAAACGCAGATACTAAATATGAACAGATTGAATTCTCCTGTGAGAAGACAGACTGTCAGGTTAGAATTAATGTTAATAGCATAAAGAGGGGACGCTTGTTCATGGTGACACGATATTTACAGCAGGCATAGCACGCGTAAACTTAAATGCACCAAGCTTGACAAAATACAAGTAAATTGATTGCTGTCACAACAAGAATGGTAGGCGATTTGACTGTGATTCTCTTGAAATCAGACGTATGGATCTAGTGAAAAAGTAAGGAAAAGTCCATGGAGGAAGTGAATAGTGCAAACAGCAAACTTCATCTAACAGGAATACAAGGAAAATGGATATCTTCTGAATCCGTTTTTCACATGTCCGTTGAGCATTTACAAAAATGTTCTTGTGTGTGACTACAAAGAAAACCTTAACAAGTTAAAGAAGCCTGATGTTTTCCAACTGGAATGCTGGAAAGAGCACGTGCGTTGGCATCAGACAGCCCTGAGTTCAAATCCCAGCTCTGCCGCTGACTGGGTTTGTGTCTGGGCAAGTTACATACATTTTCTGAGTCTCTATTTCCTAGTCTTTAAAAAACAATTATCCTTACCTTACTCTGACGACAGATAACATTATGGCTGTGAAATCTTCTCATAAGCGCTATAGCGTGGTTCCCACATGAGTAATTCTTATCAAAGCAAGCTGCTCCCCCTTCTCACTTCCAGGTCAGTGGCTTCTGAGTGAAGGGGCACAATCCAGCTTGAGCTTTAGCAAGAGAAACACATGGCCAGCAGTAAAGGGCCACAATCTCACTCCTGCTATTAGCAATTCTAGTATAATTTTTAATAAGTAAAACACAGGAGTTAAGTTTTTTACAGTTCTGTGTATTAGCTGTTTGATCTTGGGCAAGTTGCTTAACCTCTCTGAGCCGCATCCATGAAATGGTGGTAAGAATGCCCACCTCCTAGGGTTGCAGCAGAGATCAGTGAATGTGTCCGCAGAGCAGGTAGCTCATAATGCTAAACAAGTGGGAGAGGTCAGTAATTTGTTTCTTTCACATTCTCTGGCCCTCTGCTGAGAACTGCAGGGGAATCGGCCAGGGCGTGCCTGCTGGCACGGCCTTTGTGGAGTTCCCCTGGGCACTTGGCTCTCCGGCCGGTTCACATGTATAGCAGCAATCCAAGGCTCCCGGCACCAGGGAGGTCTTGAGAGCCTAGCCCTAGAGGCACCTAGAGGACCGGGACCCTGCCCTGTCACTGCTCTGGGCTGACACGGTGCCCCCCCCTCCACCCACACGACGCCCCAGCTGGGAGGCTCCCATCTTGTCCCGACGCTGGCCGACCAGCTTCCGCTGGTTTTGCCGCTAGGAAGTGGACGTCCAACTGCCCCAGGTGGCGCTGGCGTCCCGGGAATTTGGACGGCCTGTGATGTAGACAGTGGGCACGAAGGGGCGGCATTTCTCTTCTGTGCCACAGACAGGTGGGAGGAGGCAGGTTTGTTGAGATTCCCTGACCAGATAGGTATACCTGTGGGTGCTTGTCTGTGTCCTGAAAAAATGTCTCAAAATGTATCCTTGAAACTAAGGACCATTGTGTTGTGCCGTGGAGGAGGTAAAAGGTCATGAAGAGTCACTGGGTGGGAGCAGACCCCTGCCTGGGGGACCCCAGGGCTGGGACGAGGCGAGGCGAGTGAGGCACCTACCAAGAGACTGAGTAACCAAGATAAATGTTTTAATGCAATGTTTCTTAAAATCCAAATTAATGCAAAAAAAAAATCTATGATAAACAAAATGTCAAACGTTCAAACTAAGACTGGCTGCAACCCTGCACTTACATGCTTACCCCCTCACCGCCTCGGTTTCCCTTGTTTGTCCCTGCTGCTGTCTGGGATCTTCCCTGCCCCGCACTCTCTAGGACTGTGGCCAGCTCCTCACTTACCACCTCTTGCAATGAATTAGTGCTGAAAGCACTTTTTCCTGTAACAGAATCCGGGGGTGAAGAATATCACCTCCCCTTTACCTGCAGAACTCTCTCCTTGAAATTGGACCCCTCTACGCAATTCCAGGAGAGCTGGCTGACAGCCCTGACCCTGTGTCGGACCTGTACCAGGTCCTGGGGATACAGGCCCGAATAAAACACTTCCTTCAAGGGGCTCAGTCCACAGTGGGCTGTGGACACACGGCCACGACAGTTTGGCCCTCGGCGCAAACGCCCAGGTTTAGGAGTTGAAAGGTGGAGAGATGGACAAACCCCTGCAGGGCTCAGTGCGTGCTTACCAGGCAGGGACCCTCCTGAAGCTTTGCAGGGTGGCATTTGCAGGTGGGCAGAAGGGAAAGAGACCCAGACATCCACGGTCATGATGCACTAAAATGGCAAAGCTTGCTGGTGAGGCTGTGGGCAGGTGAGGGAGGCGCCTGAGACAGGTGGTGGGGCCCTCAGGTCCACGTCCCCTCGGGGTGTCACCCTCTCAGTATCGTCAGTTGCAGCCACTCTGTGTGGAGTGCTCATGACACACCAAGCTGTACAGATACTAGTCACCGAACAGCTGGGGACGGCGGGTTCTGGAGGGGAGCAGAGGTGCGATAGAACGGCCTCCCACTGTGCTGGGGCCCCACACCTAGTGAGCCTCCCCTGGGGTCCATGCCAGCTGCAGAGCCCAGGGACCAGGCACCTGGGAGCCATCTTTAAAGGTGGTTCGATGGGGGTGCCTGGGCAGGCAGGGCCAGCAGAAGCCTGGAAGGTAGCAGGAGGCGTGTGAGCAAACCTGCCAGGTTGAACACAGCACGCCCCTTCCAGAGCCGGCATCTCGAGGCACGGTGGTCAGACACCCTCCCCACCCAGGCGGAGAGGACCCAGGCGTCACTGCCTGCCCCTGCAGCCTGCCTCCTGCCACCCTCTCTCTTTCTCTTCCAGAACGCCAATCTGGCCTCTTGTGGAGCAGACCCGGATGCCAGCTGGGGCACGCGAGGTACAAGGAGCGGAGACCCCCATGGTCTCTGGCTGGGGCCAGGGGTCACTAACACGTTCTCACAAGTCTCATTCTGAAACCACCCCCTCCGGGGCCAGCTGGCAGAAGGCTCCAAACCATGTGGGATGGGGGTGCCCATTCCCCACTTCTTCCAGTCAAGGATCAGTTTACCTCTATTCTAACATTACCTTAGGCCCTCCCTCTCTCCCATCAGTCCCTGTTCTGACTTGTTTGTCACTCCGGTCTCTTGGGGAGAGAGCTCTGTATGGGAATCACGTCCCATGCCTGGGCACAGGCCAACCCAACCCCCGCTGTACATTTCATGGCACTAAAGGGAGGCAGAGTCACAGCAAAAGGCCATGGATCTGAGCCGAACGAAGCCGGTCAAACCCTCCCACCCTCGCTGGCTGCATGCCGGGAGGGCTGCCTGCCGGGAGCTTGGCCATGACCCTGGTCACGTGCCAGGTGGTTGACTGAGGGCTCTGCCAGCTCTGAGCTGGCCCCGGGCCCGTGCAATGCTCTCTCATACCCTCACCCAGGGGATGGCAGAAGAGGGGGCAGGTTCGCACTGGAAGGCAGAGTGTGGGGGTGTCTCAGCCTGCTCCCTCTAAGGGGTTCTGCAAGTCCCCAAGCTCAGAGCTGGCACGTCCAGAATCCTGCATGGCACACTGGGAAGTTCAGGGACTGGCTTCCCCGCACCTGGGCCCGCTGCCAGGAACTCTCTCTGGAGACAGGCTTGTGGCCTAGGTTCTAGAGTTTCTACTTCTGTGGATTCTGTGTGTTCACGGAGGCCTCCTATTCATACATTGTTATTTTTTTAACAAGATGCTTTTAATCTGGAGGGAAAACCTTTTAAACACTAGTGTGCGAAGCTCAGTAATTTAAAAGGAGGAACTAAAGGGTTAAGAAGGTAAGCTAGTAAGGGACTGGGGGGTTAGACCCCGGTGAGGCTATCAGTCTCCCTAACACCCCCAAAACGTCTGCCTGGAATGTCCACTCCACAGAGAGGTAAGCTGAGGCAGGCTGCTTTCTCAGGGTAGCCCGGACCACCAGAAAAGACAGTGCCACATCCGGCTCCCAGTCTGGCTCCAGCCTCCTGCCCTTGGTTTCTCACTGAGACCCTTAGAGCCCCTCCCCCTGTGGCTCCAGTGCAGCCGCTGGGCAGACGGGGTGACCAGCATGGCCCAGCCGTCTACAGGGGCTGGGGAGGGGGTGCCCCCAGACAGGACTGCTTCCATCTTTGGGCCCAGTTCCTGTGCTCTCTAAACGGCCACCTGTGGTCCCCACTCTCTCTCTTACAGAGTACAAGGTAAGAGGGGCCGCCCGCCTGTGCTGACCTCCTGTCGCCGTACCTGCCCAGGTTAAAAGTTCCTTTTGTGCTTTCTCTATGAAATATGTGTGTCAGATGCAGACGCAAGTATGTACCTCTCCCCTGGTCTGGGCTCAGTGCTTTCATCCCGGCACATGCGCGCTTCCTGGGGTGAACCTGTGACTTCTCCCCCCAACAGATCTACCCTTATGATGCCCTCATTGTCACAAACCGAATTCGTGTGAAACTGCCCAGAGACGTGGACCGGACAAGACTGGAGGTAAGAGGGACCCCGGGGGGGGGGGGGGGTCGTTCCGGCCGAGAGAGTCTCTGCAGGTGTCAGGAATCCTGGCTCCTGAGTGTCCTGCTGGGACGGAGCGGGGCACAGCGAGGGCTCGGCCTCAAGGACCTGCATTGTTTCAGAAGTTGAAGAACGTGCTTGTGGCACTTGTGTGCCCAACAAAGGCAGCTGTGCAAAGACGCCACAGCCATTGGTGGTTCAGGCAGGGAAGGTCGTAACAGTGCTTTACTCAGTCATACTGGTCCCTTCCCGAGTGCTGACAGTGCGAAAATCGTCATGAGTCACGACTTCTCATGCTCTAGAAAAACAAACTGATCCATGGAGAGCAAGTATAGTTGACCCTTGAATAGCATGAGGGAGGGGGTGCCAACCCCCTCATAGTCAAAATCCGGGTATAACTTTGACTCCCCCCAAACTTAAATACAGTCGCTAGGTATCTGCGGGGGTAGGGGGGTGGGGGAGGTGGTTCCAGACCCCACCCCCCCAGCAGGTGCTCAAGCCCCTCACGTAAAACGGCATGGCCTTCCGCATCTGCGGTTCCATCCGCAGTTGGTTGACTCCGCAGTTGGTTAAATCCAGGGATGCGAAACCCAGGGAGACGGACAGTCGACTGGATATTTACTGAAAAATGCCCGCCTGTGAGTGGACCTGCACAGCTCAAACCCACGTTGTCCAAGGGTCAACTGCTTATGTTGAAAAGACCCAACAGGATGTCAGCACAGCGTCGGTATTTGGATGCTGAGCACCTGTTATGTATGAGCCCATGTGCAATACTATTAGGTGGGTACAAAAGTAATTGCGGTTTTTGCAATTATTTTTAACCTTTTAAACCGCAATTACTTTTGCACCAACCTAATAAAGCCTCACAATCATCCTACAAAGTAATCAGGTCCAGACAATGGAGTTCTCCTGAGCTGTGTCCTGAATGTTTTACCGCCTTTTCATGACTATTTCGCTGGCAGTGAGGGGCCTAGAGGCTCCTGAGGGCCCGGGGCCACCCTGCCCCATCCATATCCCAGGGCTGGGCACACAGTAGGTGCTGGGGGCGTAAGAGGCATACTGTGCATCGGGCCAGCGCCAGAGCCTGCCAGACTGCCTGCCTGGCAATAGCTCAGGCAGGAGTGGACGTGTAAACACATCCAGGCTTGGGAGGAAGCTCTGAGCTGGCCTTGGAAGGAAGGACAGGACTGTCACCAGCAGAGAAGGGAGAGCGTGGAAGGGCCTTCCAGACCAAAGGAGCTGTGAGCAAAGGCTTCAGGGGGGTCCTGCAGGACTTGCTGGGGGGCTGGTGTGTGGGTCCCAGGGAGCGGGGGCCACTGGCTCTTGGCGGTGCCCAGAGGGCAGGGTGCACAGAGGAGCCCCGAACGCAGCAGGGCCGCCTCTCCTGAGGGGGCGCCCGCCCCATGGTCTTGTGCTGGGTCCCTGCAGCCTCACTATGACGATCCCACTTTCTCTGCAGGGACACACTCTTTGGCTCCTACTGAGGGTGAGTCCTGTCCATTGTGCAGTCCTGTCCCCAGTACAAATGCCACTACTGTAACATGGGCTGCTTCTGGCTGGGTGGCTCCCCGGTCAGGAGGTTCTGTCTGTTGTGTGGCTTTGTTCCTAACGGGGCGTGGCGTGCTGTGGGCTAACTGCTGGCCCACAGAGGGGGCCTCAGAACAAGCTGCTGGCTCCTGGCACAGCAGCGGCCTTGGGGCCGGAACCCTCTGGGACTTACTGTTTCCCCTGGGGACTAGGTGCACTTTAAATGACTCCCAGTCGTTTCTTTTTGCTACAGTACAGAATGAAAGGGGCCAAATATCCAGTGGTTGATGTGTGTAAATATCTCCCCTTTAAAAACTCTCTGAGGCCTGGGGAATGGGTTTAATCATCTCGATCTGCAAGCACACGCCCAGGGTGCGTCTCTGTCATCATTGCCTCCCTCAGACTCAGCTGAGCCAGGACGCAAATGGGAAGAGTTACCACGATGGGGCCCGTCCCACATTCTTCGGGGCTGGGAGCTGGAATGTGAGCCAGGAGGGACTGAGAGGGGCCCCGCCCCAGCAGGAGAGGAGGGACCCTGCTGTTTTCATTTCAGGGAAGAGAGCTTTATTTTTAATATAAAAACAATTCATAACTCTTGTAAAACTCCAGCAAAATACAAAGAAGACCACAAACATCACACGGAATTCCCCCACCGAGTCATAACCCCTGATTGCACCGTGGGCGACACATTTCCCAAAATCACTTCCTGTACAAACACCCAGAGACGCTGACTCCACTTTGGACAAGTGGCCCACAGGGTTTGTACAGCTGGACACCTGCCTGTTTCTTTTCAATTTGTCGTGAACGGTTTCCACACCAGTTCCTGTGGATCTGCCCATCCCTTCATGGTGGTCCCGTGTCCTGTTCCACACGTGGGAGGGTCCAAAAGGCCAGACAGTGCAGCGGCAGATGCGGCTTTCGCTCACGCCCCACTGGCTGAGCTCGGTCACATGGCAAAGCCACGGGCAAGGCAGGCTGGGTTGGCTGTGTGCCCAGCAAGAGGAGAAGATGGTTTGGGTGGATAGCTGGTGGTGCCCGCTGCATATCTGGGGGTCAGTCCCTGGAAGGAGGACTGCTCCGTTGAAGGGTGAAGGCATGCTGTCCGTCCCGCCGAAGTGCTGAGCTGAGCCTTTCGGTCGTTGGGTGAGTGTGTGCCAGCCCTGAGCTGGGTCCCAGGGATGCAGGGTGAGCAAAGCAGCAGGAGCGCCACCCTCACAGACTGTCTGACAGGAGAGGCTGGGTAGAGGTTAACTGGGCACAGTCAGTGCGCCTGCAAGCTGAGGGACACCGGATAGGGAGAGAATTCCAGGAAGGGTACACTGCATGTGCAAAGGCCCTGGGGCAGGAGGAAACAGAGCTGTTTAAGGAAGAAGTGTAAGAAGGCCCAGGTGGCTGTACTAGAGCAAGGTGAAGGTGAGGATGGGCCAGGACTTGCAGGGCTCGGGGCCATGTGAAGCCTGTGAGCAACAGCTTTTAAGTTGGGGACTAAATGGTTAAGTTTGTCATTTATGCCAATGCCCAGGCTGCATTGTGAGAGCTGGATTGGCTGTGTGGATGCAGGGAGACTGCTTAGGAGGGAATTGGGTTGTCCGAGCAAGAAACGATGACATCTTAGACAGGGCAGTGGCAGCGACGAGGTGAGAAGTGGTGAATTCAGGCAATGTTTGGGAGGTCAAGGTGGCAGGACTTGGGGAAGGACGGGCCAGTGTGGGGAGGGGCAGGGACAAAGCTGGCGCGACTCCAGGCTGCCGTGGGCGGGGCGGTGGGGGGAGTGCTGGTCAATCAGGGGGCAGGGCGAGTCCAGACTCTGACCATGACTGACGCTCTGACCTATGAGTCTCTGCCCAGAGAATTCAGATACTCAGCCTGGTAAAGTGAAAGGCGGCCGTAGCACACAGTAGGTGCTCAGTAAGTGCTGGTGACTTCTGGTGGAGGTGTGGCAGTCCTCTGTCACTCTGGAAGTGTGGTCACAAGGAAGGTGGCCGGATGAATCCTGTGATCCCAGTGGGCAGAGTAAGCAGGCAGATTCCCAGGGAGGCCCATGTGGGGCCCCGTCTAACGCCCTTCCTGGACCCTGTGCACTCTGTCCTGGAGGGGGCTGCCGGCCTCTGTCCCGAGGACCTCGTGCCTTGGAGGACCTCAGACCCTTCCTGCATTTGGCAGTTTCCCTCTGAGGGTTGACTGTGCCAGGAGCTTCCAGTTCGAGGGGAAGGAGCCTTGCCTGTCCTCAGGCCGACTCATGTGTCCTGTTGCCTGAGGCCACCACCTGCACACGTGCCCGGCACTCTCCAAAAGACACCACCATTTTGTTTATGTGGCAGCCTCTTGTCATCCAAGGGTGGCCTGCTGGTGGAGGGAGAGAGCCCCCAGGGGCAGGACGACCTGGGTGTGAATCCAGTTTCCACGTCTAGCTGTGTGGCCACAGGCAGGTTACTGACCTCTCTGAGCCTGGCGCCTCGCCCTGCCTGCCCTGCCACGTGGTCTGAGCATTTATTTTGTTGCTGAGAAGCGGTCATGGAGCACCTGCCATGAGCCCAGCTGGAGCGGTGTGTGCACAGCTCACCTATTTCATCCATGTCCGCCCCACACCTCCACAGCCTGGGAGGGAGCCACGTAGGTGACTAGGTTACAAAAGGCTTTCCACGGACGGGGGTGGAGGTGGGGGGTGCTATGGGATGGCCCAAATCATGTTTGCTAAGAACTTAATGCAAAGCCAGGTGGCTACGTGTGAATGGGGGTGGCGTCAGCCAGGAGGCTCGGCCACTAGGAGGAGAATGGGACCTGCCTTTGGATGCCCCATTCTGGGACTAAGTCGGATGGTGGAGACTTCATCGTGTTTGGCTTATTTAACGAGTCCGTGTCCCTGTCGACGAGGCAGCACCAGGCTGGTCCAGGCACTTGGCACGTTAGCACCCTTGCTTGTCACCACTGATGAGTCGCTACAGAGGAGGCAGAGGAGGCAGAGGAGCCCGCAGGCTGTCCTGGGCCCTTGCCTTCAGCAGCAGAGCTGGGGTGTGGCCGGGGGGCGCTCTGCGCAAGCTCGGTGCTGCACTGGCTTCCCGGATGAAGGGCAAGCTGCAAAGTGAAGTTCTAACCCCTCTCCCGACGCACACATGCGGACATTCCGTTCCTTAGGCAGCAAAGTATTTCAGCGAGGGGTCCTCCGGAGAAACAACTGACAGGAGAGAGGTAGGTAAGCAGGTAGACAGACAGATAGACGTAGACCTGTACTGAGAACTGTGTTTTGGGAAATGGCTCACAGCACCGTGGGACACGCAAGTCTGGAATGTGCAGGACAGGCTGGCGGGCAGAAGCCCGGGCAGGAGCGACACTCACAGGCAGGATTTCTACTTCTCGGGAAGCCTCCGCGTTTGCTCTTAAGGCCTCCAGTGGATTGGACGGGGCCCTGCATTCTGGAGGCTCATCTTTTCTTCAAGTCAGCTGACTGCAGATGTAAGCCATGTCTACAGAAGACCTTCCCAGCCACCCCTAGACGAGTGCTTGCCAAACAGCTGGGCACCGTGGCCTGGCCAGGCTGACATGAAGTGTGACCATTAAGCAGCTGGGCACCGTGGCCTGGCCAGGCTGGCATGAAGTGTGACCACCACAGAGAGCAAAGGGTGCGGCTGAACAGGTGTGAAAGGAGCTTTTCGTCTGGCCTAAGGCCTGGAGGCAGTGTCCCCGGGGCCACTCGAAGGGTCCTCTTTGATTCAACACCAGCCCTATGTGCAAATGGGCAGAAGCAGTGGAACTCGTGCTTTCTGGAGCGGCCTCCTCACGACCCCGAGGTCGCCTGCACACCCAAGTTTGCTCAAGCAACAAGTCTGTGGAATGTGCCTGAAAAAGACGGACCCCACAGTTAAAGAAGAATGTCCTTTGTTCAAACTCATCCGACCGGTCTGATGAGAACCTGCTAGACTGACGGTGATGGTACAGGATTCCCGGCTGGCTGGCGGTGTGGGTGTGTCCGACATGGGTCTGCACCGGCATCCAGCATTCCAGGGGCTGCCCAGGCCGAGGCAAGGACAAACATGGGCAGTCCTGGGGGCCAGGCCACGTGGCAGGGATTGCGGGGGTAGAAGGTGGGGAGGGAGAGGAGCTGCAGTGGAGACTAGAGCAGGCAGGTGGGATCAGCCCTCAGCCCCGATGGAGGGGGCGGAGGCTGGGAGGCAGCATGACTGGGAACAGGAGAGCATCGATTTAGATTCAGGATGCACCTGGATAACACAGGTTGTCCCTGGGGCAAGATAAACACACAGGCCCATGCCCACCCTCATGGAGCTGGGAGTCGGACGAGGTCAGCCCTGATTCGGCACTGAGGGCCATGGCGGGGCGTGGCCCCAGGGCCTGCGTGGCTAGGGCAATCCAGGAGGGCTCCCCAGAGGAGGGGACATCTGAGCTGGGACAGGAATATGAGGAGTATGAGGATGAGGAGAAGCCACTATGCACAGGGGGAGAAAGAGCATTGCAGGCCCACGGTGCCCAAGAGTCTGGCATGTTCCAGAACGTGTAGAGGCCCCCGTGAAGCAGGGTCTGGCTCAGCATTGTACGTTCCCTTTGGTTATCAGCTAACGTTCCTTTGATGAGCTCTTGCTGTGTTGTATGCTCAGGAAACCTTTGCCAAGCGATCCAGGTTACAAAGGTACGTCAGAGATTTGTTTCTGCAGGTCCCGGCTTCTCTGCCAAGCCTTCCCAGGTCCCACAACCTGTAAATGGACTCACCTGCTTTCTGACCTGCCTCCCCATCAGGTGTGAGATCTCTGTGGGGTGGGGGCGGCCTGGCCTGCTGCGTGTCCCACAGGTGAGCCAAGGAGAGGGTTGGGAGCATGCGTGGAGCACAGCACTTCGCATCCCCTCTCTGCAGAAATCCTCCACCCCCTTGCATGCCTCTGAGCACCTATGCTGGTTCCTGGGCACAGGGGTGGTGAGGCCCCATTTCTGTCCTGTCCCCGTTATCGAGGGAGGCACGGTACAGCTCACAGTTTGGCGGCTGCTGGAGCTGCTGTTAAATTTTCAGAAATTTTGCACCCTGCTAGTAAACGCAGCCATCCTGAAAAACCAATTATGTCAACTTAGGATGGAATCAATACTAT
Source organism: Rhinolophus sinicus (assembly GCF_057876585.1). NCBI lineage: Eukaryota > Metazoa > Chordata > Mammalia > Chiroptera > Rhinolophidae > Rhinolophus > Rhinolophus sinicus. The sequence continues at coordinate 212,554,734 of NC_142501.1, read as the reverse complement.
CGAAAGCAAGGAATAAATACTCAAAACTGCCCCCCACACACACACTCACACCCTCTACGTTTTAGCTCCCCCTACGCTCCCGGGGTTACGTGCACCTAGTGCGTCTGTGTGGTAGGATGTCCTATAACCGTGGGCCACTGGGCCTCTCTTCCCATGTCCGCACTCAGTGACGTCACGTTGACAGCTTGAAACTGGCCGTGATGTGAGTAGTTACCCCAGGGAGAGGAGGCTTGCGGGCGCGGGCCCCGGGCTGAGGGGGCCTCAGGAGAGGTTTCCCGGAGGAGCTGGGGTCCCGCCCAGGCCTGCGTGAGCAGGAGCCCCTGGGTGGGTGAGGAGGGGCTGGCCCTCCAAGCAGAACGGTGGTGGCACCATCGCACTTATTCCCACTTCACAGACATCACAGCTGAGCTCACGGCCCTCAGCACAGGGGTGGAGCCAGGACTGGAAGCCTGGGGTGTCTGGTCCCGGCCACAGGTCTTTGCCCGACACTGCCCTGGAAGGTCACCTATAGGCAGACCCCCAGCAACGCCTGTGAGTCCTGCCATGCTGCAGAAATGGCTTCCTCCCCAGAGGCGCTCCTGGGGGAGACCCGTGCACCCCAGGTGTGGGATGTCCTGGAATGAGGCTGAACCGCCCTTCTGGAAAGTCACCTCGCCCTGGGCTTCCTTCCTGCTGGCTCAGGAAGGAGCTGGGCGGTGCCTGGCCTTGGCGGGCACCTAGACGTGAGGGGGTAAGGCCACCTTCCTCCTGGGGAGCCTTCAGGAGCCAGGGGCCAGGGACTTGGTCAGAAAGCTGGCTCTGTCCATGGGGTCAGCTGAACCCCCCCTCCCTGCTATGGCAAGCACGTGGGGGTGGCAAAAAGAGCCCTGGAGGAGGGTGTGGGGGTGGCTCTGCCACGTGACCTTGAGCAAGTTTATCTCAGTGCCAATTCCCAGCGGCCACAAGCAGGGGCCCTCAACCCCTTCTCACCTAGGAGGCAAGGGGACTCAGCCAGGTGAGGCGGGGTGCGTAGGAGCACACAGAGGCAGAAGGGGTGAACAGATTCCCCTCTCCCCCAACCCCCCCCCATTATTCCTCATTGACCCCCCCCCCCCCAGCCCTGCGCAGTCCTCAGGCAGCCCAGCTCTGTTCTCACTCTGGACCTGAGGAGATAGGACTGGGGGCTGGAGGGGTCTCTGCTCACCCCCAGAACTTTCCCTTAGCCTGAGTGTTTCCAAACCCAGCTGCCGTCAGCTGTTCTGGGAAGGAGGCTCCTTGGCCCTGGGCCCTGGGCCACTAAGCCTGCCTTGATAGGTTTCGGGGGCCCTGCAGTTCTCAGATCTGACAAGCACCCTGGGTAACTGTGACAGCCTGCAGGACTGGGAACTCAGCTGGGACCCATGAGGCCTCCTGTCCCTCCCTCCCTCCCGACCCTGTCCTGCCTTCCCAGCAATGGAGTGGGCTCCCAATGCAGCAGGAATGTGGGACCAGGTGGGGGCAGGTAGGGGCAACACCCCTATCTGCGGGGTAAGGACCGTTGAGGGTTCCAGGGGGCTGGCCTCAGGCTCTCCCAGCCCATCCGTGAGTGTGGCTCTGCAGACCCCACAAGGGGCAGAAACAGAGAGAGCCAACCTCCAATCTCTGAAAGTCTGGTCCTGTCTCCTTCCCCAGGACAGGTCAGCCGCTCCTCCCACCTGGCTATTTTCAGGCATCGCTGGCGGGTGGCCTGACTCTCGTTCACGTCTGATACCACCCTCCCCTGCCCCCAGCCCACACCCCATGACCTGTGTCTCTGGCATGCGGCAGGCACCCAATATTTATGGAGTTAACAGTGGAAACAATGTTCCTTTCCTTCTTTTTCGGCATCTTGACTGTCTCACAGTAATTGCGGGGAGTGTGATCTGGACGAGTGCTGTGGTCTGAACCCATTCTGAACCTCTGTGGACTGGGTGTGACTTCTCAGCCACCAAGACTCCCCAGTTTAATCACCGTGCAAATGGCTTGTTTCTGGCAAGCTGCAGGATTCTCTTCCTGTTTGCAAAATCCAGATAGCAGCAGGCAGCTGATGGCCCCTTCCTGGCAGCGAGGAGCGTGGTGGGGTGCGTGTGTCCCTGTGTGTATGTGTGTATGGCAGGACTCCAGGCCCAGGTGCCATTAGGAGGGGCTTTGGTGACTCAGCAGAAGGCTGGAGGCGGTGGAGGAGTGTCTCTTGGGTTCCCTCCTCCAGCAAGTGGGCTCCAAACCCAAAGCAGGTTTAGCGATGATATTTGTGAAAGACGTGAGTTGGAATGATTGGTGTTTATGCTTTTCGTAGTTGACCGAATGTCTCCACGTGCATCTTCTCTCCTGATCATCAGTATGAGTCCTTGTGTTTTAAAGTCAAGGAAACCACACTTTTTTGGTGCAAGAATTCTTTTTTTCTAATTGTAAACTTCACGTAAAATTCATCATTTTGACCATTTTAAAGTGTGCATTTAGTACATTCACAAGGCTGGGCAGTCACCACCTCTGTCTAGTTCCAGAACATTTCATCACCCCCAGAAGAGACCCCACTAGCCCCCGGCAAGCACCAGTCTGGTCTGGTCCCCCCCATCCTGGATGTTGCGTGTAAATGGGATCACAACACGTGTCCTTTTGTGTCTGGTGTCTTTCACGTGGCCTCGTGTTCCAGGTCTCATGCACGTTGTAGCGGGTGTCAGAACGTCACTGGCTTTTATGGCTGAATGTCATTCCAGTGTGTGTGCCGCCACATTTGGTGCAGCCATTGTCCTCTGACCGGACGGAGGTCGGGTTGTTTCCACTTTCTGGCCTTGGTGGATGGTGCTGCTGTGACCATGGGTGTATAAGTCTCTGAGTCCCTGTTTTCCATTCTTTGGGGTCTAGCTAGGAGTGGGATTCCTAGAAAGTGGAAATTCTATTAACGTATGGAACAACTGCCAGACAGTTTTCCACACGGCTACACAGAGCCACACTTGTAACAAGGGACAGAAAGGGGATTTGAGCCAGAGCCTCTGGACCCAGAGCCGGACCCCCTCCTGCCACAGACCACCCCCAACTGCCTTTTCGTTCTTCCCCTGGGCCCCTCCCAGGCAGGGCGAGGACAGACGCAGGCAGAAAGCCTCCCTCTCCCGGGGAAGCTTGATGGGAAGGGCTGCAGGCACCCACCTGAGCCCGGGGCTGGAAGGATGTGAAGGAGTTTCTCAGAGCCTACTGACCAAGAGAGACATGTGGGTAATGGGAGCAGATACAGGCAAGGGGGAGGCTGGGCCCCGGGTGTGGGGGGACGCTCTGCAGAGGCTGCTCTGACTGGCTCAGTGGCTGACACCCACTGGCCTGTTCTGAGTGCCGACCTGCATAGACTCATCCATCCCTACAACTCTGGGGGCGGGGGGAGCACCACGGAGACCCCAGTACTCAGGTAAGTAGACCGAGGCTCCAGGAGGTCAGCTGGCACCCCCAGTGTCCCAGAGGCTGGGTGTTGGCCCTTGACCACCACACTGTACAGCCTCTCCGTGTGCCCCAGATGAGGAGCAGGGCTCAGACAAAAAGCTCGGTCCTGCTCACACCGCAGAGGCTGGGGAGGAGGGAAGAGCTGAACTCAGGCTGGGGCCCTGCTTGGCTTCTTTGTTCACTTTCCACACCTCAGCTTCCTCGTCTGTGAAATGGGGGCGTACTAAACCATCACCTCCTGCTCTCCGACAGCACCTTGAAAATTAAATGAAATAATGTGACCATATAAGCAAATCTTCCAAAACCTCAGATGTTTGCAGGCAGGTGTACACCTGACCTTGGTCTGCAATGGGAGATGAGTGTGTGTCACCGAGGTTCCCTCAGCGAGTGGCACTCCTCTGGGCTTGGTTCCTTCAGCTGCAAAGCAGGAAGGATGGGGATACAGAGGGAATCTGGGGAGCCGGGGCCCCCGGGCACACGGAGGGTGGTGCCCCTTCCTCACCTGCTGTCAGGCCTGCCTCCCGTGGCCCAGTGGTGCATTTTCCCAGTTGCTAACTGCTCCCCTCTGGGTTTTCCTTTTTATTTGAAGAGACACTTGTCTCCGGAGGAGTTCCAGGAGGTGTTTGCGATGAGTATGGAGGAGTTTGACCGCCTGGCCCTCTGGAAGAGGAATGACCTCAAGAAGAAAGCCCTGTTGTTTTGATGGCGCCAGGATGCCTGGCCCCACGTGCCGGTGGCCAAGTCCCGGACCCCCAGTGGGAACCACACAGACCCCTCCTATTGCACTGGCTCTGGCTTCTCTGTGTCCACAGGGTGGGCGCCTGGGGAGGGCTGGGCTGGGGACTGGGCGGGAACAGGTCCCACAGCAGTTGCAGCCAGGGACACTCCTGCCCGTAGGTCAGGGCCCAGGTGCCTCGCTTTGGACCCCTCCTCCCCCGCTGTGCTTGGCATCAGGGAGATGTTGCAAGGTGGCTGTCGCAGAGAAGGAGGGACATGTAGACAAGCACAGCCCACCTTCCCGGCCTCCCCCGCACTAGGCCCTCAGGGCACAGAGGTGACGGACAGAGATTTGCGGAAACTTGTCAATGACAGGCGCTGACACCATCATTGGTGTGTGGGCACAGGGCTCCTGCGCCCACCGGCCCCCACCCACCCGCTCAGCCCAGGAGGCACAGCCTTGCACACAGACGGCTCTGGCTCACAGGCCTGCAGGCCAGGGTGCCCAGGGCTGTGCCAGCCTTGGGGTGCACGATTTTTGCAGCCATTTGTGACAAGTCTCTCTTTAGGAACAGACGTCAACCTGACAGGGTACCTTCCTGCAGGACCCTCCGTGCACTGCGTTTTTCTTCCAAATCATCCCCTAGATGCCTAAATGATATCTTTAAAGTAACATAAAAGGTTTTATTTTATTAAAAAGTATAGCCTACTGAAACATAAGATGACATATATAAAGAATTTAATTTTCTGGTCCCACTGAGGGGAGCTCTTCCAGCCTTATTCTCCACTGTTCGGATCTGTGTGGCTTCAGTTCTCGGTGTGTTTCTAATACGTGGGACCCCTTGTCTGTTTTCTTTTTGCTTTTTTCCTCCCGTACCTGTCACACAGGTACCCTTACAGGCAGACCCCCTTCCCAATGAATGCTGTTTGTAAGTACTTGTGAAGTATGGCCACCACTCTTATTTCCTTGCTGTTACTTTCCAAGTCTTAGAGAGGAAAACAAACCTCTTCTGACGGCCAAAGCCCCGAAATAAAGAATTTCCTTGTGCCCAGCCTGATACCCAATGTGGCTTTTGGTGACGTAACCAGTGGTGTCCTACCTTCCCACAGTAGAACACAAACACCTGGGAATGAGCGATGCCTCATGTGTGGGCCTGAGACAGACACCCCCTGACACTTGGGGAGAGAAGGACGGGAGGTGCTGCCAGGTCAGCAGGGCATCCTGCAGCAAAGGCCGCCGGTCCCCAACTGGAAGGTGCCGTGTCTGCCATTAGGCATGGGGTAAGGTGCGGTACCTATCACAGAGTGTTTGTAAAGCGCGTCGAGAGGCGTATGAAACCCTATGAGGTGTCACCCACGCCTGTTTCCGAGTCTTCTGTGGAGCTGTGTCTTTGTGTGTGTCCTAGATGTCCACATCCGTGAGTCTGCGTCACTCAGCTTCCTTCCAGCCCCGTAACACGCCACCCCCTGTCCTGCACCCGGCTTCTCACCAGCCCGGCTTGGCCAGGGAAGGGGAAACGTCAGCACCTAATATGCTTCCTTCCATCTAGCAGTTTGAGCCTGGCAACTGGAAACCCCCCCCTTTTCTTATCAGTACTATGTCATGTCGGAGCCAGGGGAAGCCTGGAAAAATAAAGGACGATGTATTATAAGTTGTAACAGTGCAAAGCTCCTTCTTAGAAACACGTGTCATTTCTAACGCCACGGGTCCCCTTCGCTGACAGTGTGTGGGGAGAGCAGGGACGATGCCCTAAGGGGCAGGACCCCAGGTCGGCACTGGGAACGCCAGGGCCTTTGGACCTCTGCTCGCCCAGTAGCCAGTCTCAGCCAGGCTCTGGGTGCCGATGGCGGAGAGATGCTTGAGAGCCGCCGCCGGCCCCAGTCGGGCTCGGGAGACCGACCGCTGCCCTATGGAGGGGCCCCGAAGGAAGCCCCTACTGCACCCCAGAGCTCAGGGGAGGCTTGCCGACAAGGTGCTGTCCGAACTAAGTCTTGACAGATGAGGAAGGCTTCCTGGAGGCCACTGAAGGGAAGGGCGTTCCAGGCCCAGGGAACAGGAAGGAACAGACGCACTGAGGCTGGAGACAGCCCCACAGTTTCTGGAAACTTTGGCAGCTATTATGGCTGGAACACATGGCCAAGGAAGAAGACAATTAGGCAGGACTCCCACGTGGGCGGGCCCAGAAGGGAGCCCACCCACAGTCAGCTGATTATGTCTGGGACGTAAGGTTTCATAATCTCTGTTTCTGTCTGCTCGGGCTGCTACAACAAAATATAGACGGGGGTCTTAAACAACAAATACTTCACATAGTTCTGCAGGCTGGAAGTCCGAGATTAAGGTGTTTCCAGGGTCAGGTTCTGGTGAGGACTCCCTTCCTGGCTTGCAGGCGGCCGCCTTCTCACCGTGTCCTCATGGTACAGAGAGAGCATGTCTCTTCTTATCTACCATCTTCTTATAAGGACACAAATTCCATTGTGAGGACCCCACCCTCATGTCTTAGTCACCGCCCAAGGGCTTCACCTCCAAATCCATCACACTGGGGATTAGGGCTTCAACATATGAATTTGGGGGGACATGGACATTCCATCACAGTGATCTCTAATCATTGCAGTGACGCTAAGGACTCTTATAAATGTTGGGTTCTCCCCAAAAGCTTGTTCGTGTGGTTACAATCTGCCCCATTTTAGTAAATGGCTGATTTCTGACTTATAAAACGACTGTTATCCTCAGTTATATGTCAGAAATCAGCCCATTTTTCTCAGTCCCCAAGGACAACTCAGCAGAAATCCTGGTTCTAGCCCCTAAGCATCTCTCTGCATCTCCCCATCTCAGCAGACACCATTGTGGAATTACCCAGACAGGAAAATATTCTGAGAGTGGGAAGTGGCACTGTTACCCATGACCCTGGGACACAGGTATATGCCTGGTCTGACACAGGCAAACCTGGGCATGTGGTCACCCTGACCCCACTCCAGGCCACCCTCACCTGTCACCCGGATGGACACAACAGCTTCCCAATCTGCCTCTGTTCCCACTCTCACCTCCACAGCAGTCATTTCCCACCTGACAGCGAGAGGAACGCTTTGAAAACATCGATAGGAGCATGCCATGCTTTCAATGGTCAAATTCTACGGCCTCCACTCGCACCCCCGCCCCACATGGGGTCCTGGTCTGTCCCACACATCATGGCCACGCTGCCTTTCTCTGAGCTTCTTAGGTAGCAAACCTGGAGCCTTCGTATGTGTTCTCCCTCCCAGGGGCCTTCATTTCTTTTCAGGGCGAGGCCCTTCTCTCCCTCTCGGTTCGTCTCAGAAGTTCCACCTCAGAAGACCCATCTGCCGACTCCGGGAAATTCCCACCAGTGCCCAGAATTCATCACACCTGCCCGAGTGCCAACACAGTCTTCTTCGTCTGTTCATTGATTCTTTCCCTCCACCAAACCGTACACACAGGAGGCTGACAGTTTTATAACAGTGCTCTCTGACCTGGGAATGTCACTGGACTCTTTGGGAATGGTACTGGAGCCCACATGGAGACTGTGCTTGCCCCAAAGCTTCTCAAGGCATTGATGCTTCTAGAATAGCACAGCCTGAGAACTTCCTGTGATGATAGAAATGTCCTGGACCCACGCTGTCCAATACAGTAGCCCTCAGCACTAGAAAAGTGGCTGTGTGCCTAGGGAACAAAGTTGTACATTTTAATTAGCTTAAGGTTAAGTTTAAGTAGCCCGTGTGGCTAGCAGCTGCAGACTACACAGTGTGGCTCTAGACTGGAAACTTCCACTGCCCTGATCTGAGACCCCGACTCCCACAGGAGGCCCTGGGATCTGTCCTTCTCTCCAGCCATGAGGGTACATTTGGTGCCTTGGTGTGTAAGGTCAATTTAGGGCGCCCTTCCTGAGCACTGCTCCATGCCCGGCACTGCCCTGGTAGCTGGGGGTGTGCACGGTACCGTCCCACCCCCACAGGTCATGTCTGCCCCTCGAGCCTCCGTTGCCCCACTTCTAAGGACCTGCCCACAGCCAAGTCTGGCTCAGTTCCGCACACCAATCTTAGTGTCTGCCAATGGCACCAACCTGCCTGCCTCCCCAGCCTGGGCCTGTGTCAGGAACCCCAGGACGGATGGGCAGGGAGATGTCAGAGCCTGCAGGCCTCCATTCTGTACCTTCTCCCCAGGGCAGCAGTGCATTCTAAGCTACGTAAATCTTAACCCAAAGCTTCCGAATTCTCTGCAGCAGAGGGAGAGGGCCTGGCAAATCACAACAGTACATCCCAGGGGTTGGCTCAGAAGTGACAGGCAGGCTCATTGGCCAGAACTAGTCACATGACCGTACCCAACTGCAAAGGGACCTGGGAAACGCAGGCACCCATGTGCCAGAGAAGGGCGGAGGCCAGCACCATGGGTAAGCGGTCAATTCTGCAGCCGCGGCTCAGCACAGGACTTCTCGTCACCACATTCAACTCCCAGTGCCTTCAGTGCTTCTCTCTAGGGATCGTTTGGAGACCCCCAGCTGCCCTGGCTACCATCCTCTGCAGGTGAGCCCCCCTCCCCCAGCACAGAGATGGGACCAAGGACATCCCTGAGCCACCTGCACAGTGGACTCCTGGGGACCCCATGCAACACCTCTGCCCCCCAGAGATGCTTTGTTGTGTGTGGAGATCTCCATCCAACAGAACTTTCTTGGGAGCTGGACTTTGAGACACACAGGAGTTGATAGGGAAGTGGGCAAAAGCAGGGGGCACCCAGCCAGTGCCGTGAGCTACCAGAGGCCACAGGGTAAAGACGGAGGCGGTGAGGTCATGAGAGCACGTCTGAGGAATGAAACAGGAAAGGAGACCAGTGCCTCCCTGGTGACCGTCAGGCTACGGCTGAGCGAGAATTCATGAATGATAGAGGCTTCCTTTTTCCCACAACCCCGTGAGATTAACTGATTCATTCAACAAACAATTACTGAGTGCCTACTATGTGCCAGGCACTATTTTGGGATCTCAGGACACAGCAGTGACAATAGAGAGAAAAATCTGGAATTTATCTTCTTTTGGGTGTGGGAAGAGCAGACAGACAATACCGGTGTCAGGAGAGGATAAATGCTCAGGGGAAAATATTAAATAGGATAAGTGGAGAGAGTGACAAGGGAGGGTGCTATTCTATACCGGGTGGTCAGTGAGGTGACAACTGAGTTGATCCTAGAGGAGGGGATGTCCCTTGTCCCATGGTAACATGGAGGAAAAGAAGCTTGGGAGGCTGCTCAGTTTGTGGCGGAAATATGCCCAGCATCAAACAACTCATTTTGACCCAAAATGGTTTTCATCAAATAACAAATATTCATCACACGCATCCTATGGAGCCAGATGCCTTGTGGGCACCAGGGAGACACGTATGAATCCAACATGCCCTGCTCTGGGGGAGCTCTCTGTGACGCGGCAGGCAGATCGTGACAATGAGGGGTGTTAAGTACAATCATATAGGTGGGCGGTTCAAGCAGCGGTGGCATGATGGAAGCACCAAGGACACCATCCTGGGGGCCGAGGCAGCTTCACAAGGGAGGTGACATTTGAGCCGGGTCTTGTAGAATGAGCAGGAGTTCGCAGGTGGAGGCTTGAGCATGAAAGGAACTGTGTGCTATACTCTCTCGTTTAATTGTCGGGAAAATCCATGGTGTGGATTAAACTGGTACTTACTGTTAAGATGCCTGAGGCTCGAGAAGTTCAGACACTTGTCAAGGTCATGCAAGTGTTAGAGCTGGGTTTCCAGCGATGACTGTTTTTATTCAAATGTATGCTTTCCCCAAGATACATAGTAAGCTGATAGCCCGGTGTTTGCAAAGGCACCGAGCTAGGCAGTGGTTCTTTTCCTATTTGTGTGTGTGGAGGAGACTGAAGAAAGTGCATGTACCGTGTTTCCCTGAAAATAAGACCTAGCGGGACCATCAGCTCTAATGCGACTTTTGGAGCAAAAATTGCTATAAGACCAGGTCTTATTTTACTATAATAAGGTCTTATTTTCAGGGAAACATGGTAAGTGCTGGAAGGTTTGGGAGGAGATGGAGTGACCGTTTTAAACATTGTAAGAATGTTATCTCATTGTCTTTTTGTTTTTTAAAGTTTATTGGGGTGGGGATCAAATATATGGTGACGGAAACGTGATTTTTTTTTTTACAATTTTTCCCCCCCTTTCTCTGCCTTCCCCCCTCCACACCCCTGGTTCAAGCCATTGTTTCTCAGTCTACTTGTGCAGGACACAGCTCCCTGGCCCACGCTGGTATTATGAGCCCTGCGCTCCTGCCAGCTGAGGCAGTCGGTAGTCGCTCATCTCATTGTCTTTTGACTTCCATTTTTATCTGGTAAGAATTCATCTGTAATTATTCTTATTCACCAAAATATGATGTTTGTTTTCTATGGCTGCTTTTAAGATTTTTAAACTTCAGCAGTTGTGGTACCAGTAAGCAGCCTCTGAGATGCCCCGCAGGGATCCCTGCTTCCTGGTACCCCCACGCTGGGTGGGCCCCTCCCCTTGAGAATGGGTTGGACTGGGCCCCTCCCCTTGAGAATGGGTTGGACTTAATGACTCACTTCTAATAAAAGGCTGGAAAAGTGATGGACTGTCACTTCTGTTACTGGGTTACAGAAAGTTGTGGCTTCCCTCTCGGGTGCTCTGTCACTCCCTCGCTCTGAGGACAGTCAGCTGCCATGTTGTCAGTTGCCCTAGATGGGTTTCACAGAGGAAGCAACTGAGGGGGCCAACAGCCAGTGAGGAGCTGTGGTCTTCGAACAGACACACGAGTAAGTTTGGAAACATTGTCCCCATTGAGTCTTCCCATCAGTCCACAGGCCCAGCCAACAGCTTGATTGCAATTTTGGGAGAGACCTTCAGCCATGGGCACCCAGTTAAGCTGAGCTGGATTGCTGTCCCACGAAAACTGTGCGATAATAAATGTAAGCTGTTTTAAGCTGCTAGGTTTGGAGGTAATTCGTTACTTGGCAATAGATGAGGGATGCAACAGCCCTGTGGGCTTTCATTGCATGGGTGAGCTGATATCACACCCTAAACTGGGCCCAGATTTCCCACAGGTACCCAGAGGCTCATTTAGGTCCCAGAATCTAGGAAGACTGCATCTAAAGCATCACGGAAATGCAGCTTACCTTGGCATATAAACAGCTTGTAACGAATTGTTTTTCCTCAAGAGACATGTTCCTGGAAGAGCCTGGAAGAGGTCTCGAGTCACCTAACCCTGATTTACTTTCCCATCGAATAAACCCTCTACATCAGAAGGGCTGTGTTGACAAAGAGCGACTGGACTTATTTTTGAGGTTCTAAGAGGTCCCCAAACTTGGGTTTCATAAAGGGAAAAATGTTCTACTAATCAGAGTTGTGAAACTGTGCCTGGGCTTGTTCACTAGAGGTGAGTTTCTTTTTAGTGGATGTAAGTCCAAATAGGATGACTGATAAGGAAGTAATATGAGGCTGAGTTTATTAATTTGCAAATACTTATTAATGCCTGTATGCTTCAGTTAGTTAGGAATTTTGTAAGTAATAGAGAAATTGACTACTAGTGCCTTAATCAAATAAAGGATTTGTTTTTTTCCTACCTAATAGAGAATCTGGAGGTAGTTAATTGCTGCTCTTGATTCAATGGCTCAAGGGTGCCAGAGGAAGAATCTCTCTGATTCTGATTTTGCTCATGGTTGTGAGGTGGCTGCTACAGCTCCGGATATCACCTGTGTGTTCAAGGTAGTCATCCCTATTGCCGAGAAAAAACTGAGAAAAGTCAGCATCAGCTGTGTCTGTTTCCTTTCCCAGAGAGCACGATCGTCTCTAGAAACCAGTGGCGTGCGGGTCAATCTTCAATTACTAGTATTCTGGGGGACGAGAGGAAGGAAGGAAGTCCTGATCTGTGGCAGTTGCCAATTTCGGTGGCATCGACTCCCCTGCCACATCTGATTTCAAGCACGACATTGCCAGCTGCATATGTGGGAAGAGATGCCAGTAGCACGCCATTAGAGCACACACATCAGCATTCATCTTTCACACAGTGACAGGAGATGTAAAGTCCTTAAAAGCATTGATAATTGTAAACTGTAGTAAAATAATTAGGAAGTAATGAATTGCGGGTATTATCTTTGTTTTTAATATAATTTTAATTGTAAGTTTATATAACTTAATTGTTAAGTAATAACAGTGTTTAACAACTGACTTGCAAAATTCCTGAGCAATGAACGCTCAGCTCTCTTGGTCTGGTCGAAATTGCCTCCGGGACGCCACTGCCAGGAACCGGTCAGCCAACTTCTGCCATGTCTCACTGGCCAGGTCAATGTCACATGGCCACCTCAGGCTATAAGGGAAGCGGGGAGGCTAAGACACTACTCTCGTCTCTATAAGGCAACCTGGCCAGGGCAAAGGGGGCTGACAAGGGCAGTAGCACCAGCCAACCAGTTGACTGGTTGGTGTACCCTGGACCGATTGCCCTAGAAGAAAACTGTGCTCAGCATTTGGAGCACAGCAATAAGCAAGACAGGCTTCATTTCTGCTCCCGTGGGGCTTCCATGCACCAGAGATTCTAAACAAGTGTGACTGTGATGCCTGCCAGAAAGCAGTCCCAGGTGCTATGAATGTGTAAAATGGGATGGGGACCTAGGTTATTGTATTCGCTCTTTATTGTTTCATAGAAAAGAACCACCACCGCAGCAGCTGAAAACATGCATTTTTTAACTCAGTCTCTGACTCAGAGTTTGGCACCTTTTATGATAGCTGGGTCCTCCGCTCAGGGCGCAGCAGGCTTCACTTAACGTTTCGGCAGCCTGCGTCCTCACCTGGAGCCTTGCTTAGGGATGAAACCACTTCTAATCTCTTTCAGGTTGATGCCAGAATTCATTTCATGGGCCTGTGTGCCGAGAGGCCTCGCTTTTTGCTGGCTGTGGTCTGGAGGCTGTCCTCAAGTCCTCCAGACCATCTGCCAGGTGGGCTTCTCTAATGGCCCCTCAGAGCACGGCAGGAGACTTCTTCAAAGCCTGTAAGCAGCATCTCTCTCTAGTCTGTTAAGACAAATTCTTATGTAATGTAAACTGACCACGGGAGTGACATCCCATCACTTCTGCCACATCGTATTGGCTACAAGCTGTCACAGGTCCTACCTGCCCTCATGCCAGAGGAATCGTACAAGGGCGTGACTCATCAGGGGTCACCTTACGATGTACCTGCTACGGTTATATTCAGTGCTTGGTGGCTACAAAGCCTTCCCGGGTGCCCATAAATTGTTTCGGTTTCTGGGCGGCACCGATATTTAGGGTGAGACTTGAAGGGTCAGTAGGAGTTGGCCAGGTTCTGGGAGAAAAGTGTGTGAGGCAGAGGGCAGCGCATGCAAAGGTCTGAAGCGTGGAATGACTACTTCACTCCCTGAGATTTTGTTTTCCTAACCTCTGAGTATATCCCCAAACCACACCGGTACCCTGGCTGGAGAGGGCTGTGGAAGTGTCTTATGTTCATGCAGGAATTTGTTTGGCAAATCGAAGTGGAAGCCAGGCTTGCAGTGCTGTGTGTGTGTGTCTGTGTGTGTCTGTGTGTGTGTGTGTGTGTGTGTGTCTGTGTCTGTGTGTCTGTGTGTGTGTGTGTGTGTGTGTGTCTGTGTGTCTGTGTGTGTGTGTGCTGTGTGTGTGTGTGTGTGTGTGTCTGTGTGTCTGTGTCTGTGTGTGCTGTGTGCAGGGACATGGGGTTGGGTCTGCTCTAGTCACTGTTGGGTCCCTATCCTTCCATCCGTCCACCCCGCCAGCGTTTCCTGAGTACCTGCAGGGCACTTGGCCCCATTCTGCACACAGAAATGAATCAGAGTCAACCCCCTGCCTTGTCCCAGAGAGGTCACACTTCAGTGGGGGTTGGGAGGACCACTCACACAGAAAGCTCCAGCTGGTGCTGTAACTGAGATGGCAATGAATGCGTGGGCCTGCAGAGGACGGCTCGAGGGAAAGAGGATGATTTCAGACCTTAGCGTGAGCAGCTGTGTGGATCGAGAGGCCATTTACTGAGAAAGAGAAGACTGTGGAGGAGCAGGTGGGGGCTTTGAATGAAGCACTTTGTTTTGGCCCTGAGACGTTTGAGATGCCTCCTAGGCGTCCAGCTGGGGCTGGGGATCCCGGGGAGTTTGGGACTGGGGACAGGGATCTGGCAGTCACCACAGTATGTAGTGCTTAAAGCCTGGCAGAGCATGAGATTTCCCGGCAAGAGGGTCTGCGGTGAATGGAAGGGCATCTGGCCCCAGCCATGGGCCCCCCTAACATTTCAACCTGTTAGGTCCGGCCGAGAAGTGGGAATCCTGGAGACTCCCCAGGATGGGGTAGAGAAAACCCGGTGTGGGGTCACATGATGCTGAAAGATCAAATGTGAGGAGGACAGAGGTTTCAAAGATGATGGATGGTGCTTGGGTACACGGGGGTGAAAGGTGGAGAAAGGAGGGCATTTCAGGTGGGGAACAGCAGAACCACAAAAGCTTTGAGGCACGAAGGGTGACAGCTTGGCTCCTGGCTCCTTTTCCATGCGTTAAAGTAAACTCTAGGGTCCTGCTTGAAGAAGCTCCTGCAGGGAGGGCCGCGTTTGCCTCTGCTTCACTTCTAACGCACATCCTAGGAGCTGTGCAAGTGTTGGAAGCATAAAAGACGAACGAAGGAATGGGACCATGGGAGTCGCTTCTTGGGCCTCAGTTTCTCTCTCTGTACAGCAGGCCGACCCTACAAATTCGAGTTCTGGGTTTGGGATGAGCACCGCCCGCTGAGCGGATTCCAAATGGACGTTCTGCGCGGCCTCCGGGGTTGGGCGGGATTGGGCCGCAGATGGGGCAGCGCCTCTGTGCCTCCTCCCCGCGGGACCCGCAGCCCCGCCCCTGCAGCCCCGCCCCACCTCCCTTTGTTTCTCCCAGCCCCGCCCCTCCGCGCAGCTCCCTCCCCATTGGTCGGGGGGCGGGCCCCGGAGCGCCGGGCGCCGCCGGGGGCGGGGCGGAGGGGCGCGGGCGGGGCAGATGCGCCTGCGCTGTGCCCGAGTCCGGCCGCAAGCTCGCGCCGGTGGCTGGTCTCTGGAGCGTGAGCCGGAGCCGGAGCCTGAGCCGGGCTGAGGCGGCGGCGGAGGCGGCCCCGCCCCGGGGCTCCATTGTTGAGGCGGCCTCAGCTCTGCCGGCTGCGCGGCTCCTCTCCTCTCGGCCCGGGTGCCGCCGGCAAGGAGCGAGCGCTGCGGGGGCGGCGGCCTGAGGTGAGGCGCCGGTCCGGGCGGGCAGGGGTTCCGGCGCTGGGCGTGGGTCCCGGGGCCGGGCTGCGGGGCTGGGCCGGGCGGAGGTCCCAGGCGGCCGGGGTCCCGGGCCGGGTGGAGCAGAGCTGCGCGTGGCACCGCGGGGCCGCGGCTCCAGGTGGCGGCCGCCGCCCTGAGCGACAGCGGGACGGGGAGAGGGACTGACCGGCGCCCGGGTATTGTTTCCGTCTCGAGGGGTCCCCACGCCTGCTGCGACCTGCGTGGACGCGCCCTGACAGCGGGGCACTGTCTCGGTCCCCGCGCCCCCACGGTGCGCCTGGTGTCCTGGGGTCTGTGTGTCACCGAAGGCAGCCGCGCGTGGGTCCCGCGCGTGGGGAATCCTGGGCGTCCTGCGAGTGGGAGACTGTCCCTGCCGCCCCCACGCTGTGACTAGCGCACTGCGCCTCATTGATGGTGACTGCGTGGACCCGCGACTGTGGGGGTCCTGCCGCCCTCAGATGGGGGGGCCGCCTTCCCAATGACTGGGCCACTGAGCGTTTGTGTCACGGAGGGAGGCCCTGCGTGGACCCACGCGCGTGGCGCCCTCGTCACCCTGCGAGTTGGGGGCTCTGCCGGGCCTCCGCTCCACACGGCCCGTCGGTGTGAGCCGCCCCCCCCGTGTGTGCGCTGGGGGCTCCCTGTGCGGGTCCCGGCTCCCTGTGCGGGTCTCGGCTCCCTGTGCGGGTCCCGCGCCCGTGGGGAGCCGCGGGCTGTGCGCGGGCGCAGTTGGCCCGGATGGGACCGCCCGCCGCTCTTCTATTTGTCGTCTTTTTTGCCAAATGGGCAGAAGCGGGGAGCGGCGCCGCAGGCCGCACCGCCCCGGGAACCCGCCCCTGTCCCCGGCCCGGCCCCGGGGAGCGCGGGCTGTCACCGCGCCCGGGACCGCGCGTCAGGCGCTGCGTTTCCTGCTCCAGCGCGGGGCTTGGCCGGCGGGCGCGGGCGCTGATTGGCGAGGACCGAGCCCCCCGCCCTGCCCGGAGCGTCTTGATTTCTTCCGTTAGGATTGGGAAGAAAAAAAAAACAATCTGGAAAGCCAGATTTAACTTTGCAGCGCTCAGCGCCTGGAGAGAGGAGGAAACCCTCCCAAGAATTCGGCGGGCTGGAAAACGCGTTTGAAGGAGAATCCACACCCACGGACCGAGGCCAAGGCAGCTCCAGCGAGAGGTCAGGTTTGCGGAGGCAGAGCAGGGGTGAGGCTGTGCTGGGGAAACGCCATCCCAGCCTCGCGCCCAGGCCCGACCCTGCCCTGCAGGCTGTCTCTCTCTCAGTGACTCGAATAAAGTGGAGTCGTTCGTTTACCCCCCATCAGACTTTTGAAAACACCCACGAAGGCCCCGGGCTGATTCTCTTCCTTGAGGGACGCACAGTCAAAGCCGGGCTGTCCCTTGTAGGACATGAGATGACAGACCGGGCCCAGGCCCCAGGAGCTCTACTGTCCAAACCGAAGTTCTTTGTGAACGAGATGGTGTGTAAGTCACAGGCATGTACGGTGAACATGGAGCCACCTCCGCTGTCGCTCTTATGAAGCCCAAACGTAGCTCGCAGGCCTTGCGGGATTTGTCGTCTGTGCCCTTCCCACTCCCCACTCCCTCATCCTCGCCCCTGTCCCGGAACTCCGCTTTACCCGCGCCTAAGGTCTCAGCTGAGGCCGCACATTCCCTCTGAAGCCTTCCCTGAAGTCCTTGTGTCCTGCCCTCAGAGAGGTGGCCCTCAGGGACAGATGCTTAGCTGTGGTCTGCTTGATAGCCAGCCGCTCTGACCGAGCTGAGCACAGCTGCAGCGCAGAGCCCGGAAGACGGGCAGGACGCGAGCCGGCCTTTCTCTAGACCACGCATCCAGGTGGTTAGTGTGAGTTAGGATCTGCGCTGCCCCAGCTCTCCAAAGGGCTTTTAGATTGGTATTCGCTTCCTAGGCTTTGTTGCAGCACAGTGTACAGTACTTGGTTGGAATTTATTGGGTCTAATTCTGGCTCTGGAATTAAGTTACTATTTGTTCCTGCAAAGCCACCCCTTCTGGCCTTGAGTTTCCTCCTTGGAGGGTCTTAAACCAGGTAAGAACCTCTCAGCTCTAAACTTTTAATCCTTTCAACCCACTATAGCAGAGGGAAGTTCTCTTAGTGGCAGTGGTCTAAATAATGGGGGTCCTTGAAAATGGAGACGCAAAGGGGAAGTGCTTTTCCTTCTTTTCAAGCAGTTCAGTTGTGTGGGTGGATATTTGTCTCAGAGTTAAGGACCAGAGTCTGTGATGGAAGCTTAAGCAATTTTTTGATACTGTCCTGCATATTCATAATTTCATTTTACTTGCACCATCTGTACTGTATCAAATTGGTTTGATGTTTTCTTTAATGAAGTTGTTGGGTGCAGAACTCTTGTGAGGAGCATTTCATGGATCTTTTCATTGTCAGATGAAGTCGGCCAACTGTAGGCTTCTGTTATGTCCCAGTCGCTAATGAGATTTTAATTTGGGAGTCTGAAATAAATGGAACTTTGGGAGTGCTTTGAGTGGGTGTCTGGGGTTTTGTATAATGGTTTAAAACATAGTTTAAAATGATTACTTGCAAACAATTTCATCACATGTTAAATGACCTATAAGGAAGCTCGAATTCTAAGGAATAGAGTAGTTAATCCTTTGAAATATTAATCTCCATTCCAATTTATCTGTTTGGTACGATGGGAATTTGGTGTTACTTGATTTTCTTAAAGCCGCATGTCTCTCTCTGCTATTCTTACATGGTTGATTACAGGGAATAAAAATAACTGTTTGGTCAAGTAGTGATGCCACTGAGTACAATTTTCACTTAAATCAGTGGGATTTTTGTCTTCTCTTAATTAAAAAAAAAAAGTGCCGTGTGATATGCTGGACATGGTTTATTTTGTTAGGGGTCTTATTTTAGGAGGGGTCTTTTCTGGTCTTTTCCACAACTGATGTTCTTTGTGGTTTCCTTAGATTGTATTACTACCGTATAATGTTTTCACTGAAGCTTAACTAGTTAATGCTTGTTCTGCGTTGAGAGCGTATTTCATTTGTAGCAGGCCTGATTTTTATGTGGATTAAATGGAAAGGTCTTTCGTAGATGGGAATACCTGGGGATAGAGAGGGTCGAGTTTGAACTCTGCATTTCAAAATTGTTCTCGCCTGAAGGAAGAGAGTAAACTTTGTCTTCCCCATGACCCAAACAAACTGAGCTTAATTCACCGGCTTTAAAGAACTAATGGTGCTTTTTTTTTTTTTTTAGATTATGATATTCTGTAAATCACTTTTCCCTTTAAGTATTATTTGCCTGAAACTGGGAGGTCAGAGATAAATTTTTCTTAGGCTGTAAGTCTCATTCTTTGTGTTAACCACCCCCTCCACCTGTCCCACCTTACCTACCAAATGGGTTTTTCTTCTCTATTTTAACATCCTTTTTATGTATGTGTCGGTTATTTATTGTAGGCTACCTCAAAATCTTTGGGATATTGACAAGCTGTAAATATAAATCATATATTAAAGACAACTTTAGTTCTTTTGGACAGGAGACTAGAATTAGAAACCTGGCCCTAGTAAGGCTTGTGTTCCCTGCAAGCACTCTGAACTTTTAGTTCCCTCATCTGTAAAGTAGAATTAATTGTTACTAATACCTGCTCTGTCTAGCTCAAGAAATTGTTTTAAGGATAAAATTACATCATGAGTGTAGTGGACTTTTGTAAGTTGTAAAATATTATGTTGCCAAGGATTTAAACAAAATATGCTTCATTAAGAATTTAATGAATCTGGGTTTTTCTTTAAAATCCCAAATGTTTAATATACAGATGATCTTTAATTTGAGATGTGTTAGGCAACTTTATTTAGGATTGTTTTCTCTCTTTAATTGACCAATATTGTTTGACATTTTTGTATTTTGGGGAAACATCAAATTCAAGTCTCATTTACCGTTAATCTTTTATAAGCAAGACTATTGAATGTGCACAGTTTAGCCTGTAACAGTCTCTTCAGTGATATACATCCCGCGAACCTTCCTTTAATGAAGTACATTTTCTTGACATTTCAGTTCCTAAGTGACCTGTCTTGAGGTTGGGAAAGGCAGTAGGCAGTCTGAGGTCAAGGTCAGCAAACTCTCCTTCATTTGCCTCTTCACACGCAGCTGGCATCTGCCGGCACCCGATTCAGCACCCAGGCTTCCGTGGCCTCCTCTCCTCAAGCCGCCCGGAAGCTGTTGTGCAGAGTCCCATGTGCCCGTAGTTCTGCTCCTCTCTCCCTCCTGCCTTCGCTTCCTGGCCACCAGCTGCTGAGAGCCTCTGATGGCCAGGCAGTGGCAGCGGGAGGAAGGCAAAGGCTACTGAAACACGGCCGTCTTCCTCAGAGAATTGACGTTTCGTATCCAGATGTTAGCTTACACTGTCATACAGCTTGACAGGCCTTTGTGTAGATTATGAGTGATTTGCCCACGTTCTGTGCTCCATGCCGAGCGGCAGACGTGGGATGGTCACTGAACCGAGAGGAGCGGGGGCTCACGGGTGGACGAGTGCGAGCAGCGGAGTGTGGTGAGTGTGCCACAGGCACGTCGGGCAACTGGGGGCCGGGTTGGTGCCCACAGTCCAGCGTTTATTCTCCTATGTGCTGCTTCGAGTTTCTCAGGCAAGACAGGTGTTGGTAGGTACGCGAATTCAAGGAGGAGCAGCGAATGACCTGAAACCCATAATTGGCATGTATTCTGAGTGATTTCTAATTCCCCAGATCTGCGTTGATCAGAATAAGGCTGTCATCTGTTGTTCTGAGCGGAAGATGGCCGTCCTGCCTTTTGACTTAAGGAAGCCAGTGGACGCTTGTGAACGTCGACACCTGACAGTTGCTCTGCCGGGTATTTTCACGTATATCACTGTATGAGTTTCCCATTGCTGCTGTAACAAATTGCCACAAACTTAGAGGTTTAAAACAGCACAGATTTATTGTGTCAGAGTTCTGTAGATTAGAAGTCGGACTTGGGTCTCACCAGGCGAAAAGCAGGTGTCACAGGCTGCGTTCCTTACTGGAGAGCCTGGGGGAGAATTGCTTGCAAGCTCGTTCACGTTGCCGGCCGAACATAGTTCTGGCAGTTGTAGGACTGAGGCCTGTTTCCTTGCTGGCTGTCAGCTGGGGGGGGCCCTCACCTCCTAGAGCCCTCTTTCTGCCCCTTGCATATAACCCGTGATCCCAGAACCAGCAAGGACCCTTGACCCGTGCGGCGGCGCTCTGACTTCTGCTGCCTCTCTCTTCTACCTGGAGGAAGCTCTCTGCTCTGAAGGGCTTGTGTGATTAGATCGAGCCCATCTAGATAACCCAGGGTAATCTATCTAAAGTCAGTAGCAACGTCCCTTTTGCTGTGTCATGTGACACTCACAGGCCCCAGGGTTTAGGGCATGGACATCTTTGGGGGCTATTGTTTTGCCTCCCACAATTACCCGATCCATTTACAACAACATCCAATGAAGTTGTTGTTCCCCTCAGTTCACAAATAAACACAGAAAGACACTGAAAACGTAAGCACCCTTAATGTCCCCGTTAAATGACAAAACTGTTCATCTGACTCGCTGTAGGGCTGATGGAAGGTGAGGTTCCTAGCAGCCAGGCAGGTCAGTCAGAAGCAGAACTGAATTTTGTGTTTTGCAGTGTTTAAGTGGTCTGCTCTGATTACAGAAGTTTTGCCAAGAAGTCATTAGAGTAATTCCTGTATCAGAAAAGAAAACACCCATGTGGGGAATTTGGGACCTTGCCGTTTCAAGGTTTATGTGAAGGACTCTTTCTTCATGGGGCAGGGAGTGCATGATTCCATGTCTGTTTCTAGAATGGAAACAGCTGAGTCAACCCAACAGGAACTCACATTCCTGAGTTTTAGAGAATCTGTTTCAAGGCTGAAGCAAAGCCAACAAAACAAAGTCTGTTCCTTCATAGTTAGGGATGAGGTGCAGTCTTGTGGTCGTGGAGACAACTGGTGACAGTCATCAAGTATGTAAGACCAAGCGGCCTCTTTTGACCATGTTGGTGTTTCAGATAGTTTTTCGTTAGGTTTTTTTCCCTTTGCAATGAATAACAAGCTCTGATTTGAAGTGCACTTCGGAGGAAACCAGAATCCATTATCCTAAGGCTTTAGGAATCTACAAACTGCCTGAAATGCTGTGCACAAATGTTGTGTGTCTGCCTATGGGTGTGCTCGCCGGCCAGAGGACTCACAGCGGTCCATACGCTTGCAGAGGGGTTGGATTTCAAAACGTTGAAGGACACACCGCTTAATAGGACATTCCTGTCGGTCAAGTATCAGATTTTGTTTAAAAATTAAATACCCATTTTAAACAAAGTTATACACAGGCACATAGTTTTAAGAGTCAAAAGTTCTCCAAAGCTTAGGACAGAAAAACAGCAATCACCTCCCCCACCTTCCCCACCCTGATTCCTGCTCCTCAGGGGCAATCCCTTTGCATGTTTTCCCTGTTTCCTCCAGCTTCCGTGTTGGAGAGACACCCTGCTTTGGAAGGAGGTTCTTTAGGCCATTTATGCTCCCCTCCTCCCACTGTCCACCTCCCCCCATCCTCTCAGTATCTTTACGCTAAAGGTTTCGGTTAACTAGTCAGCTATTACTCACAGCTGAGACATTTAGTCTCCTTTGATTATATTTCCTTTCTCTTGTAGTTTTCCCCTAGAGCTAATTGCCTGCCTTTGTTTTGCTTAGTTTTCTTTGTATCTGTTACTATCCACCCCCCTCTCTACCCACCCCCAAGTGTAAATAAACTTCCTTTCCGAACATTCCTACACATCAGGGAAGCTTCCCTTCCGTCCTTTTCTTAGGATGACTCTCCCGAACCTCTCATTCTGCTTGCTTTCCTCTAAACTGTTGCTGTCTGGGCCTGCTCAGGTGTCCCCTTAGAGCTTGTCTGTCACCCTGAGGGTGTCTTGTGTCCTTTCCTGTGCAAGGCGCCTCCTTTTGAAGTTCTTTCTCTTGTTTTGGTTGAGCATGTTCACCAGTGGCTTTCTAAGAAATGACTTTTTTCTGAGATCTTATATAACATTGGAATATTTTACTCTTGCTTTTAATTGATAGTTTGGCTGAGTATAGAATTCTGGGTTAGAAATCATTTTTCTGCAGAATTTTGAAGATACTGCTCAAAAAGCTGAAGTTTGCTTTTCTCCTTCTCTAGAGGTAAGCATGTAATCCAAACCTTTATCGTGCGTTATAAATACTATATATATATGTACATGTATATACGTATATATGTACGTATATACACATACACACACACACACACACACACACACAGAGGGTGCCAAAGAAATATACACATTTTAAGAAAAAAAAAAACTATTAAAATTGTAATACTCAATATATACCAATAACAAAAGATGAATACAAGTCACGTTTGACCTCTGCAATGACAAGAGGTTCCCATCAGCGTCCAGACACTTCTGATGACGTTGAACTATTGCTTGAGCAACGTCAACCAAAGTGTCCACTTGGCCATTTTTTTGGCACCCCCGGTATATTTAATATCTAACATTTATTTACGTATTCAACACATTTCTATTGAACTACCCCTTTGTGCCAACCCATTTAATTGTTAGAGCAACTCTATTATTGTGACCATTTGACAGTGAAGAAACTGAGGCACAGTGAGATTGGCGGCCTTGTCCAGCATCACACAGCCAGGAAATGTTGGCGTTCGGGTAGGACCCCAGGTGCTCTGGCTCAGAGCTCTCGACGATTATTCTGGATTGCCCATGGGAAACTAGTGAGTGCTGTGCACACCTTCCCTCCCACAAGAGTTCACTTGCCGTTTGTCAAGGTGGCAGAGATGAGCTTTCTTCACCTCCTGAAGCCTGGGCCTAAATCCTGCAGTCGTTTCCAAACCCTGGCTAGGACCTCTCAGGGCACACAGGACGGGCTCTTCAGGCGGATCCAGCTACTTGGCAGGTGGGAGTAGAATTGAGTCATTTTGCCAGAAAAGAAGGCCGAGATGGCTGGGTTTGTTCCTCTGAGGGAAGACGCCCTGGAACATCCTTCTGACCTTGGCCACTTGGGTAGAAAAGGAAGAAGGGAGAGCTTTGCCCAGGACGGTGACTGACTGCAGAAACGAAACACTCAACAAGCTGTGCTGGTCTGGGCGGCCCGTTCCCATCCCGCCTCCTGGGATAAACGCTATACTGGGCGTTCTCGCCCTGGGGGCCAGTAAGTTTGACTTCTGACCCGAGCAGGGCCGGGCCGGGCAGGGCTTTGTCCAGCTCCCAAGGAGAACAAACATTCTTTCCACTGGCCCAATGCGCAACACCTTTTGTAATTCTTTTTTTTTAAATTTTTTTTTTACAAAAGTTCAATTTGACACATAGTTATATCTTTTCTTCTTTTAACAATGTTACAGATTAAAGTTTTGTTTTCCATTCTGAAGAGGACTTAAAGAGTGAGATAATATACTTTTAACAATGTTACAGATTAAAGTTCTATTTTTCATTCTGAAGAGGATTTAAGAAAACGGTAATATGGTACCTCCAAGTCTGCTAAAAACAGAAGCATGGGGTCGTGTAGAAAAGTCACTTTCCAATTATGGATCATATAATGTGAGCTAGAAGTGACCTGTACTTTGGTTGGAAAACAGAAAGAAACCCTGTCTGTTGGTAACGCTCCCCAAGTCAGGAAACTGGCCTCTCTGCGAATAAAAGGTGCTCTTCAGCCTTTTCTGAGGTGCCTCGTTTCTCCCAGGGGGCCCGGGCTCAGAGACGTTAAGATACTTGTTCAGGGTCACATAATTCAAAGGGGAAAGATGAACTGCTGAAACCCAGGGCGTTGACTGCGAAGCCCTTGACCTTTCTGTAACACCTGGTTACTTCCCTGAAGGGAAGGGAGTGACTGAGAACTCATGTGAGCGGGTTTTGTGGGAAGCGGGCCGGGGGCTGTGACGGTTCCCCAGGCCTGGAATCGGCCTCCTTGGGCTTCTAACTCCTGGGCTGACCATCTGGAGGGCAGCACCTGGTTTAAGACTTTTCTTCGTGGAAACAGACGAAGACCAACCACATGATAAAGGCAAAAGCTGTTGAGTCAGAGTTTAGGGTTTGGCTGAGACCCCAAGGCAGGCAGAGGGGTGGGTGCTTCCTGGTGGAGAAAAGGGGGCTCGGGTGTCCTGATGGGGGCCTGGGGGAGGCTGGGGGGCTGCGAGAACGGGGCGTCCCAGGTGACAGGCTAGGGGAGCAGGTGTGGCTTTCTCGGGTTGGTCCTGAGTGGGAAGTGGGGACAGAAGGTAGGGAAGCTGTGAGTTATTGATCAAATCCTGGCCGATTGTCACAGAAGTTATTGTCCAGCCACCTGGATTGTCACTGGAGATGGCAGGCTGACGTCCTGCGAGTCTGACTTAGAGGCAGGTGGCTGCGGCTCTGTTTTATCTGTTTTATATGAGGTCTGGCCGTTGTGTGTACATTCAGTCTCTTGTCTTTCTCTTGATGGTAAGATATTAAATGACAGATTAGAAATGTTGGGAAGTTTTTAGATGTTGTATGTCGTCTGGAAGAAGGTATTCACACTGAAGTTAATCAGTGATTGTAAACTGTTGGGCCATGAACCTCAAAGATCTAAACCTGGAAGATTTCCGCAGCGTCGCCTCATGTCCGTGCACTTCACCCATTGTCAGGAGAACCTGTGCTTCGCCACAGCAGCTTTGTCAGCCAGTGTGTGGTGGGGCCCAATCCCTGCACATCTCATCTTTTGTGCATTTCACCGATCGAGCGTCTAGCTTGTCCCCCGAGAAGGTGAAGTTTATTTTTGTCACCTTTGTTGGTACCACGGTATTGTTTGAGGGATTTGCGAATTGGAAGGCCCTCAGAAATCTCCTAGGTCAACCCACTGATTTTATAGATAAACTGGGATGCACAGGAACATTCTAGCTTTTTTGGTGGCAAAGCCAGGAATAAAACCCAGTGTTCTTTTTTTCACAGTGTGATTGAAGGAAAGGCCAAATGTGTGGTCTAAAATGAAATCCTTTGATAACTGATTTTTATTTTTCTCTGCTTCTGAGTCCTGTTATCACAGAAATTTACAGTTGGCCTTTATGTGTTATCAGGAATGTGAAAAATACTGATCTGTTCAATGTAGGTACCTGTTTCCCTACTCATTCCGTTGCTGTTTCAACGTGGTTGAAAGGTCACAGATACAGACCGACTGTCCTTCCCCCCAGGGCCAGTGTCCTGGTTCAGGTCCGCTCAGTGGCATCTTGTCAATAGCTTCCTAACTTGTCTTTTCCCCTCCAACCTGTCTTATCTCTCTGGGTTAAATCAGGTATGGAGTCCTGCTTTTAGCATCCACGTCTGCACAGACTCAGTGATTTTCCATTGTTAAGATGAAGTGCAGATTCCTGGGCCTGGCATTCAAGGCCTTCAGGATCTGGGCGCCATCTACTAGGTCGGATTTCTTTCTGGTACTATTCTCACCTTACACTCGGGCTAGTTGCTTAAGCCCTTTTCTAAGAGCCGCACCTAGAATTTGTACGTTCTTATCTATTGGTTGAGCAGGTTCAACAACATGCATACGCTCTTCTGTCTATCCGGAATGCCGTCACCCCCTTCTGCTCCTCAAATCTTATCCATCCTTTAAGGATTGAAATACTCCCTTTTCATGATCCCTTCTGGAAACCGGAGGCCAACTGCGTCTGGGGTTGTGCTGCCTGCGCCGCCCAGCCAATAGACCGCGCGGGAATTAGGCTGTAGAATAAGTGTCTGTCAGAGCACCGGTGGGCGGAGAAGGCAGCAGGTGTTAAAGACTGCCTCACCATTCTCAGCCAGCTGGGGGTATTTAAGGGAAAATCTGGGCGTGCCTCCAGAGGCTACAGAGGGTTGGGGGTCTGCCTGGACCCTTCCCTCGGCCACGTGATTCTCCGCGGCATCAGCAGCCCGGGAACAGTGCTGGGGGTCCCCTGGCGGACCCCTGAGATTGCGATGCACAGCCTCATGGGTTGCTTAGAAGTTTCAAGGTAATCTGTAAAGCAGGGACCTGGGTGGCACGGGACGTTCAGGCAGGGGCATGAGCTATGGTTGAAGTATAGGTAGGTCGAGGAACTCAGTGAGGCCTCTTCTATGGGGTCCCAGCTGGGCCCTGCTTCCTTCTCTGACACCCACATGAAAATCGCTCTTTCTTCCTTAGGACTCTCAGTTTTCTTCCTCATTTAATCAACACAGATCCTGTGAGTTAGGTACTACTAGTTGCCTTATGTCTTTTGTGATTAGGTTAAAATAGTTCCTTTAGTCACATATTTTGAATACATAATATAAGCAATGGTACAGCAGTCAAAAGGCCCTAGAGAAGAAGGAAGTTCCACTCACATCACTGATCTCTGTCCTGTAACCACTGTGACTTGTTTCTTTTGAATCTTCTCAGAGATTTCCTGGGCAGAGTCAAGCATTTATGGATGATTGTGTCCTTTTAAAAAACACTATGTAGGCATGACAGACACATCTCTCTCCTAGTTCCCTTTCCTTAGGTGTTTAGGTTGTCCCCAGCCCTTCAGAATAAGAAGCAATGCTGCATTGTACGTCATTCTTGTGTATTTGCGTGAATATATTCATAGGTGGATTCCTAGAAACGGGCTTGTTGGGTCACCAGGATGCACAGTGTCAGTTTTCACGGGTGATGCTGGCCTCCCTTTGGTCAGGGCTACACCGTTTTACTCCCCGTCAGTGTGGAGGAGTGCCGGGTTCCTGTACCCTTGCCACTGCAGTGTGTTCGCCAATGTTTTGTTCTTTGCCAGTGTTAGAGAAGTTTTGAAAAATTGCTCCCTATTTTAAAGAGTAGGAAACAAGCTGAGAGAGCTTAGGTAGGTAAATTGCCTGGTCTCACAGTTGATGGTTAAGCTACAACCTGAATTTAGTCTTATAATTTCAAAATTGTTTTCTTTGGAGGCAAGCTGGTAAAAAATAAATAAATAAATAAATAAAAATATATCTTTTGACAAGTTCATAATTATGTATTATTTAGTCTCTCTTCTGGATTTTAAGCTGTGTGTGTGTGTGTGTGTGTGTGTGTGTGTGTGTGAAGGAATTTTGAGATTTAGAGAATTTTTTTATTGAGAGTCTAGAACAGTCCTGAAAAGGCAGTGCAGATAATAAAATAATATAGATTTTTTCTGTTGTTTTAAACTCAAAAGATGTCTAAATTGTCTTTTGACTTTTCAGACCTTCTGGCGTAGAGATTTATTCTGAGGGAGAAGCCCAGGCGATTTGTGTTTTAGGGTTGCAATGTTCTTGGTAAGGAAATGTAGGGAATTTTGTTAGTAACCTTTGTAATTTGTGAGAGTGTTCTGTGTTCAGTTAATTATAGTTTCCATATCATTTATAAGATTGTTTTTGGAAGCAAGTACTGTTTAGAAATGGTTTGCTTCCTTGTTAATTAAACTCTTTTTCCTCCTTTCCTTTATGCATTATAGTGACAGCATAAAGTCTGCCTATGAAGCCACTGGGTTTAGCTGTCACCCAGAGAAGGGTGACCCCCAAATATGTGGCATACCAAATTTAGTCCAAAAAGATGGTGCATAGAAAATTGGATATTGTCAAACTTCCCAGATACATGGATTGAATAGTACAATTAATATATGAATTGTGTGTATAAATGTACATTTATTTGTTATGACATAGGAATCAAACTGTTTAAGATAGCCTTTCTGACAAATTCCTAATAGCCCTCTTATTCCAAAATTATAGAAGTTTTGCATTCTTACCTCAAATGTGTACACACTTACCTGATTCCTCCGTATTTAATGGTCATGCTCTTGTGTCGTGAATTATTTTGAATTTGCTCATCAGTCTTAACCTTCCTACTTAGGTGGGTGCTTGTTGTGTTTTGGTTTGGTCATTGGGCCAGTGATAACTGGTGTGAATTTCCCTTCCTCTCTCAACCAGATTCTCTTTCTCTTAATAGCCCATCGGGCTTTACTGTTTTTCTAACAATGTGAGTTCAGGACTGGGCTGAGCAATTCCATGAGAAATCACACTCATCTTCTATAGTACTGCATGTTTTCAAGACAAGCAAAACATATTAACAATTTTTATGGGGTTGCATACCAGCATTCTTCCGTGAGTCAGGAGACCTGGCTTTGCGCTGTTTATAGCAATGCTGGTGGTTACCCAGGAGGGTCATGTCTGTTCCCTGGTCCATAATTTTATAAGGAGAATCGGATGGTACGTTTTCCAAGAGGCCTTCCTGCCTGGTATTCACTGACCTGTTGTCTGCACTGTGCCAAGTGTAGTGGAAATGACAAGCAAACTAAGGTGCGTTTGTAACCACTAGGGGATTACAATCCAAATTCAGGCGCCGGAGGAAAACTAACAGCACCCAGGTGGACAGACCTGAGGAGCTGGGAAGGCTGCTTCCAAGCCCCTGTGAGAGGTTGATGTGATTAAAACTCGACCGCTGATCTGAGAACGACATCGGCAAAAAGGCACGAGGTTGCTTAGGAAGTTTTCAGTCTGAGTCGTGGATTATCCCACAAGAGAGGACGGAGGGATGGCGGGCGGCTCTGTTTGCAGGACGAGGTGCTGCGCTGTGGTTCTGTACGCGCCACGCCTGCACTTGGCACTCACGTGCATTTACTTTTATCTTCTGGATCCGCTTTCCTGATGCACCTGCTTGTTTCTCCAGAAACGTGGCAGTGAAATCCTTTGAAAATCTTTATAAGAAGACTAGACGCTGATTGAAAATAGTACAAGCAGTAAAGATGACAAAAGGCAACAGGTGAATGTTTCTTTCCTCGCTGCCTCTGGGTAACACTGTTAGGTTTTGGTGTATTTCCTTCCAGATCTTTTCCAGTACGCTTACAAATATATATGTACAGTTTCGGGGGTATTTTAAAAACAAAATAGTGAGTACTTGCTATACACGGTCCCAGTGCTCCCCGCCCCCCAGTGCACACGGACATCCTTTCATGACGATACCTGGGGGTCTCATTAGACTCCTTGCCCTTGGAGTGCAGGGTGGTAACAGCGGATGGGAACTGTCATTATGCCACGTGCCGCGGCCTGTACGCTAAGTCGTTACGTGAGTTGGGGCTTCTGTTTCACAGCGTCCTACAGGGAATACTGTTCCTGTTAACGTTTTACAAACTATAAAACTGGGGTAAAGAGGAGCTGACCTACGTGTTCAAGCTCATGGCATTATTTCCAGGAGAGGTAACACATTTAAATAACTCTTGTTGAATTCAAGTAATTTACATTCACTCATGTCAAGAAATATTTCGTGAGTGCCTCTGTGTGTCAGGTGCTGCCCCAGAAGCTCCTCCTGGAAGCATGTGTGGGACAGGGGTGCGGGGGAGATGGCCACAGGCACTGGGCTCCGCGTGTGCTGTGCGAGGAGGGAGGGCCTGGGGGTGGGGGCTGCACAAGCCTTTCACACCTGTTTCGCTGCAGTCGGGCCCCAGGTCCCGTTATGGTACATGCACTTTCCAGAGATCTGGGCTTTGGTGTTTGTTACGGTTCATCTGAGACTGAGGGACCGTTCCTTCAAACTGCCCGAGTCAGGCCTGGAAGCTCAGCAAGCTCAGCGCTGCCGCCTCCACCCTCTGGCTGGGGTTTGGTCGGCTCACTCCTGTGGGGGGAGGGGACGCACTGCGCGGGAGTGATGTGCCTCAAGCAGCCCAGCGGCTGTCTCACCGTGCAGGATTCAGGCTGGTTACGATGGGTCAGTGCGTGCCCCTGCCGTGCGTGCCCCTGCCGTGCCCCGGCCGTGTCCCACTCGAAAGAAACATTGTCATTCATCTTCGGGGTCTGCTGAGGCACACTGCAGGGCTTAGAGCAGGGCCTGGACGTTTGCTGGTCGAGACACGTGTTCTGCCAGTGCGGTCAGAAAGCTTTGTGACGTGTGGAAAGAAGTAGCGCAGAGCGCGGTGGGGCTGGGTGCTGGGGGCACCCGGCGCTGGGTTAGAACCTGAGGCAGAGGCGCGGGAGCTGCACAGCAGCGCTGGGTGTCTGCCATGTGCTTTCCTGGCTCTTTTGGCCATTGTATTTGGGTGTCTCCTGGACCCAGCGCATGACATCAGCCTTTGCCACCAAGTATTTATAGCAGTTGGTACCTCCTATGTGGGTCACTTTTTGTGCTGTGGTTTCTTTAGGGAAATTGTAGCTCCTACCCAAAGCACACCGCCCATTTCAAGGTGTTACTAAATTGTGAACCCCTTCAGCGAGCTGTGCTACGGAGAGGAAGTGGCGGGCAGGTGTACCCACCCCACTGGTGTCCGGTGATAATGGCTCAAGTGACGAAGGCTGTAAAGATGTGTCCTGGCATCTGCGACACGCTGAAGCCCATTCCCTCCTCTTCTTCTTCTTCTTTTTTTTTTAACATTTCATATTAAAAACCGAGCAGGTATTTTGGTTTTGCTTTCCTTCATTTTCTGTTCTCTGCTAAGTCTGTTTCCCAGAGTGAGCCTGGGAAAGTGAAGAAGAAAGTGTTTACTTCCCGTCACTGATGCTAATCGCTCCTCTTAATCGAGGGCCTTACTGTGCCCGCTGTGGAGACGTGGCTTTGCATACGTCCTCTTTCATTTCACTTTCAATTTGTGCAGTTAACCCTCCGAGATAGGTGGTATTTATCCCCAATTAATGAGGAGGGCGTGTAGCTCCAAGTGGTTGAGGGAACCTCCCAAAGTCACAGGACTAGGCGGTGGCGAAGGAGAGCGAAACACAGATTGTCTGAGTCAGTAGATGGGCCGATTCCAGAATGGGCTCTTAATTGCGGGAGGTCAGCAAGTCCCACTTGCGTTGGAATGGCCGTGACGTGGCTGGTCATTTCCTCTCTGTTAGGACCCTAGACACGTATTTGACTGAACTATCCTGCCTTCCATAAATGTGAGGCATTTGTATGTTGAAATGTCAGCCTTGCCTTTTATAATACAGGGAACTAACACTTCAGGCTTGCTAGATACAAACATTTATGAGCCAGTGACAGGTTTACAATTAGGACCCCCTCCCCACAATAAAAGGGAAATAAAATCCTAATTAATAGACACACATGCTGGTTTTTTATTATACATTTTCAGTTGTTGTTCAGGCTTTATTTGTGATAATGTTAATAGTATCTGACATAGATAGAAATCAGAATTTTAAGGTAAGAATACTTAGAGCCATATTTTTCAAACTTTCAAACTAGACATCTTACATTGTTCAGTATGTAACTGACATTAAAGTTTTACAAAGCATTTAGAAAACATTATATGCCTATAATATAGGGGATGCTCTAGCATATTTTCCAGCCCATTAAAAAGTGGAGAAATTGGACATCCGTGGGCAAAAAAATGAACCTTGACCTAAACCTTATACCTTAAACAAAAATTAACTCAAAATGGATTACAGACTTACATGTAAAATGTAAAACTATAAAATGCTGAGGAAAAAATCCCACAGAAAACCTTTAAGAGTTAGGGCCAGGCAAAGAATTCTTACTTGGACCCAACACTGAAAGAACAGTCCATGAAAGGAAAAACTGATAAATTGGACTTCCTCAAATTTAAAAATGTTTGCTTTGCTAACGACTCTGTTAGGATGAAAAGACAAGCTACAGACCAGGAGAAAATATTTACAAACCACATGTATGATAAAGGACTATTACCTAGAGTATATAAAAGACTCTCAAAATTCAACAGTAAAACAAGCAATCCAATTAGAAAATGGGCAAAAGACATGAAGGGACATTTCACTGAAGAGAAAACACAGATGAGACGTGAGCACATGAAACTGTCCAATATCATTAGCCATGGGGGAAATGCAAATGACACTACACGGCTCCTAGAATGGCGGAAATAAAACAGCAGTGACAATACCAAACGCTGGTGAGGACTTGCAGACACTGGAGCCCTCATGTATGGCTGGTGGGAATATAAGATGGAACAACCGCTCTGGAGAACAGTTTGGCAGTTGCTGAAAAACAACCAAACATGCAGCTACCACCGGGCTCAGCAGTGGCCCTCGTGGGCATCTGTGCAGAGAGATAGGATTCCGTTCACACAGACCCTGGGCACGACGTTCGTAGCAGCTTCATTCCTAACAGCCAGAAAGTGGCAGCACCCACACGTCCTCCCGTGGAGGGGTGAATGGAGGAACACTGGGCCATCCGTACATGGAATCCTGCTCTGCAATGGCAAGGGACAGGTGATGGGGACACGCCACAGCCTGAGTGAATGTCCAGAGAATGATGCTGATGGGGAAAGCTGATTCCCAAAGTTCGTATAGTGTATGATTCCATTTATCTCTCTCTCTCTCTCTCTCTCTTTTTGCCACTGTGAGATAGGGTTTGTTAAAGTAAAAAGTGTTCAGACCTGTAGAGAGTTTTGATAAGAGTTTATTTGAGCCCAAACTGATGCCATCTGCCGGGAAGCAAGATCTCAAATACTCTGGAGAATAACAGTTTCACAGCTTCTTTTCTGCGTTAGGAGTTAAGGGGGGCACATAAGGAAGATGGCCTGGAGTGGGGACAGCAAGGCACAGGACAGTGAGGAGATTGTGCTCTCCTGAGGGTGGTTCGGCTTGTCTCAAAGGCTGTTAACCCAGATGCACAGAGACAACGGACAGGGCAGCTCACGGCCACGTAAGCCTTTCAATAAAGAAGTTCGAGGCCTGGGGCGTGATGACCCGCCACGACCAGCCAGTTAGGGATTTATGATCCTGTCACCTGTATAACATTCTTTTTTTCTTCTTCCGCCTCCCCCCACCACCCCCTGTTTCAAGCTGTTGCTCCTCAGTCTAGTTGTGTAGGACACAGCTCCCTGGCCCGCGCTGGTGTTATGAGCCTTGCGCTCCCCCCGGCTGAGGCAGTCGGTCCTGAGTCATCCGCTCATGGCAGCTCTCGCTGCTGCCAGCTGCTCACGCTGACCGGCGGCCACTCACACTGGCCACTGGCATCTCCTGGCAGCTCATGACAGCTTATGCCTATCTCCCCCTGCTCACAGCAGCCCAGCTCCAGGGAGAGCCTTTGTTCACAATCTTAGCTGTAGAGGGCGCAGCTCACTGGCCCATGTGGGAATCGAACCAGTGACCTCGGCGTTAGGAGCACGGGGCTCCAACCACCTGAGCCACCGGGCCTGCCCATAACATTCTAAAATGAACAGATTAGGGGGCCGTGGGTTAAGGAGTGGGGAGGAGGCAGAAGGGGATGGGAGTGGGAGTGCCTGCAGAAGGGCCCGTGAGGCATCCTGTGATGAGCTGTATTTGCTGGTCCTTGCCAGTGTCCTGGGAGACTGTACTATGGTTTCGCATGACGTTACCCTGGGTAGAAGCTGGGTAAAGTGCATAGGGGATCGCTCTGTATTAGTTCTTATAGCTGTAAATCTACAGTTGTTTCAAAAAAAGCTTAATTATTAAAAAAAGGCTGGTTGCTAAGTAGTCAGTCAATTTTATTATCCACTAGAAGGCTCTTCCAGAGAATTTAAATATGAACTTTTTTTTACTTTTTAAAAAATTGGTGTTCTTGTAAAAGTGTTGTATGTACATTATAAAGAAATCAAACATACAGAAAAGTACACAGGTAAAGTGTTTTAAAAATCACCCCAATCCCACCTTTCAGATATCACCATAAATTGTAAAAATGGAGTATTTCCTTCACCACACATTTAATTTGCTCTTTTCTTTTGAAGACATCATGGCAGTGATTTTCCTCACATTGACATCAGGAAACCAAAGCTCTGAGAAGCTAGACACCTTGATCAAGGTCAAATAGTGGCTCCTAGGCGTTCAGACCCTCCTTACAAGGATACGTGTCTGGGGCCAGCCCCGCCTCCTTGCTCTCCTGTCCCTTGGAGCAGTGGTTCTCCCAGTGTCGTCCTCAGGCCTTAAATGCAGCTCATCCTGCCCTCATCTGGGCAATGGAATTTCTGTTTTGCCAACCCCTGAATGACTCGGAGGGTGGTGCAGCGTGGAGGGTGCTTTCCTTCCAGTGACATTTGCACGGGGCTGGTGGCATTAAAAACCAGAGAATGCGAAGGAACTGGAGCCACGACTGCTGGGCCTTCAGTGCTTGTCTGTTGTGATTCGTTGGCTGTCTGGTCCTCTGCTTGGTATCTGTCTCCCCCGTTGGGTTCTGGGTCTGGCGTGGCATCGAGCACGTTTCAGGCACTCAGATACTTTCTGACTAAATGAGTCTGTGAGCTTAACACTTCGACGGTTACCCAGTTTCTGTCTCAGCCTGTGGGAGCTCGAGGCCAGCGACCCGACCCAGTGGTCATTTCCACTGAGTTCATGTACTTGTCTCCCTTCCCTTCCTCTCTTCTACGAGCACCTACTAAGGGTCTAGTCCGCGCTAGACTTGGGGAATCACAGACAATTCTGTTGCTCACCTGGGATGCTCATGCATCTCAAATTCCACGCATCCACACCTTCCTTCCTAACCTGCTTCTGCCTTTGTTTTTAGTTGACAACATCCTCACGCAACGGTCTCTCAGACTGGAAACCCCCACCTGCCTTATGCCCCTTCTTCCGTCCCCATGTCTGATTGGACGTCCCTGTACATGTGTTTCAAATGCATTTTTTCTCTCTCTAGTCCCGTTGTCACAGCCCTGGGTTAGCGCCTCATGCTGTGCACGTGAACTGTTGTCCTAGCCACCAGTACACTTGCTGCATTTCCTTCTCTGCACTGCCGCTAGAAGGATCTTTCCCAAACAGAACTGAGCCAAGGGAGCCTATGCAACCTTCTCAAATACGTGCATGCTTTCTGTTAGAAGTTTTATCACTTGTCTTCAGGCAGCCCAGGGACTCCGGAGAGACAAGCCTGCTTTCTGCCTGTCAGGTCACGTCCGAAGCCCTGGAGGGGCCGCCTGGAATGTTGGCAGCCTGCTCTTTCTGGAACCAGGAGGCCTCAGGTCCTGGCTCTGTTTGCAACTGGGTGTCCTTGGCAAAGTCAGTGGTTTCTGTGAGTTTGGGTCTCATCATCTAAACAACAGGCATGATGAAATACGCTCAACCGACCACGCGAGCTGCCTGGAGAAGCAGAGGAGGTGCGTGGTGGAAACGCTTTGCAATCTGTAAAGCAGGGCACTGACAGGAGGAAGCACGTTGTGTAAACAGCATTTCTGGAATGACTTCCTGAAGCTCTTGGAAGGTCGTTCTCACTGACGACACCAGTGAGTACCTGTTGGCGGCTCCTCTGCCACAGGGAGGCCCAGTGCAGGGCAGCTCCGGCTGCTTTACCACGGACTTAGATCCCGGAGAGCACACCCCTCCCCCACCCTGTGGCCCAGAAGGAAGGAGGCTCTTTCCTGCCTATATTTGGTGGCATGTGTCAGTGCTCCGGGGCCTGGAATGCACGGGGTTGTGGAGGAGAACGCTGTCCTCCATGCTGACGGCCTGTCTGCACCCCATGGGGAGGGCTGGACGGAGTCATCGTGGTAACTTGCCAAAGTCTTTCTTAACCCAGCTGCTCACAGAAGTGACCAGCATAATAAGTAAAAGATCTGTTAGACACAGATGGACTGTATTAGTCCAGTACTTTTGTGGCTTTTGTGGCCTCCGTCACAGAGCAGCCAGGGCTCGCTAGCTTTCTGGGGAGTGCCAGGTCAGCCAAGGGCCTGGAAAAGCTGAGGAAGGAAGTCCACCCCCACCGCTCCGGTCTGGGGTCTGGGCCTGGTTCCTGAGGGCCACGCGGGGAGCAGGCCCCTCAGATATGGTTCCGAACCTCTGTAGTCTGCAGTTCTTTTCATCTGTGACATCGTGCAGCAAAGGGTTTCTATGAGGATTAGATAAGCCAGTGTGATAATGGGGCAACTCAGGAGACAGGCTGTAAATGAAAGCTGGAGTTAGGGAGGGGAGCAGCCTCTGGCACATAGATGGCACTGCAGATAGTTGCAGAATTGAGGGAGGAAAGGGAGGGGGGAAGGAAAGGAGGGAGGGAGGGAGGGAAGAAGGAAAGGAGGGAGGGAGGGAGGGTCTGCAGCACCCCTTACCCCTCTCATTATGCTCCCTCAGGTACTGAGGATGGAGCTTGTGTGTCTGCTGTCCTGGGGTCCGCTGGGTGGGATGGTGGCTGAGTTCCCTGCTTTCGCTTTTGATTCTTTTTTTTTTTTTTTTTTGAATTTTATTTTATTTTATTGGGAAGCGGGAACAGGACTTTATTGGGGAACAGTGTGTACTTCCAGGCCTTTTTTCCAAGTCAAGTTGTCCTTTCAATTTTAGCTGTGGAGGGTGCTGTTCAGCTTCAAGTTGTTGTCCTTTCAGTCTTAGTTGTGGAGGGCACAGCTCAGCTCCAGGTCCAGTTGCCATTGCTAGTTGCAGGGGGCGCAGCCCACCATCCCTTGTGGAAGTCAAACCGGCAGCCTTGTGGTTGACAGGATGCGCTCCAACCAACTGAGCCATCCAGGAGCTCAGCGGCAGCTCAGCTCAAGGTGTCATGTTCAATCTTAGTTGCAGGGGGCACTGCCCACCATCCCTTGTGGGACTCCAGGAGTTGAACCGGCAACCTTGTGGTTGAGAGCCCACTGGCCCATGTGGGGATTGAACCGGCAGCCCTTGGAGTTAGGAGCATAGAGCTCCAACTGCCTGAGCCGCTGGGTCGGCCGCTTTTGATTCTTAAGAACAGGAAAATGTGCTTTAATTACTTCAGTGGTTGATGGCAGAACTTTCTTTTTATCCCTATTAGAATCTGGAGATTGAAGTCACACCTGTCTCATTTGTGGAGGGAAAAAGGGGCCACAGGTTAAACCTGACAAGCTCAGGAGACTGAACATAACCACATAAGACGGTCTGAACATAAAAACTCCTAACTAAGGTGGGCCATGGCAGGAAGTCACATCCTGGGCCTGCAGCTTCCTTGACAAAGGTCAGTCTTTACCTTAAGTGAGCCTGTCTGCTGTCTTTGTGCATCTAGGAGAACAGGCCCTTGGAATGTCAGTGCTCCCCTTGTCCTGACCAGAGCAGGAAACTACAGAATCCCTCCTTGTTGTTCTTGTCCCCTGATTCCCACCTCCCTGCGCTGTGAACAGTGAACTATTAACTATCCTGCACCCACCTATGTAGAAGCAGTACCGGCTCTCCAATTTACTTTTATCCAGTCCCGGAGATTTCCCTGCTTTGCTTTCTCCCACCCCCTTAATCTACAATCAGTGGATTTCAAGTAACCCTCCTCCTTTGATTCTGCATATAAAATAAGCTGCAATTGCCATTTTGCAGAGCATTTTCTCAATCCGTTGAGATTTTGCTTCCCGACAATTGTCAGTGTGGCTCAAATAAACTCTTGGAAGCTTTGCCTTAGGCTGGATGTTTTTTCCTCTACATGTTTAGCTGTTAGACCAGGGAGGGGAAGGAAGGGACTTCAGGTGACCTTGCTAATTGTCAGTGGGGCCAGGACGAGACTCCCTGCAGAGCTGTTTCCGTGCTGCTTTTCTCTTTCCATCCTTGATAAAAGAGTGAATCTAAAATGTAGCCCTGCACATTTGGGGAGAAGTGTGCTCTGTAAGTGCGCAGAAGACCCAGACCTGAGCTTTTCTGCATGCCGCACGCAACGGCCCAGAGTTACTCCCTGGCCCCCGACAGGGTAGGTAAAGGAAGTTGTTTTGGACGTAAACTAATACCAGAGTAGTTTTTCACCTGGCAGTTTACTTGGACGGGACTGGAATAAATCTCTGACCTTGATTTCTTTGTCCTAAAAGCAGAGAGAACTTGAAACACTTTTTAGGGGGCAGAGACTGACTTGTCTTACTCAGCCTGGATTCCTAGCGCTTAGACTCCCCATGAGTGTTTAGTGAACTGAGCCGCGGTGTGTGAGCGTCTGGAACAGCGCTTTGCAACCCTAGATGTATGTGGGACTGTCACAAATGCCTATGTGCCCACTCCACACGAGCTGACATAAATTCTCCAGGACTGGAGCCCGGGCGTCTACAGGTTTGAAAAGCTCCCGGGTGATCCTGACGGACAGTGAAGGTTGGGGACGTCTGTCCCTGGTGAGCCGGAGTCCCGGGCACCTTCTGCTTCCGCCAGCTCAGAATGGTTTTGAGGTGATTAAAGAATGTTGTGCAAATAGATGTGGAAATGACATACAATTTCCACATCCTGCTAGTATCTGCCATGAATGTATTTGTCAGTTACTCAGTTCATTCTGATGTTGAGCCCTTCTACGTTTTTTTCATGGAATAATCACGTGACAGGTAAGGATGCAGAACTACCCTAAGTCTGCTCCGGGGTCTGAGGTGCTCTGTAGTCCTTACACCCTTGTTTGTACCCGGACTTGTCGGACAGTTTATAAACATACCTCTTCCAGCAGGGGCTGTGGAGTCGGCTTGCCTGGCTTTTGTTAACTAGCTGTGTAATTTGAAAACTTGACAGTTTCTAAAATTTGTCAAACCTGACTTTCTTCATGTATAAAATGGCATGACGGCAGCTGTTGTGAGGTTCAAGTGCAAATGTGTGTGTAAAAGTGCCTGGCTTTTGCCTGTGCCTGACACACAGTACACGCTCAGGAAAGTGGCCAATCTGCATCAAATTCATAATTTTTTTTTTTTTTTTAAAGATTTTATTGGGGAAGGGGAACAGGACTTTATTGGGGAACAGTGTGCACTTCCAGGACTCTTCTCCAAGTCAAGTTGTTGTCCTTTCAATCTTAGTTGTGGAGGGTTCTATTCAACTTCAAGTTGTTCTTTCAGTCTTAGTTGTGGAGGGCGCAGCTCAGCTCCAGGTCCAGTTGCCGTTGCTAGTTGCAGGGTGCACAGCCCACCATCCCTTGTGGGAGTCGAACCGGCAACCTTGTGGTTGAGAGGACGCGCTCCAACCAACTGAGCCATCCAGGAGCTCAGCGGCAGCTCAACTCAAGGTGCCGTGTTCAATCTTTAGTTGCAGGGGGCGCTGCCCACCATCCCTTGCGGGACTCGAGGAATCGAACTGGCAACCTTGTGGTTGAGAGCCCACTGGCCCATGTGGGAATCGAACCGGCAGCCTTCGGAGTTAGGAGCACGGAGCTCTAACTGCCTGAGCCACTGGGCCGGCCCAAATTCATAATTTTTAATGTGAATATTCAGAGCTAATAAATTTGTCAAAGATACTCCACCTGTAGCCCGTGAACCTAGCATTTCTTTAGTTTTAACTGGTAGAGTTAATTCACCACTCACACATTAGCCTCTTGAGTACCTCGAATTTCACACGCGTGTAGCCAAGGGATCTCATAACTGGAACATTGCCCTTAAAAGCTGATTTTAATCTGTATGAGTGAACAGTCCTGGGACTTTGTTTCTTTGATTTCTTTTCCTGAACACACCTCTACGTGACTTTTGACGCCAAGGGAGTCATGGCAGCTTCTCTAGCAGCCCTGGGGGATGCGGTCTTATGCTGCAGGAAGCTCTGAGGTGGTGTTATTTATGCATCGTCAAGACCAGCGTGTGTGCTTCCCCTGGCAACCTGTGCTTTTTCTTCTTAGCTCGCGGCAATCATATATACAGAAAGGGCCAAAAAAAGGATACACATTTTAAGAAAGGAAAAAGCTGTATTAAAATTGTAATACTCAATATACTTGTATACCAATAACGAAAGATGAACGCAAGTCATGTGTATACATGTTTTTGGCATCCCCGGTGTATAGTAGTATAATCTCTTCCCCGTTAGACTCTAAGCTCTGTTTGAACAAGGACCATTGTTGTTCTTCTCACTGCTAGGTCCTCTGCACTTAGTGACATTTAGCACATAATAGGTGTTCACTAAATATTTAGCAAATGGTAATCTAGCAGAACACAAGTTAAGATTTAAGCTGCATCAACCAAACTTAGTACGTCAGTTTGTTAGTGCAAGTTTAAAGTGTTTTGGTAGCTAACTTAGTTCCGTGGTCATTTATTGAGTGTCTTTTAGGTTAGGCTTTGGGGCTGGGAAGGTGACATTCCATGATCCCTACCTTCCTGAACATGCAGTCTAGTGGGGTACACAGACACATGGACACACTGTAACATACACATGGTAAGTGTTACGGTTAAGGGGAACAGTGCGTGCGCGTGGAGATGGAGCAGGCTTTGGGTTTTATGAACACTGGCAACAAGTCAAAACACAGTTGAAATTACTCTTTAGGTAGTCATGCCTGTATATTTTATAGGAAGCGCCTACTTTTAAATACAGAGGGTGCCAAAAAATGTATACACATTTTAAGAAAGGAAAAAACTATTAAAATTGTAATACAATGAATGACGCTAGCATTCATTTGATTGACACCATCTTTTGAGCAAACGTCATACTACACATTGCTACTGTACTTAATTCAACTTCGAAAAGTAATACATAGATAACGTCTCTTAAAATGCGCACATTTTTTGGGCACCCCTCGTAGATGCTACATAAACTCTTTAATGGGTTTAGTATGAATTGAATGGCTTTTTTCCGGGCCCCATTTTCCTTTCTTTCATTAGAAAAAACTATTGGCCCAGGTTCGGTGAGTAGGTTTTGGTTCTGGCTCTGTCACTAAACCAGGCTAGTTAGGCCCTTATCTGGGCAATAGATTCCTTCCCTGGAAAAGGAGGGTTGGGCTGTCTCATGTTGACGGCCCCTTTGTTCTGACTTTGAGCCTCATCATTGCATGGCGTGGGAATTGTTTACCTACATTCACAGCTTAGTGAGCCAGGGACAAGTACTGGTGGTTGCCTGGGGCCCAGCTGTGAGGAGGGTTATTATTTTTCTCGGTGTTAGTCAAAGCATCGTTAAGGTCAGCGTCTGTGGAGTCAGTTGCAGAGAGGCCGAGCGTAAGGGCTACAGGTGGTATTGCTTACATTGGGCAGAATTTGCTAACTCTCCTCTCTGAATACCTTTCTCAGGGAGTCCACCTTTGCATGATTTCCTTGGTTTAAGCACGAGGAATTTAATACCATCATATGACATTTGAATTCTCTCTGACCCGTGCTGTGGGAATGTGTGGACAGCAGCATTTGAGTCCGGTGGCGGCAGTCTCTTCGTTGCTTAGCTGTGCTGTAAGTTTGGAGGACTTCAGGCCCCCTGAGAAGATAAAATGTGGTCTCGCGTGGGAGTGTGGCTCTCTCTCAGGACGCAATGACCATGAGGGAGTGACGACACTGGGGTTGACCAGCTAGCCCAGCTGGGCTGTAGATGGCTTTGTTTTTGGGGAGAAGGCGGGAGGAAAACGCTCTGGTCTCAACTCGGTTTTACATGGTTGTTATTAATGGCAACGATGATTTCTTATATTTGTATTGTGCTTCGTACTTCTCAGAGAATGTTTAAATCTCTTATCTCGTTTTATCCTCCAGCAGTTCTGTGAAAAGGGCAGGTCAGTTTTCATCTCTTCTGGTTTTTGGTGATTTTACCGTGGCTCACAGAAGTTATGAGCCATGACCAAGGTCATGGGCTGAGTTGGCAGCGCTGGGGCTAGACTGTTGGGCTTCTGGTGGCCTTGTGTTTTCCCTGCTGTCACACCAGTGCCCTGGACTCTCGTAATGACACATTACTGTTAGTGTTCTCTACATCCCTTACCCATCTGGGGACTTCTTGGGAGGTTTCTGTTCATTTTGGAGCCCTTAGACTTCTGTCCTCTGTCTCCTACCTCCTGGATGCCCTCCTGGAGGCTTCCAGTGGCCCTGTGTGTGGGGGCCGCTCCACCTGCCCGTGTATGTGTGGAGGGAGCCCCTGCAGGCACCGTGCCTCGTCTGCGTCCGCTCTGGGCGTGGACTGTCCACGTGCTGTAAGCGTTGCACCGTTTTCACAGAAACCGGCTGTGCTATGTGTGCTCCGCGGTTCTTTTTAACTCAAGCTAGGTAGGGCCCACCCTGAAACGGGTCCTAGCAGTTAGCGGACTGTTTTAACACTGATTGTGCAATCTTCCCTCCCCCCGCACAAGCGCTTCCAGGGGACAGCTGTGCCACAGTCCTTCCTGTCGTTACCACAGTGCCGAGCATGGTGTCTGCACCACAGTAAACGCAAAATCCATGCTTGTTGCCTAAATGAAAGTCAGGTCAGCAGAGAGGTATTAAATCTGGAAACTGACAGGTGAGGTAAAGGAATTTTCACTTAAGACAGTTGCAAAAGAAATCTTTTTAGACAAGTTGACCTGTTTCTCAGTTGGGGGTTAATTGCAGCTCAGAAAAGCAGCTGTGTGCCCAGAGGGCTTTGGGGTTTTGCTTTGTGACAGACGAATTAAATTTGTTGTTGTAGGACCGTGCTGTTTTTTGTGGCTTTATGTGGCTTTCTCCCAAATGGAATAGAGTTTTCTGTAAAAGTCACACTTCCCTTTTGAGAAGTGTATCGGTCATTTTATAGGATGATCTCCTCATTGTTTAACTCACAAGATGACCCGCCAAGGCCCAAACCCACTGCTTTGGCCCAGCAGGCGAGTCTGGTTTCTGTCTTCGCAGCCCAAGGGGAGAGACGCCCTCTGGAAGCTGAGCCAGGACATGTCTGGTTGTCCACGGCCACTTCAGGTCCTGAGCTGTCTGTCATTGCTTTCAGCTTTTAGGAGCCGAGGGGGTGGGAGGGAGGGAGAGGAATGTGTTATGTAGATACCAGAGCACCCCCAGAGCACCCCGCTGGAGGCTGTTTTCTCCCTGATGACTGCCTCTCTGACCCTGCCTGAGTCACACAGGGTCACTGCGTGACCTTCCTTTTCTTTTAAGCTTTCCTCGAAGGGTTTTCGCAAGAGTCAGTGAGATGGTATGTGTAAAAGCGCTTTTGTACTTTTAAATCTGGGAAAATTTCAAGGCTGTATGTATTTCTGAAACATATGTATTTATCTTTGAGACATTTAGCATAGTCATTTACTAGACATTTGGCAGTATTTTAATACTTCCAGAGTGTAGGATTCAAAGCCTTAATTACTTGTGAATACCACCGAAAAAATTTACTAGATTTGCTCAGCAAGAGATAAGACCATTTGGTTCATGCAGAATTTTGCATATCTCACTGTGCATAAGTTAGAGTCTCATTTACATCTGCCCATGGTGACACAGGTTAGGTAGCACGTCCCTAGGTAGACAGGGAGGTCCCTGGTGGAATAAACAAAGACAATCATATCCTAAAACTCCAGGTTTTGAAATCACTCCTTTGCTCCAGGACAAAATGTAACAAGGCCTTGAGGTTAATCATAAAATTCCTTTTGGCCTGACAAACAGATCTAGTAGATAAGAGTGGGTTACTTTGCTAATTCCTTTAGGATGGGCAAGCAGAACAAACCTGCAGACAAATTTCATTAGAAGGCGCCAGTTCCCTTCGCCAGACAGTCAGGGGAAAGTAAAAAAGTAAGAGCTTTTGCCTCAGTCACTGGGCACCTCAGTTACTGGGCACCCCCATTCGGGACCCCCTCCCGCTCGGGAGCTCTGATTCTTTGCTTTCAATAAACTACCCTCTTTTTAAAACTCTTTACCTCTGCTGGGTCCGTGTTTCCATTCTTCG
The DNA here is from genome assembly GCF_057876585.1 of Rhinolophus sinicus. Classification (NCBI taxonomy): domain Eukaryota; kingdom Metazoa; phylum Chordata; class Mammalia; order Chiroptera; family Rhinolophidae; genus Rhinolophus; species Rhinolophus sinicus. Next base: position 212,511,005 of record NC_142501.1, on the reverse strand, counting down.
GTCTCACAAGACAGGATCCCGGCCCACACCCAGAAACTGCCGGCAGATCCAATATCATCTACGTCATTTGGGGACTCACAGGAAAAATAGTCCTACATCAATGGCACCTTGAATTCATATACTTATTTTACAAAAATTAGCTCCACAGTTAACATATTTTCTATGGCCAGACATGGTTCTGAGAATGTTACAGATATTAACTCATTCAATTCTCATTACAAACCCGTGAGATTATAACCCTACTGTTATGACCCTTGTCTGACAGATAAGGAAACTGAGGCACAGAGAAGTTAAGAAACGTGGCCAAGGTCGCAGAGCTCTTGAGTGGTTCTGGATGGCAATCCGAGCATCTGTCCCAATCATTCTCTTAGCCACTGCCGCAGGGCTGTCTTCGGGTCACCCCCACACCTCGTTTACTGTTTCCTTCTAGTGAACAGTAGCCCTTTGAGCTTGGTGGCACTGGATTGCCGGTACCTGACATAACGCCTAGCACAGAGCAGGCATTTGCTGAACGAGTATGTGAGGCGTCTCTAACTGTGATATCTTATTACTAAACAATTCTGCCACATCTGTTGTCTCATTTGACCCTTACGACTGGGAGGTAAGTAGTATTTTCCTCCTTTTTTATACAGAAGGACATTTAATCAAATGAATGATGTGTGGTAGGTTCATGGATTGAACTCTGGGTTCCGTGTCCCAAGTCCATACTGTATTTTGTCTTTTTTTTTTTCAACTTTCAGATTCTTCTAAAATTCTATACTGTGGTGTGGGCCATCAGAAGGCAGCACAGGTAAGAAGCTTTTATGATCTTCAAATTCAGTGGAATAAAAAAATTGTTAGACACCTAGAATTACCGAGCGACTGTGGGTCCTCAGAATAGAAATCTTGGTATTAAAATGTTCCTACTTCTAACCATCTCGGAGGTAAATCTGACCATATGTTGGAATAGCTGTTTCATTGGGGGGTAGAATTAGAACCTTAATGACATCGATTGAGTTTTCTTTTTTTTTAAAGATTTTATTGGGGAAGGGGAACAGGACTTTATTGGGGAACAGTGTGTACTTCCAGGCCTTTTTTCCAAGTCAAGTTGTTGTCCTTTCAATCTTAGTTGTGGAGGGTGCCATTCAGCTCCAGGTCCAGTCGCCGTTGCTAGTTGCAGGGGGCGCAGCCCACCATCCCTTGCGGGACTCGAGGAATTGAACTGGCAACCTTGTGGTTGAGAGCCCACTGGCCCCTGTGGGAATCGAACCGGCAGCCTTCGGAGTTAGGAGCATGGAGCTCTAACCGCGTGAGCCACCGGGCTGGCCCCCTCGATTGAGTTTTGTCTCTGTTCTTCCGCCCCCTCCGGCCCTTTCACACACACCCCCCCCCCAGAACCCCTACTCTGTCCTCTCCCTGTCAGCTCATGCCCCTTCTCTGGTGTCTATCTGATTATGTTAGCTCAGAATATCAGAGAAGTGTATATTTTCCCTGTGTGTCATCTGCAAATTGATACCATGTAGGCAGAACAAGCTAAACAGAACTTTCAAAAGAGTGTAACATTTTCCCTGATTATAAAGGAAATACATGTGCAATGCAGAACATTTGGAAATAGAAGAGGCTAAAGAAGAAAATAAGTCATATTAGCAGATACCACCTCTGTTAACCTTCCAGTGTTGTGCAGAAAAGCCTGGACACCGCAGGCCTGACTTCCGTGACCTCAGAGGCCTGCACGAGGCTGGCCCTGGGCTGGTGTCTGCAAGCTTGGCTGGCGGAGGGTTCGCACCACCCTAACGGATAAGCTGTCTCATGGGCCTGAGATGTCTGTGCAAACAACATGGCTTATTCCTAAATACCTGCTTTCCTCCTGGGGGGCTGGAGTTCGGTACGTGCTGGGCAGAGGGTGACCATGTGGCCAGCCCCCCATAAAACCCTGGGCACTGAGTCTCCAGTGAGCTTCCGTGGTGGACAGCATTTCACACGTGCGCTCACACTTCTTGCTGAGGAATGAAGCACGTCCTGGGTGACTCCACTGGGAGAGGGGCCGGAAGCTGGCGCCTGGTTCCCACTGCACTTTGTCGCATGTGCGTTTCCCTGTGCGGATTCTGCTGTGTATCTTCTCGCTGTGCTGTCGTAGCTCAGGATCGCTGTGTGCCGCGTCCTGTGAGTCTCTCCAGGGCGTCATCGACCCTGGGGGTGGTCTCGGGGACCCCCGACAAGGGCCTAGTCCTCCTGTTTTTCTCAGCATAAATAAATATGTATATGTCTTTCATAAAATGGGTATCATATCATGTCTTTTTGAGATCTCATTCCATAAACATCAATGAGCATTCTGTCACATCAAATCTTCTTTCACAACATGATTTTTAACGATCTCAGATTATATCTTAAATGCTATGAGTGCTGGATGTGTGTTTTACAATTATATTGCTAATGCAGGTAATGAAAAGCCTTGCTGGTGGGGGCAGTGTGGGTGCCTCTCCGATCACTCTCTTAGGGTCCCTTGTCCTTAGAGTGAGGTCATGAAAGGGTGTGTTATGTATGTGATCTTGACAGGCACGTTCAGTTGTCCAGAAAGGTGGTTTCCCTTTGTGCAGTGAGAGGGAAGCGTGAGAGCAGCGTCTCCCTGAGTCCTCACCTGCGCTGCGCGTGGTCACTCGCAGCAGTTATGTGTCAAGTTGATAAAGACGAGGCGCTGTCATTCTCATGTGCACTTTGGAGTATTAGTGAGGTTGATGGCGTATCGTGTGTCATTGGCTTTGTTTTTCTGACTTGTCTACATTGTTTGGACCGAGGGTAATGGGAGTTTCCACCTTCTGCTCAGACCCTTTGTGACGGTGGCTCTGGGCTGTGACAGTGATTGCAGAGGGACAGGCTCTGGGTCATCGTTGTGCTGTGTCCGCTCTAGGCCGGCACAGGCCGTCCGTCAGGGCAGGTGCTCACGGACGGGGCTTTGGCGACGATGGAAACCGTGCCTCCTTGTGCCCATTGGTTAGGCGCGTGCTTAGGAAAACGCCACCAGTGTGCGCACTGGGGTTAGTGGTTGCCGTGGGGAGGTCCTCGAGACCCTGGGAAAGATGGTGGGAGCCGCGGCCCGTCTGTGGGGCAGAGTGGGCGTGGGGAGGGGGCCCTGTCTGTATTTATGGCCGTAACAGTGTAAGTGTCTCCACCAGGATGCGTCCCTGTATTTCCCATGGAATGTAAACGGCCTCCTAGTGTGAAAACCGAGAACTGATCTACGTAACTGCGGAAACAGCTCAGTGGGGACACAAAGGGACGACGGAGGTGGTGCCGGGCAGAGGTGACCTGCGCGCGTCCTGTGTGATGCTCAGGACACGGACAGCCTGCCAGTGTCCCCTGTCAGGCTAACGTGGCCCTGCCTTTTACCCCCGCCCGGGGGACAGGCCACCATGGGAAGGGCCTCACCCCTCTGCGGCCCAGGCCGACCTAAGGGAGCTGGCCACATCCCTGCACAGGGACCCATTTGTGTCGACCACAGGTCACCCCGTTATTTCCGTTGCTGGCAGGGAACAAGGCTGCAGGTGTGCAGCCGCACGGGAGGGGCCGGAGAGGCGCTGCTGGGCCAGGAGGCGCGTTGTGGAGCTGTTGGTGTGACAGCGACTCTTTTTACTTTGACTGTGTATTTGAGGTGGTATGGGAGGCGTGTCATGGATTATGGGGGCGTAGCAGCTAGAGCCCCCTCAAGTCTTTCATAGAGAATATTCATGTGTGCGCGTGTGCGCAGTTCTGTGTAAACGTCTAGAAGAATCTTGCAGGGATAGACGTATAACATACCGTTAACACTGGTTGTCTCAGACGAGGGGATTGGGACTGGAGATTATAGTAAAGGGAGAATCTCACTGTTTTGTATAATTCTGAGTTTTTATTGCTGTTTTGTTTTGTGAGTTAATTTTCAGTTGTAATAACATTTGTAATTAAAGTAAGATTTACTTTTGAAAATTTGAAAAAAAACACTAAATAACCCATGACCATGAACAAATGACTGATCTTCCATGCTCAGCTCAGTCTCCTTATCTGTAAACTGGGGGGTATGATATGGCACTGGCTTTAGAGGGCTGTACTGAGAGCTAAGGGAGATAAAACTCTGAGCCTGGCACCTCGTAAGTGCATAATAAATGTTATTATTTCAACATTTTAGAGGAAAAAGAATTCTGGTTAATGTGGTATAAATATCACTGGGCTTGTATTGGAAAGAACTTGAATTTGACCCCATATAACGAGTGTGATGGGAAAAGAGTAAGTTGGGGCCTAAAGAGACAGGCTGGGCCTGGGGCTCCCCTCAGCCCTGTGGCCCGGGCAGCCACGTCCCCCTTCCCCTCTGCTGTTCCAGGGGCAGCAGCACGTTTACATTGCAGGACTCTTGGGAGGGTTGCAGGACGTGTGACATGAAAATCGCTTGACCGTGACAGAGGAAAGCATTGGGGAAGCAGCTTTTGTCCTGCGGCCCAAGCCTGGCCTGTCTTGTGCAGAGAGCGGGTCCTTGTCTGCTCCTGAGGCTGCTGGGAACCCGTCGGTGCCGAGTCCGTCTGACGGCCCCCGTCTGCTCTGTTGACGTGGCCTGTTGTTACTTGCTGTCATCGCAGCAGCAGCAGTTGCTGGGACAGCTTGCCTTGATTTGCATATTTGGGTGTTTGTGCTATTTATAAACAATTCGAAAAAGCATGGAAGCCTGTTTATGGCAAGCTGGCAAATTCAGCAAAACACGGCCAATCTGTTAGTGCAGTTTGCACGTGTGCAGGCACGAAGCAGCCAAATCCACACGTTTGCCCGTATTCAGAAGTTTCTCTTAGAAAAAGGCATTCAACTGTCGTCCATATGGTTTATGGGCTTTTCTCAAAAGGCATGGGTTCGACTATCAGACATCTGAAATCTGAAACCGTCTTAAAACATGGCCCTAGTTTTCGTATCTCCCTCTCCCTCCTTGTTTTTCCATTATGAGGGGAGGAGGAGGGAGGGGAGGGGAGTGTCAGTTCACAGAGGCTCTTGATACAGTTGATCTGTCGTGTTCTCTCTTCCTTTCTGTGTCCTAGTGCAGGGAGTGGAGGGTTGTGAGCACGTGAGGTTACACAGGTTGCCACTGGATGGCTTATCGTCCCAAATACCCACCCTGGAAAAAGGCGCAGTAAGTGAGTGGAGACACAGGCAGCTCACTCAGGAAATTAGCTAAGGGTCACGGCTTCCCACCTCGGTGTATGACCCTGCCGTGTGCACTGACGGGAAGAGCTGCCATCAGAGCTGCCATTGCCTAGAACCAGGCTTTTACATCCCTTGTGCAGACAGGAAGTTAACCCGGAGGCACAAGAAAGTGATGGCCCAAGGTCACCTAGACAGAGAGGGGAGCAGGGTCTGCGTCCATTCTCCCGAGCCTCTGACCTGCTCCCCACACTGCCCTCATTCCTGCTTAGCTGTCTTCCTTGACCCCGAGTGTTTGAGTGTAAACACGAGGGAGAAAATGTGCCCCGAACCCCGGTGTCAGGTGCAGGGAAAGACCCAGCAGCTTCAAGTAACGTTCACAAGTCTTGTCTCAGGGAAAGTGGTGGTTTTTCACGCTACCTTTACATTTCATAGTGCCTTTCATTTTCTCATAAGTTTTAAGAAACAAATAAGACAATAGAAGGAGCTGGGGGAACAGCAACTTTAGGGAAAAAAAATTAAACCCGAGAATTACTATTTCTCTCTTATTCTCAGTCTGGACTGTCTGGACTTTTGACTCCTGTCTGAGGTACAGCTCGGAGCTGAGGGGTAGTACCCATGATTTTAGAATAGCAGTTGCAGCACCGTGCTCCCCTCTAAGCGCTGTGCTCCCCTCTAAGCGCCGTGCTCCCCTCTAAGCCCGTGCTCCCCTCTAAGCCCGTGCTCCCCTCTAAGCGCCGTGCTCCCCTCTAAGCGCCGTGCTCCCCTCTAAGCGCCGTGCTCCCCTCTAAGCGCCGTGCTCCCCTCCAAGCCCGTGCTCCCCTCTAAGCCTGTGCTCCCCTCCAAGCGCCGTGCTGTTCATGTTCCACTTGAATGCCAGAAGAAGCAGATGGCGAGGTGGAGCGAGCATTTCCATGTGTGTCATTGATAGCTTTTTCCTTCTGTGCTTCCTGGGATTTGAGACTGGCTAGTCCCACAGAGAAGTGATTATCTGTCCCCTCCCCAGCTGCGCTCTTTGTCACCTTGGGTCCAGAGGGTTGCTCCTGCTGCAGTCAGCAGAGACAGACGGCTGATTGTGTGAGCGCGTGCGCGTCGCTTCGCACCACCTGGGCTCTGAAGCGGAGCTGCCGCACAGGTCGTCTTCTCCGTTGCGTTTCTGTCTGGGTGGCGATTGTTTTTTTAGTTAAATAATCACAATCATCTTTAGTAGGTAATTGTGCATATTACTGATGTAAGTCCTGGGATTTTGTTCACACAAGGATGCGAGGCTTGGAACATGAATTGGATTTTCTAAATGAGTATCTAGGAATGACATTGAACACCAGAGAGGTGACAGTGCTTTTCCAGTGTTATTCCCAGATAATCATTAAAGAGGTCTCCTTTTACTTTGTCCGAGTTGGGACTTTATAATACACCAGTATTTTATAATACACGACTAGAACTCGCCCAACCCCGCTCATACTGCGGTAAGATCCAAGCAAAGGTACTTGCAGGGGGGTGCGTCCTGCTTCTCCCTGCTCAGCACAGGTCCTTACCTGGCTGTGCACCTGGTCTGTCACCAAAGGGACTGGCGAGCGCACTTGTTCTTGAGGCCGGATAGGCCTGCAGAGGGAGGGTGGTGCTACCCCGTTCACAGAGACCAGTGTCGCCAGCCTTCAGAGGAGAGACGAAAACGGTGGTTGTCATCATCAGGATGGTCTGGGCATTGACTCGGGGGAAGCCGTGGAAAAGTGTGTGTTACCCCAAATTTGGTGTCAGAAGGAAGTCAGGGCCTGGCTGTGGAATGATCAGGCAGTAGGAAAGGTAAGGCCTAGCGGGGACGCCAGCTCTGCCGAGTGAGTGTGACCTCGTCTCCTCTAGGCGCACGCGGACGGGGGCCACGTCTCCCATGTTGCTTAGGAGTTTGCCTGGTCATCGTGCCTGGAGGCTCATGATTACGTTCTTCTTCATCATGGGCTTCAGGCTGCGCTCAGCGCAGACGTTCCCTCTCGTTGCACAGAACACGCTTTCTGTACCACGTGTGAGGACCAAACCTGGGCCCGCCGCCTAGGAGGGTGGCGTTGGCAAGGAGCAGATGACCTCGTCCAAAGTCGGTTTTCTGATGAGTACAGACAAGGATGAGAAGCAAATTGGCCCCAGACCTGATGTGTTTCACGGTAGCGTTTGAACCAAGCGGTTTCTTGACCTGTTGCTCTCAACTGCAGGCCATCTTCTGATTCCTGTTAGGTTGGTGCAAAAGTAATTGTGGTTTAAAAGGTTAAAAATAATTGCAAAACCGCAATTACTTTTGCACCAACCTAACACATAAAGCTGTTCATCAGTCATTCGTTTCGGTGAAGTGTAACAGTGCTGCAGAGGGGAACTGAGGCCATGTTTATGCATCTCTGAGGTTCTTAGTCGTTCAGTTTTTGAACTTGTGTTTACAGTTTCTTGTTGGTTGCAAGATATCTTTTCAGAAGCACATTCGATGTGGAATATTTACATTTATTTGTTTTTAAAGGCTAGTTGGGTTAGAACCTACTTAGAGTAAGTGGGGGTGGGGGGGTGGGGGACAGTGACAGTCCCCAACAGCTGCCTGCTTCACAGGCAGAGCTGAAGCCATTGGTTCCTGAAAAGGGACCTGCTTTGTGACCTGATTCTGTTCTCTACCCCCCCCCCCCCGCACCCTCTATTCCATTTGTGTTGGTTTCCTAATACCCGTGAATTTCTGGCTTCCTCTGGGTCTCCTTTAGTTTTGCACAGTTTCAGGCTGGGAGAAAGAATGGCCATTGTCGCACCGAGGTCCCCGTGCACTTGCTCAGTAAACTTGGACGGAGGCAGTCACCCAGCAGGGGGACTGCATTTGTTCTTCAACAGGCAGGGAGGGAGGTTCCTGAATTTGTGGCCATGTTCTTTCACAGCTCCTTGTAGCGTTCCAGAGTTTTGGAGAGTTCAGTGATAATTGTAATTGTCAGAATGTCATTCTCGCAGGTTCTCGTAAGTCAGGATTTATTCCGTGTTAATTTGATAGCAATAGCTTTATTCCTGTCTGAATATGTGAGTGAGGTGGTCTCTTGGCCCGGCTGGTGGAGGTGTTCGCTGGGCTCAGACTTACAGGCAGAGTGAATTTGAATCAGTTTAAACCACGAAGAACCAAAACAGCCAGGTGCTTTTGGCCATATTGTTTATAAATCACTGTTAGACCCCTCAGTCAGACCTGATGAATTATTATTATTATTTTTTAAAGATTTTATTGGGGAAGGGGAACAGGACTTTATTGGGGAACAGTGTGTACTTCCAGGCCTTTTCCAAGTCAAGTTGTTGTCTTTTCAGTCTTAGTTGTGGAGGGCGCAGCTCAGCTCCAGGTCCAGTTGCCCTTGTTAGTTGCAGGGGACACAGCCCACCATCCCTTGCGGGATCGAGGAATCGAACCAGCAGACTTGTGGTTGAGAGCCCACGCTCAAACCAACTGAGCCATCCGGGAGCTCAGCGGCAGCTCATTGACTTCATTGTAGATGCAGAGGGTGCAGCTCGCTGGCCCATGTGGGAATCGAACCGGCAGCCCCGTTGCCCAGAGCTCGCGCTCTAACCAACTGAGCCACCCTTTCGCCTAGACCTGATGAATTCTTGAGTGTGTGTGCCTGCGCACACACACATGTACACACACACACACTTTTTAAAGACCCCAGCCCCTTGGGCAGCCACTGTCAATAAGACCCTCTTTTACCATCACTTGTTCTAACGTCCCTGTCAAAGTACCAATCACATTATTTTGAAATTCTCTGCTTATGTATCTTCTTTTCTGATAACAGAACTCTTTAGGGAGAGACTGAGGGTTATGCATCTAATTTTTTGTTTGTTTTCTGTTCCATTGTCAAGCACACTGAAACAAAGGAAGGCAAAGGATCTTTAGTGTTTCGTGAAAAAATTGAGGGCTTAAGGGAGGGGTCCCCAAATTGGCCATGGGGAAGACAGGACGGGCTCACATAGGGGAGGGGGCTTTGGGGTTTTGTTTTTCCAGCTCTTTCATTTGAAATAATTCAGACTTACAGGAAAGTTGCCGAAATAGTACAAAGAATTCCTGTATGTCCTTCACCCAGATTCCCTAGACATTTTACGAGATTTGCACTTTCTCTCTCTCTCCCATGTATGTGTGTGTGTGTGTGTGTGTGTGTGTAAACTTTTTTCCTGAAATGTTTGAGAGTAAAGTACAGGTTGCAGGGGTGGGTGAGGAGGTGGAAGAGAAGAGGTGAGGGGGGAAGCCTCGATAGTAATCTGGTGAGAGCATGGAGGCTTGGCCTGGTTGCAAATGGCGAGGGAGGTGAGACGTGGTGCGGGCTGGTACATATTTTGAAAGGAGACCCTGTAAGGTTTGCTCGTGGGTTGGGTAACAGGAGCGAGAAAAAGCAGTGTGAAGGGTGGCTTCAAGGATTTTGGCCTGAGTGACTTCTTTGGAAGAGGTGAATTGCCATGATTGAGTGGGGAACACTGGGACCCGGGGGTTTGGGCTGGTTTGGGACTAAATCTGAGGTCTAAGCTCAGAGGCTGAAAAGTGTTGGGGAGAAGAGCAGAGAGCAAGACCCCCAAGAACGGGAGCAGCGCATGAGGAAAGAGTGAGCTGATTTGATCACAAGCAAAGACAGTGCTCCGCAGGCAACGGAGCCACCGAGCTGTGGGGTATTGGCAGCCGTTTGTATGAGTGAAACCCGAAGTCCTCACGCATTTCCCTGCCGTTAGGAAACAGCAGATAGTCAAGCTGCATCAGCAGTGACACAGCTTGCCCCGACGTCCTGTTACTCATAATTCATCACTCTCCTCTGGCGTTTTGTTTTTATAATTCTTATCACCACCTCCTGTCTTTGTCTCCAGAGCGTGTCTGGCACATGTGATCCATCGTCACCTTCAGCATTCCTCAGTCAGGTTAGATTAAGTTCACTTTCCCCACAGAAGGCAGTTGGGAATGAGTTTGGAGTTGAGGGCAGAGATCTGAACTGAAGATATTAATGGAAATTTAGGGGTTATCACTGTACAGGTATGGTTCAAACCGGGGGCTGGAGGAAATCACCTACGCAATGAGTGTGATTAGAAGAGAGAAAAAAGTCCGTGGTCCAACCTGGGGCACTTTAACATTTAGAGATTGGGAAGACGACAGGAAGACAGAGACCAGGTGACAAAAGGAAAGTTACTGGCCTCCTGGAAACCAAGCGTAGAAATGGTTTTCAGAAGAGTGGGTGATAGAGAAATGGTGGCACCTGCTGCCAGGTTGATGCTAGGAGGTGAGGCTGGACGGCTGGGCTTGCAGCAGGTGAGTCTCCGAGAGCTGTGTCAGAGGCGTGTGGGGACACGTGTGGGGACACGTGTGGGGACACGTGTGGGGATGATGGGCGCCTGGCAGCAGGAAGAAGAACGGTGGGGCTTTCTACACTGCTCTAGGTCGGAGTAGGTGGTTTCATGAAGTGGGTTTATTTCTCGTGGTTCGTCACGGTGGTGTGAAGGGTGGTGACCTCGGGGTCTCTCCTGGGGAGCAGATGAACAGCCTTTAGCTGGAAACCTAAATGTGTGTGAAGAAAAACCTCCTTTAATTGCGGGTTCTACAGTATTTGGGGCATTACAAGGAAAATTTTCTCTGTAGTAATGGGGCCCTTTGGGTTTCAGAAGGACACACACTTTTATATTTAAATGGTAAAGTGAGAGGATATTTCCTGTGTTATTGGCTACTGTTGAGAGGTCACTGTTACCTAGAGGACTTGGGTCTGTCACATATGAGTGTGTACCCTTGAGTAAGCTATTTAACCTTCCCGACAGTTCATTCATCTGTGAAATAGTATCTACCTTGCAGATTATATTGTTATTTCAGAAAAATTTACTAACTTGTTTGGAAGAACATTTCTCATTAGGTTTATTGATGCCCATGAAATATATAAGGGAGACTAGACCTGGTTTCTCTGGGGGAGTAATCGCTGTGGCTTATCGAGCGTTCATGTAAGATGCTCTGTATTAGGCAAGTCACATGTTATCTTATTTAGTCCTTATAACGTCAGTTGACGCTTGAACAATGCGCGGGTTAAGGGTGCAGACCCCCAGCACAATCGAAAATCCACGTGTTACTTTTGACTCCTTAAAACTTCACTACTGAGAGCCTACTGCGGACCGGGAGCCCTACCTATAACCTAAACAGTCAGTTCACGCATATTTTGTATGTTATATGTATTTATACTGTATTCTTAACAATAAAGTAAGCTAGAGGGAAGGAAATGTTATTAAGACAATCAGAAGGGAGAAAAAATACATTTACAGTACTTATTGGAAAAAAATCTGTGTGAGTTGGACCAGTGTAGTTCAAACACATGTTGTTCAAGGGTCAACTGTACTCTTTTAAGGTAGAGAGTACCCTTTAAATTGTGTCTTTTACAGATGATGGAGGTGGTGGTGATGATGGTGATGATGGTAGTGATGATGGAGGTGGGGTAATAGCCAAAATTTATTGAGGACTTCTTTTGTGCTAAGTTCTTCACATAAGGACATTAAAAACAACAACAAGAACAACCTGTCAACGGGCCTCTGCTCTCTGTCCAGACAGGGCCAATGGTGTCCCAGTGCACGGAAGGCCACATTGAGAAAGTGGTGGAGCAGAATTTCAGCCCAGTGCTTCCACACCAGCGCCTGTGCTCGTTCGCTGTATCAAACAAGTCAATCATCTCATTTTACTGGAACCGGAATCTCATTAATTCTGTGAGCACAGCAGCTCCCAACCTTGCAAAGCTATTGTGTGACCAGCCGGCTTCTTTAATTGGCTTCCATTAACGGACAGACATATGTCACCCAGCCCTCGTGCCCACCACCCTCCCCCGTCCACACGTCATGGGGCGGCCCCACCTGCCAGGGGAGCAGGGGCAGGAAGGCAGACGGCCTCTCAGCCTCGGGGCCCCGGAGGGGAGCCCTCAACCCCCTCCCCCTGGAGTCCGAGCCTCGTCCTGTGCCTGCTGTCAGTGGGGACTCGGGTGGAAGGAGAGCCAGGACCTGGGCTCTTCATGAAGACAGGTGGGAGGGACCAAATTAAGTCAGAAGCCCGGCGCTGGCGTCCCCATCGGGGGCTGTGTCACTTTGAGGGTCGCTGAAGAAAAGGAGGGCAGGTGCGATTCACGTGGGAGTGCAGCAGTGCTGGGGGGCGGGGGGTTCACGCAGCTCGGATTCATTCTGTCTCCCCGGGATGCAGGCTCAGCATGAGTAGCAGGAAGGTGAGATGCTCACGCAGTAGGTTAGCCCTCTCATCTGTAGCTGGGCTCCCTGTTTTTCAGCTTCTACCAGACTTGCTTTCAAGTAGAGCTCTTACCTGGCTTCTGAGTTGAGAGTCCTAACTGCTTCCTCAGTGTTGGGGTCCTTTCCTGTGCCTGGGGTTTCAGGGTCTCCTTTTGGGGTTGATTTTCCCGAATCTGTGGAGCAGAGGTGAGCAGGCTTTCCCCTGAAGGGCCACGTAGGGAATATTTTAGGTTTCGGGTCTCTTGCATCTCCTTGATCTGCTCTTGTGGCGTGAAAGCAGTCCTAGACAAGAAGTGCACGGTGGGCGTGGCTGTGTCCCAGAGAAATTATATTTACAAACCAGGCTTTGGGCCAGAGGTGGTAGTTTGCCCCCCGACTTAGATGGATGAGGATTTGGAGAAGCTCATGCTCAGAGTGAACCCCGTTACCCAGTCGTCTTGGATCTGGGTGAACCTGACGTTAGGAGAGCGTCAGCCTGCTGCCAGCGGCGTCTTTGGCCCCCTCATTACTTACTCAGTCTCGTCTCCTGACGGCTTTGCTGTGCTTTGGATTCAGCTTCTGTTGAAGGCCCCGGTCGGTGCTCGCTGAGATGTGGGTGGGAGGGGGAGTGAGGGCAGCGGCCTGGTCATGACTTCCTTAAGGAGCATGTCTGCGTTTGAAAATACCTTTCCTGGGTGTAGCAAACTCAGGGCGGTTTAGGGCCCAGCTTCTCAAAGTGGGACCCCTAGACCAGCAGCTCAGTGCCACCTGGGAGCCTGTCAGAAATGCAGACCCAGCCCCACCCAGACCTGCTGAGCCAGAATCTGCATTTTAACGGGAGCCCAGGTGACCTGTGGTCCCAGGAAAGTCTCAGGGGCCTTCCTTGAGGGCATTCCCGGCTGGAGGACAGAAAGGAAGGACAGAAAGGACGCATTTTTAAAAATCCTTTTGTCTTCAGCTTTTTGATATTGAACGTATAATAATCACCTTTAGAGCTGTGAAGGCAGCTGTCTTTCCAGACATAAGAGTTGTAATTGAATGTTATTTTCCTGCCCAAAGGGGATGGTGGACCCACTAATGGGGGTGGCATGGTGTGAACAGTTCTAGACCCACGCAGAATACCAGATGGCAGTCACACCCCCACCCAGCGTAACTGGGCAGACCCCCCATCTCTCTGTGCCTTAGTTCTCCTGTGTGATACGACAGACGATGTTGAAAGCTCTTACTGGTGCAAGTACTGCCTTCCCTTCTTCAGCCCGTGCGCTGCCCCTCTCCTCTTGCCCTGCTGCCCGGGGACATTTTCGTTCTCCTTTCTCCTGTGTGACCCCCTCCTCCCACCCCTCTTTTGACTGATGGTCTGCATTTCAGCCCAGCTGGCTGGGCTCAGGGGAGCATCCAAAATGCAGCGTAGTTGTAGAGCTTCAGAGCTGTTGAGAAGAAAAGCTGGAAGGCGGAGGAGACGCCGTTTCAGAGTTGGTCGTTACGAAACCGTTTTGGGGACTTACAGATGGTTGAGGTTTGCTCAGTGGGAAAGGCTAACCAGTTAGTTACCGTTCCAGCCTCCTGGAAGCTTCTGCCTCCACTTCCTCCAGCAGATCCATAGTTATAGTTGCAGATGACTTGAGTAGGTTAGGCCTTTTAATTCCAATAAAATCATGGCTGGACATGCACATAATCGAGTTGGAAGTGTGAAATGATGGCATTTAATAGAAAATACCTTCTGTGTCAGTTACTGGAAACGTGGTGTTTTACAGCTTGGCAGTGTGTCCTAGAGCCTGGACCTCGCTCTGCCTCACCCCTCCCCTCCCCGCCCCCCACATCTCCCCAGGGAGTGCAGAGGGCTGCGGGTAGCCTTTCCACTCCCGTCTGCCACACAAACCCCCTGTCCTCATACTCCCTTGGGACATGTGCATAGCCTGAGGTGTCTGGGCAGCTGGCGGCCACAGCGACAGCTAGCAGGGGAATCCTTCATCCGTGTTAGAGGCCTGAGTGGTTTTGTAAGTGGCGCTGCTCCATTTAGAGACGGCGCCAGGGCCCCTTTCGTGCCCTAGTCCTCACATCAGCACCTGGGCAGCCAGACGTGGTGTTAGTCCTTTCTGTCCATTAACTGGACTTGTGTCCCCATTCCTCTCTCCGCTTCCGTGTCTACATTATAGCAGAGCATTAGGTAAGATCCTGCTGATGTCCCCATGAGGATTCAGTCGGTAGGGTGACAGACATACTTCCGCTCCAGCCTGCTGCATTTGTGTCAGTCCCCTGCCGGGGTGGAGGCCTGCAGGCCAGGGCTGGGACCCAGGGGAACAGTTCCTTCCCTGCGCACCCTGACCAGTCTTCAGGGGACCCCGGGGCTGCACAGGGCCTCTCTCTGTGCTCGCTGCCAAGGGACCCGACGCTGTTCGTGCAGCCGGAAATCTTCCCTTGCCCTAGTGCACTGGAGGGGCTTTGTGCTTCAGCAGGTCCTTTCACCTTTGAAAGAAGACAACTGGGGTGGGTGCAATTCACTGCTGCCCTCCCCCCACGTGGGTGTGAACCTCGGACGCCCCCTGCCTCACTCATCACATGAGAATAAACCTGTGTGTTTTAAGGAGACCACGTTGCTAAGGTCCGTCTTCCTTTCCCTCCCCTTGGTTTGTTTCTATTCCTTTCAGTGGAAGAAAAACCCTTTCGTGGATAAAGATGCAGTGCAGCCCTTGGAAGGAAGAGACCGCAGCTCATTAGAGCGTTCTGATTCTCTGTGCCTGTGTTAGGTAGGAGCTCTGCTTTCGTCCTTCTGAAAACAGAATCAGCCCTGACATACTAAGCCAGTTTGACACTCATATTCCCTGTTTATTGCTGTTTTGTGACAACGGCTTTTCTTAAAACTCCATTTACCTAGATTTTCTTAAAATTCCCTGTATCTAGCATTATCGGGTACAACATACAGAGTGTCCCCCGCTTGATTTTACTTTACCTTGGCTAGGTAGGGTTTCCTTCTCTGACTTAATTCTCTTCTCGAATGTGCCATCTTCAGCCCAGATTCCCAGCCCAGGAAGACAAAGAACGCGTCCGTCACCACTCAGACCCAGGCAGCCACTGCCATTGCGGATTAGTTTGCTGGTTCTGGGATTTTGTGCAGTGGCATCAGACAGTATGCCTTTGTTGTGTGTCTCGCTTTTTCACTTTTTTTTTTTTTTAGAGATTCGTCTGAATTATGCATGAAACTGCCCAACTGTTCTCTTAAGTGGTCCCACGTAGACGCCCACCCGGAAGTAGGAGGGTGCTGCTGGCTCTACAGTTTGGCCAAGGCTTGGAATTACCAGCCTGTTAAATTCTCCTGGACATATAGGGGTTTCTCATTGTGACTTTAATTTTTTTAAAAGCTTTATTGGGGAATATTGGGGAACAGTGTGTTTCTCCAGGGCCTATCAGCTCCAAGTCATTGTCCTTCAATCTAGTGGTGGAGGGCGCAGCTCAGCTCCAAGTCCAGTTGCCGTTTTCAATCTTTAGTTGCAGGGGGCGCAGCCCACCATCCCATGTGGGAATCGAGCTGGCAGCCTTGTTGTTGAGAGCTCGCGCTCTAACCAACTGAGCCATCCAGCTGCACATCTAGAAGCTCAGCGGCAGCTTGTTGTCTTCAGTCTAGTTGTGGAGGGTGCAGCTCACTGGCCCATGTGGGAATCGAACCTGCAGCCCTGTTGCTCAGAGCTCACGCTCTAACCAGCTGAACCATCTGTGACTTTAATTTGCACTGACCTGATTACTAATGTTAGTTAGCATCGTCTTACATAAGCATATTGTCATCTGTGTCTTTTTCTGTTACAATGTTTGTAGCTGCTTTGCCTGGTTTTTGTTAGGTTGTTTGTCTGTATATGTTCTCAGTATTCAATGTATTGGTGTAAGTGCTTTGTCAAACACGGGTTGCAAATATTTTCTTTTCGTTTTCGTAATGACTTCTTTCCAAAAGTCCAATTTAGTAATTTTTTCTTTTATTTTAGTACCTTATGGTGTTCTAAGAAATCTTGGCCAACTCCAAAGTCATAAATAATTTCTATGTTTTCTTCTAGATTATTGTAGCGTTACTTTTTATATTTCGGTCTCTAAATCATTTGCGTTACTTTTTGCATATGGTGTGATGCGGGGTGAAGTTTGATTTTTTTGCCCCCGTCTCCACAGCCACTTGTTTACTCCATTTACTCCAAAGACTGTTCCTTGCCCATTGAGTTGCTTTGGCATCTTAGTCCAAAATCAATTGGCCATTTATGTGTGGCTTTATTTCTGGACTTTCTTCTGTTTCACTGATCTATCCTAAGGCCAGTATTGCTCTGGATTGATTATTTGAGCTTTGTGTTGTAATAAGCCTTGGAACTGCTTAATTTGAGGCCTCCAATATTGCTCGTTTTTCTCCCCAGTGTTTAACTATTCTAGCTCGTTTCATTTTTATACATTTTAGAATCAGCCTCTCAATTTGTTTTTGCATAAAAAGCTGCTGGGATCTTGATTGGAATTGTGTTGAGTGTATAGATTAATTGGGGGGGGGAAGAATCAGTATCTTAGCAGTATGGACTCTTCTAATCTTATGACTGTGGTACCTCTCCTTTTATTGAGGCCTTCATTAAGTTTTTTCAGCTACATTTCATAGGTGTCAGCTTCTAGGCCTTCACATATTTTATTAAACTTATCCTTAAGTATTTCATGCATTTTAATGCCGTTATAAGTGGAACTAGTTTGTTTTCTTTCACTTTTCAATTGTTATTTTCTAGTGAGGAGCTTACTGTTTTATAGAGACATTGACAGGTAAGTGGGCAGGTGAGGGATGGAAGAACAGACAAGAGCATTCAGTCCCCAAGGAGCTGGTTCAGGTGGGTTTGCAGAGCGTGTGGCATTAGGGTGTCCCTAGAGAAGCCGGGCTTGGAGAAGATGAGTGCTCGGGCAGGCAGGCTGCAGAAAGCGTGCGTGCAGGTCCGAGGCAGGGACAAGGGACGTTGTGAAAAGAAGGAGCAGAAGCTGGACTGGGCCACGCAGAAACGTGAGGGGTGGAGTGTGGAAAGCGATGGGTTTATAAAGACATTGGCTCAGAGTGACAAGGGCTTTCCTGCTGGGCAAGTGAAACTTCATTCGGTGGGTGTGTTTATGAGCCAGCTAAATGGAGCCTTTCTTCTGCATTTGTTATTTTTAAAAATTGTGGTTAAATATGTATGACGTAAAATTTATCATTTTAATCAGTTTTTAGTGTCCAGTCAGTGGCATCAGTTACATTCACGTTGTTATGTAACCATCTCCACCGTCCGTCTGCAGAACGCGTTTCATTTCCCCAAACTGAAACTCTGTCCCCTTTCAACACTAACTCCCCGTTACGCCCGGCAGCCATCATTCTACTTTCCTATGAATTTGCCTCCTCTAGGAAACCTCTTACAAGGGGAATCACAGTATTTGTGATCGTTTCACTGAGCGTGATGTCCTCCAGGTCTGTCCCTGTAGTAGCAGGTGTCAGGACGTCCTTCCTTCTTAAGGCTGAAGGAAAATATTCTGTTGTATGGATGGACTACACTGATCACCCATCCAGCCATCAGTGCACGCCGGGCTGGCACCCCTCCTTTGGCTGCTGTGACGACACAGCTGTTCTTCGTGCAGAGAACCTCAGAGATGAAGTAGGGATTTGGAGCTAGGAAACTTGACATAAAATTGTTGCCTAGGTGCTTTTTCATAGCATCCATCTTCATTTCTAGCTGTTTTTATTTCCTTGCTACTATTTGTTTGTCTCTCTAACTTGAATGTAAGAGGTCATGTTGGTTTTGCTTATTATTGTATACCACACACTTAGGTACCCACACATTTGTGCAGTGAGGGTTTTTTAGTAAATATTGAAAATATCTTACAATAAATAGAGGACACATTTGCATTTTCCTTTCCATCTTCCTGTTGCCAGCACTATCCACAGCCTCTTGACTGGGCGGCCTCTCCCTGCTCCACGCTCTCACTTTACCAGCTTGTCCTTCATAACGCTGCCGGAGTGAGCTTTAAAAAGGTGGCTGTGCATCAATGCCACCTTTTCTGAAAACCTTCTTGACTCCCTCTTTCATAAGATGATGGTTCTGTGAGTCTGAATGAGTATCTGCTGCTGTAAACTGTGAAGCCCTGGGTGCCTGTAGGTTTTGAATACAATGTCTTGAATATGGTCGGCTTTCAAACAACTTACCTACTGAGGGACATTGAAGAGATG
This sequence comes from Rhinolophus sinicus, assembly GCF_057876585.1. Taxonomy (NCBI): domain Eukaryota; kingdom Metazoa; phylum Chordata; class Mammalia; order Chiroptera; family Rhinolophidae; genus Rhinolophus; species Rhinolophus sinicus. The sequence continues at coordinate 212,492,455 of NC_142501.1, read as the reverse complement.
TACATGGAGTGAAAATACTGTGCTCGCAATCTTGTATTTTAGACGTGTGTTAGCAGCCAGCGTGGTTGTTAGCAGTAGTCTTGTCCTGCCCGCCGAGGAATCGGGCTTCAGAAATCAGGAAGTCTGGTTCCTGTGTGCCCGGTTACGTACGTCATCACACTCAGTAGAAACGTGCAGGTCTAGGTTTCATCTTTTGTTTTCTCCAAAACACTACATAGAAGGATATTTTCTGGTAGGGCTTTTGCCTATCCATCCACCTATTAATCTGACTTTTAAGAATCAGAGTAACTGCCCGAAAAAATGTGTTCTGTGGATTTTTACACCACCTCCTTTGGGGATTCCTTGCGGGCTTTATATAATCCAGAAGGGAGAATTCTCAGGACTCAGAATAGGCTTGTACACACATAGCCTTTTATTTTTTTCCCTTTACTTTTTTTTATTATTATTTGTATTTTTCAATGACAGTTGACATTCAACATTATATGAGTGTCAGGTGTACAGCGTCGTGGTTAGGCATTTACGTAATGTACGCGTGGTCCTTGATGAGCACACACCTGGCACTGTGCAGTTACCATCACATTAGTGGCCGTGTCCCCTGTGCTGTACTCACAGCCCTGTGATGAGTTTTAACCACCAAGGAGAAAGCTGAAGAGATGCGCGTGCACATACCCTTTCAGAAACGCAGACTTGCCTTTGGGGTTTCAGAGTCAGTGAGGAAACTGAGCCGTGATCGTCCTAGGTCCTGTTCAGACACCCGAGAGTGACAAGTAGGGACCTTACTTGATCTTGTCAGATTCAGAGGAAAGCAGCACTGGTGGCCTGTCTCCGGAGTCAGAGGCTGGTGCTCACAGCCTCTCCCCGGCTCTCCACGGCGGTCTTCTTGGCACGTCAGTGTTTGCAGTTCTAGCCCAGGCCCTGGGCATCAGAGCAGTGCAGTGGCCTGTGCTGAGTCATCACTCATTCAGCTAATGGACAGCAGGACGCTTAAGGAATTGTAGATGTTGTCCAGCGGAGGGAAACATTCCAGCCAGACAGTATCTAAAGTTGTGCCGCTTTTTCTGAGATTTCTCAGACCAACCTTTAGGCAGCCCATTTGGATTCTGTGCAGAGGCCGGTGGGGGCATTTGGAGGCGGCTGCAAGAGGCGTCTTAACAATAACCCTATAAGGGAAAATATGCGGGTGCCTCGCTCCAGTCGGCTCCTTGCTGCAGTGCCACACGGGTCCCTACGCGCACGTCTGAGGCTCACACACAGCGCCTGGCGGGCTTAGCAGGGAGGGGCCCCAGCCAGGTGGTGATCGCCTGCTGGACAGAGGGAACTTGTCGCATCAGTCTTTTGTCGCCTTTGATGCGTACGTTCTAAGGATGTCACGGGAGACAGTTACTATGACAGGATGGTCCATGGTATTTTTCTCTGCAACTTTCGCTTCAAAACAAATCTCAGGAATGTTGCCTGTTGTGAAGATCTAGAAACAAACAAGTGAGTTAATTCACCAAACACATAGTGAGTGTCTGTTGTGTTCTAGCTTCCCGTCAGGCATTGTGCTAGGTACTCAGGGTGCAGAGAGCAGTCGCAGGGAGGCCCCACCTTTAGACGCCTACTGACTGAAGGAGGAGACAAGTTAGCCCATCATTACCCCAGAATGCGAGAACAGTGATGAGGGTCGGGGCCAGGGGTGGTGATGGTGAGGAGGGGAGCCGTGGAGCATAGCTGGTAGGAGCCGGTAGAGGAGGTGCTGTGTGTGTGTGTGTGTGTGTGTGTGTGTGTGTGTGTGTGTGACGACAAGACGTCCCGCCTAAGAGAAGGCTTAGGAGAGTGTATTAGAGCCAAACTGACACTTGCCAGGAAGCAGAATCTCAACGGAAATAGCAGTTTCACAACATATTTTATACATTAGAATCAAAGGAGGGTTACATGAAATCCATTGGTGGAGATTAAGGGGGTGGGAGAAAGCAAAGCAGGGAAATCTCTGGAATTGGACAGAAAGGAAATTGGAGAGACAGGTACTTCTTTTACCCAGGTGGGTGCAGGATAGTTAATAGTTCACTGTTCACAGCGCAGGGAGATGGTAACGGGGGACAAGAACAACAAGGAGGGATTCTGTAGTTTCCTGCTCTGGTGTGGGGGGCTGTGCCCTGAGGGGTCAGGAAAAGGGATGACTCTGACATGCCAAGGACCTGTTATCTTAGATGCACAAAGACAGCAGACAGGCTCACTTAAGGTAAAGACTGACCTTTGTCAAGGAAGCTACAGGCCTAGGCCGAGACTACCTGCCATCGCCCCCTCTTAGTTAGGAATTTTTATGTTCAGTCCATGCCATGGGGTTCATTTCTGCCCCTGAGTTGGTGGGGCCTGCCACGGAGGCCTCCCCTGAGCTCGTCAGGTCTGGTCGCCCACACGGGTGCATGTTAGGGCGCACCTGCAGCAGCGAGCGCAGGGTCCGGCCGCAGCACCCTAATGCAGGTGGGATGCTGCGCCGTTCAGAAGCGTTACAGTGTGACACCCAAGGCGGGGAGTGGAGAGATGAGGCTGGAGGAAGAAGCGGGGGCTAGTTCACAATCTGATTCGAGGTGGGGACAGTCATCGTGAAGAAGAATGCAGGGGACAAGGGCGTTTTCTGAAAAGCAGCTTGGTCTTGGGCCAGCCGTGTTTCACCAACTGTTTAATTGGAGCCTCAAATGTAGCAGCGTGGTCCTGAGAGAGGGCCATGAGGTGGGGTTTTATGAAGCCAGTTCCCCAGTGACCCAGCCTCGGAGAGTCAGCATGAAGAGCGGGTGTACGGCAGGCGGCGGCGGCCGGAGTGAGGCTCCCCGAGGTGATGGGCTGCGCTGTGTGTGTGTGCGCGAGGCAGAACGGAGGGTATGACGTCCACCACCAGCCCTCACTCTCCAGGAGCGCCTGCTTTTATTTTTATGTCGTCTCCTTGAGCCGCCTTTTCTTTTTACATCTCCTTTTGAGTCACAGTTAGAAAATCTTTTCCCACACCAAGGTTGTAAAAGAATTCACCTACTATTTCTTGAAGGACTTGAATTGTTTCATTTATTATATTTTGATTCTTCAGTATCTTTAGTGCTTTTTCTAGTGTATGTTTTCAGTTTTGTCTTTTCTTCCCCTAGTTGATACCAGTTGTCCTCACTCCAATTATTAAGTCTGCCTTTTCCCCATTGATTTGAGACACTGTCTTTCTCAGATGCTGTACACCCATGGGCACTGCATGTCTATAAAAAGGGTGGCCTCACTTAGGGTCTTAAATCCTGGAGGGTGTTGGAGACTTGTAGAATAGTAGATTGGGAAAGAATCCCGGAAACCAGCGGTTCTCGAACTCCTTTGCTTAGAACTCTTTGGTCTCAAAATAATATATTAAAGACCCCAAAGAGCTTTTATTTATGTGGGGATATATGTAGATATTTATCATACTAGGATTTAAAACTGACAGATTTTTAAGATATTAATTCATTTAAGAAATTATATATTTATGAAATGGAACTGTACTTACCAAACAAGATAATTTGTGGGAGGGTGGCAGGGTTTTCTATTTCTGCAAGTACCTGCAGTGTCTGGCTTCATAGAAGCAGAGCTGGACTCTCCTTCCTCAGTCAGGCTGCAATGAGACGTCGTTTTGTGGGAAGTATGTGAGAAAATCTGGCCCGCACAGATATGTGGTTGGAAAAGAGAAGCTTGTTTCAGCGCCTTTTCAGAAAATTGAGAATATTCTTCTTTGATACTACACCAAAACTCAACAACTAGTAGTTTCTTCAAGTTCAATTGCAGTGTGAACTCTGAAGCTGTGTCAGAAAGAACCCTCCATTCTGGTACATGAGAGTATTTGAGCTTCGTGGCAGGTAGATCTTTCCTTACCCACGTGTGACTGTGTGACATCCTGGTTCACCGAGCGGTGCCCGTCTCCCAAATGGTGACAACATCAGAGAATAATGCTTCCTTGCAGACACCCAGTACACCTCAGTCTGCAGAAGTGCTTCACATGCACGGCCCATTTCATCACACAGGGCACTAACAGGGGGTGTCCTCAGTGGTGGAGATTTAATAAAAGCAATGAGTTTTACTTCTTTGTCAAAGTCATCAAAGATACTCTTCAGTGACAGTAGCATTTTTTTCTTTTTCACTGCAAGTGGATGGTGACGAATATGATATGCAGTTTTGTGGCACTGCTTTGCCTAAGATGCCAGCAATCTGACCACCATTGTGTATCGCACCAGTGGTGCAGGAGAGGGTGCAAAGTGTCTTAATATTATGAAAACAGCTTGGCCTTGCGAACTCTCTGAAAGGGTTTTGGAGTCCGTCAGAGGTTCACAGCATGATTTAAAACTTGCTGACATGAGCCACAGTCCCGTCTTGCGGATATCAGAGGGAAAGTCTGTCACATGACAGGAATCCGGGCCCTGCACGTGTGTTCTAAGTCCTCAGTCCTCGTAGCCACCCAGCCTCTCTTGCTGTAACTGTATAAACGTGCTCACAGTCTTCCTGGGGATGGAGCCAGTCCTACAAAGCGGAGAGTTGGGCATTGAGTTTCCGAAACCATGTCCTAGTGGTCATTTGAAAACTATTTGGCATTTTAAGCCACCATCTCCTTCTTGACACTGAAATTTAATATCATGCAACTGACCAAATGCTGATGCCAGGCTTCCGGGTCATGACTCCATCTGCTGGCAGCCTGGCCTTGGAGCTTCTCCCAGCTGCGTATTGTTGCCTCAAAGCAAAAGCGAAAGCCTAGCACATTGTCTAGAAGATGAGGCACGGATCTGTTAGTTGACCTGGTTGCAGCCAACTTCTTTTTCACGTTGGAATACTGCATCCAACCATCAAACTGAAAACGGAATGCTTTGAGTAAAATTTAGCCTTCATCTTGTGACATTTCCAAATCAATGAGTGTAACAGTGCCCTCCCTCTTCTTTTCTTTGTTTTCAGCAATGGAAGAGTTAATAGTTGAACTTCGTCTCTTTCTTGAACTTCTGGACCATGAATATCTAACATCAACTGTCAGAGAGAAAAAGGCAGTAATTACAGACATCCTGCTGAGGATACAATCCTCTAAAGGTGCGTCTCATTCACATTTCTGCTCGCTCTTCTTCTTCCTGTCTCTTTTGCCTCTGAACCATCTTTAATTCCACCATCTTTCTAAAACATAATCATTTCTTCATTAACTTATGACTTTACCGAAGGTTTTACTATGTGCCAGGTACTTGTGTTAGTCTCTACCTATAGAAAGACAAAGCTTTAAAGGCGCTAATGAAATAGTGGGTTTGTTGGGGGCTCCCAAGAACACCCCAATATTTGGAGATTCATTAGAAAGACTCAGCATATAGTTATACTTTATTGTACCCAGGATTTATGACCAAGCTAGTGAGGATACACAGCCAGATTGGAGGGGAGAGACACAGACATATCTGGAAGACTCTGTATGCAGCCTTCTCATGCAGTCTCTCTCCCTTCAGTGTCACACAGAGCACACTCTTTCGCAGCAACAAAAGTACAGCAACCTGTGTGTGATGTTTCTGTTCTGGGAAGCTCACTCCAGACTCAGTGCCCAAGGATTTTATTGGGGGCTGACCATGTAGGCGCCCTCTGCCTGGCACACTACCAAAATTCCAGACTCCCAGGAAAGCAGGTTTCTTAGGGTTCCCCAGAGAAACAGAACCAGTAGGAGAGACAGAGACAGAGACAGAGCTAGAGATAGACGGAGCTAGAGATAAAAGAGGAGGAGATTTACTGTAGGAATTGGCTCGTTGCTTATGGAAGCACAGAGGTCCCACGGTCTCTGTCTGCAGGAAGAGAACCACGAAAGCCGGCGGTGTGATCCAATCTCAGGCTGAGAATTGGGGGCTAATGGCATAAGTCCCCACCTGTCCACAAGCTGGAGAACCAGGAGTGCCAATGTCTGAGGACAGAAGATGGACGTCTCAGCTCAAACAGAGAACTGTTTCGTCCTTCCTCAACTTTTTTGTTCTGTTTGGGCCCTCAACGGATTCGATGATGCCCACCCACGTTGGGGAGGGCCACCCCCTTTACTCAGCTCACCAATTCAAATGCTGATCTCTTCCAGAAACACCCTCACAGAGTCCCCTAGAAATAATGTTCTACCAGCTGTCTGGGGCTCCCTCGGCCCAGTCAAGTTGACACACAAAATTAACCATCAGAGCAGATGTTTGTCATAAACCACATTGTTTGGCAGCCTGGGTACAGGGAACCAACTTGATCGATTAGGGACGATGGACGCACAGAGGGTAGGGCAGGAAAGCAGGGAGTGCTAGTCCTGGTAAGTACTGTTGTAGGGGGCATTAGAGGGTAGGGTAGCCCCTAAGAGGGGAATCCAGACCAGTGCAGTGAGAGAGAGAGGTGGCGGGGCTGGGGCTGTTCTTGGGGCCTGTGATGGTAGAGTCTGGACGGCTCTGAAGGAGAAGGTGGATGAGCTGTAGGGACTTCCGTTAACAGCTTTATTGAGAGATAGTTCATATGCCACACGCTTCACCCATTTCCAGTGTACAATTCACTGTTTTTAGTGTATGAAGCCGTGGTGTGACACAGTTAGATTTGTCACCTGTCTGGACCACAGGCTGAAGGATTTGGCAGCAGACCCTAGGTGGACGGGGGAACCAGTTACTCAGATGGGAGCACAGGACGAGGACCATGTTTAGGAGGCAAAGTGAAATGGTCACTTTCGAAACAATACTGTTGCTTCCCTGCCTAGACCCTCCTGAGCCTGCCGTTGCCCCCGATAAAGCCCAGGCCCGTAGGTTTCACGTGTGTCTCCTCCACAAACTGGCTTTAGTTCCTGGCTCTGCCAGTCACCAGGTACCGTGTTTCCCTGAAAATAAGAGCTGGCCGGACCATCAGCTCTAATGCGTCTTTTGGAGCAAAAATTAATATAAGACCCGGTATTATTTTACTATAAGACCAGGTATAATATAATATAATATAATATAATATAATATAATATAATATAATATAATATAATATAATATAATATAATATATAATTAATATAATATAATAATATAATATAATAAATACCGGGTCTGATATTACTTTTTGCTCCAAAAGACGCATTAGAGCTGACCGTGCAGCCAGGTCTTACTTTCGAGGAGACACGGTGCGTGACCTTGCCACTTCATCTCTCGATGCTCCAGTTTCCTCATCTGTGACAAGGGCGGCCAATACCATGTATCTCACAGGAACGGTGTGAGGCTTGAAGGAGATTATATAAAGTATTTCCAAACAGTGCCTGACATACAGTAGACACTAGTAACTAGTGACTTTTGGTTTCTGCTCTTGCTTTTGTTAGTAGAGGTAGCATTTCTTTCCAGCTTCATCTCCTCTGCGTATACCCTTCTTGCAGCCATTCCACCATTGGTCTGAACACTCCCCAGCCAGGAGTTACTGTTTTTCCTGATTTCTTTTCCTCTCTTCCTCTGGCCAGTGAGTTCCAGCCCTTTGTCTCCACGCTTTGTTCTGAATGTATCTTCCAATATTTGCCAATTCACTTATTCTCTCTTCAGTGCTTTAATTTGCTTACAACTCACCCACTGCTTGTTTTAGTGGTGAAGTTTCCATTCGTTCTTTTTCTTTTTTCCCTTTATTTATTGTTTCCAGTTCTCTGCCAAAATTCTGGTCTCTGTCGCAACTTCTAGAGTTCAGGGACTTTGTCTTTTCACATCTCTGCCTAGTCTTGTGGCATCGTGTTCAGTGATTATTTTTCTAGGTCCTTCCAGGTGAGCTCTTGGCGTGTAAATAACACTGTGCCTGAATTCTAAGTGGTTTCTGCTTGTTTCCTGCCATCACTGATACAATGCTCACCATGTTTTCCGAGTCAGTTGTATACGTATATACTTGACTTCCCACCTGGAATATGAGTGCCCTGAGGGTATGCGCTGGTGTCAGTCATGTCAGTAATAAAGTATGTCTGGGACAGTCTCAGACTTTACGAGGACACTTAATACAAATGTGCTGCCTCCCAGCGAAGCGCCTGCCCCCTCGCACACGGGTCCGCGCTAACCTGAGTGGGAGATCAGGTCAGCGACTCCCCTTTGACAGGCTGCGTGGCACTGGGAGGATCGTCGGCTTTGCTGCTGGCTCCACCGTTTCTACCTGGTAATGTTTCAGTTAAGTTCTTTAACCTTTTTTTTTTCCAGCCACAGAGAATGCTACTTCATAGGATTGTTGTGCAGGGTTAGAGGAAATCAGTATTTGCCAAGTGCTCGCTATGGGGCTGAGGAAATGATAGCTGGTAGCAGTGCCATCGCCTCCCTCCTCACTAGTTCTGTGGTTTTGGTCGATACTTACAGGTTTTGAAGTGAAAGATCATGCTCCGAAGCAAGAGGCCCCCCACAGCCTGCCGGCCCCTCCCCAGATGCCTCTGCCCGAGATCCCGCAGCCGTGGCTGGTGAGTTAGCCCCTCCCTCGCAGCAGGGTCCCTGGGCGCCGGCTTCCTGGCTCCAGGGGATGCAAGCCCAGGTCTGGAAGGAAGGAGGCTCCCTCGGAGTGTCTTCCGGCTGCGAGGAGGAGCTGAGTGGGAGGTGGGAAGGGTCGCAGTCCCTAGGGCGCTGGTGTTTCTGTGAAAATGACTGGAGCTACAGATCCAGGGAAATCTGTTCTTAGATTAAGAAACAAACAAATGCAACAGGATTTAACAGGTGACACAATGGCAGTAGAGCCTGGGGAGCTGGGCCTCTTTCTCGGTTAACTAGATTTGCCTGAAACTTTGATATTCATTGTTATGCTTCTTCTGGAATTAAAAAAAATTTTTTTTTTCAGAAGAAAAATATGTTCATGTTCCAGGAATGTGTATTTTATTTGCTCTTATGCATTCAAAATTTGTTTTGGAGTTCTTTTGCCACTTTCGCAATCTGGGTGTACTCGCATACACAATTCTTCATGTACCATTCAGCCTTTTCTGCCTTTTGCTGTTTTCTAATTTGCTTACTCGGGGAAATTAGACTTTCATTCAAAATTAGATCGATGTCAGTTACTTGGCAGTTCTCTTTCTAATGTTCGCTTTCTCTATGAATCATCTAATTATCTCTCCACCAGGATAAGAACTGCAGGAAAGCAGGGCCATGTGTCATTTATTTCCATCCTGCCTGGGCCCCAGCTGATGGCTGATGGCCAGTAGGTTCTCCGTAATTACCATTGTAGAGGAGGGCAGAGGAAATTAGCACTTACTGGGTTCCTACCACACATCACAGAGCATGCTTGTTAGTTTTTCACTTATAATTTCATTTAATCCTGACAACTTGACCTCAAAGCACCCCTGAGTTAACTCTAAGCGTGTACGTAGTACGTATACCCATTTTCCAGAAAAGGAAATTAAAGTTCAGTAAAGAGATGTGATTTGCTCACGGTCCTGTACTAAGTAGGAAAGGTGAAAATTGTAACCTGTTCTTTGGATTTCAAATCCAGCCTGTTTTCTCCAGTACTGTTGGGGCGGTGTGGCAGCAAAGCTGATGCCAGCCTGACTCTTAGGTGGGAGAAGGCTCTGGTAGGTGCTGGAAGCCTGTTCTGGAGCCAAAGTCCTGGCCAGCAGCGGCGCGCAGGCAGGGTGCAGACTGGGGAGCTTGCTGCCTGCTTCCCGTGCCAGCTCTGTCACGTACTCACATGATTTAGACTGTGACTTCCTGTGCTGCAGACGCCTCATTTCTAAAACGAGGATGATAATAGGGCCTATTTCATATGATTGTTGTGGAAAATGAGCTGACATATCGCAAATGCTTAGAATACATGCCTTGCATGTAGTAAGCCCCACGTGAGAGCTAGGTGGTAGCAGACAGAGTAGCCCTTCTTAAACGTTCCTGTCTAAAGAACTCCTTGGGGAGCTTGTTAAAATGCACATTCTGACCCACTCAGTCTACATGGGGCTTCCAGTGCTGCATTTCTAACAAGATCACTGTGGAAGGTAGAACACCCCCTCCAAAGGTAAACAAGGTCATCTGTATGCCTCCTGCCCTGGAGCGCCACTGTTCTCACTCAGGCACAATTGCTTTGAGCCTTTCTCCACTTGTGCTCTCCGGTGCAGGGGCCACGAGCTGCAGGTGGCCATCGGGCACTTGCAATGTGGCTGGTTCTAACTGGGATGAGTGTGTGTGTCAAATTCACACCGGATTTGGAGGCTTCTGAGAAAAAGGATGTAAAATATCTCTGATTTATTACGCTGATTACATGTTGAATTATAATGTTTTGGATATGTTGAGTGAAAGAAGCGATATTAATAAAATCAATTCCATACATTTCTATGGCTTGTAGGGACATTTAAATTACATATGTGGCTCACATTTATAGCTTGCATGCTTTTTTGGTTCTATACATTTAACCTTCCCACAGTTGAGAGCATATTGAATATACGACTCTTATGTGCTATTTTTCCTTTTTTAACATTATGTATTATGTATTTTTCCTTCATTATAAACTTCTTTTTAATTATTGTTTTTTTAAGTCTCATCCTGTTTGTTGTAGAAACTGACTTGACCATTTTTCACTGTCTCATTTGCTGTTTTTAGATATAATGCAAAATTATAGTCCAGAAGTATGTCAATAGTATTAATTTTATAAACTGATATTTATCTAAAAGAGAAAGAACTAGTTGAGAATTCAGTGGTTCATGAGTTTCCTGGTTTACTTTTATTTTTCTTTCTAAGCTTGTCTGAACCCGTGGCTCTCCTACGATAATGTCCCAAAATGCGGGGTCTAGCATATCATCGTCACATTTCAGATCAGGAAAGGTGTTTGGAGATTGAAGGTGAAATGCAAACATCTAGAAGCAGCCAGAAGTGTAGAGAGGGTTATAGGAATTTCACGGGCTCTTCTTTAGTGCCATATGAAGAGCTGTCTAACTGGTCTGGCCTAAATTACATGTCCCAGATGTGCCAGGCCAGACGGAGGGTATGTAGGTCAGGTTCAAGGCCAATTCCGACGGAAGAATACTCATTGCATGGCCGTCATTTTCTTCCATTTCTGTGGATTTTCCCCCTCAAATACAGTTTATTATTCATTCTCACTCACATGCTCTGCCCCGCCTTTGGCTGTGAAATGCCTGTGAATGCCTTCAACTGCTCTGGTTGGAGGTGTGTCAGAAGCCCTCCTGCCGATGGAATCACAACTGGTGGTTGATGAGTCAAAAAGGTTGGTTAAAGTAAGACATTGTCAAAAAGGTATACGTACGCTGGAATTATTTCACGTTTAAACAATAATTTTTGAGTAGCAGTTTGACCAATGGGTGATTTTAGGGTTTCCAGGCAGGAAATTTCCGTTCTTGTGAAATTTTTTGCTTTCCCATTCCCGAATCCTGAGAAAAGTTGGTCGGGAAATCGGGAAAATCTGCTCCTTGAACCCAGGTGGTTGGTAGTATCAGCCGTCACTTTGTGGAAACGATTCATTGTGGAGAACAGAAAACAGTTTATATCTCAGGATTCGGGAACGGGAAAGCGGAAAAAAATTCCTGAGAACAGGCAGGAATTCCCGCCCGGAAACCCTAGGTGATTTCTCCCTACTGGTGTCCAACACTTGGGTGTCCGGTGGGTTTTCTCTTGGCCTCCAAACCGTGCCATTACTTGCTATGAAACTAGGAGGATTTTGATCCAGGGTCAAGGTTCTTTGACTACAGGCTACACAGTGGATTCTACTTGTCTCTTCTGCGTAATCTATACCCATGGTACTTTGTTAAACTTTCCCAGTTTTTGTTGCCCTAAAGTGGAGTGAAAGTTAGACACTTGTGAAACAATCTGAGTTTCAAGTCCCTAGAATTTTATGAGTGCTGTGCTATTCTCTAACAGCTGACGTGCTCACCCTGACGTGAATAACTTTTCTTTTTGCAGTTTGTCTTGACTGAACCTTCCTAAAGCATCTTAGAGAATTATTAGCTCTCCTTTGCACTCATTTTTTTCATTGGTTTATTTATGTAGTAATGAAATTAATTACATAATTGTAGTATTAAGCATGAGACTTTAAATAACAAAGCTGACTCTTAATAAATGAGACTTAATAAATGGGACAGCTGATGGGACTATCTGTAGGCACTGAGGGGGGAGTCTGGTGACCCTGAATGTTTAGCGTTTTCTGGATACCAGTCAGGGCATTTGACAGAGGAAATGAAGACAATCTGTCAGGTCAGCAGAGATTGGTTAAGATAGCTCTACTGTGTTTTTCTGATAGTTTTCCAGTGAATTCGTTATTCAGCAAGTAAGCCAGGCATTCAGTAAGTTCAGTCTGCCTTTGCTGAGCTGGCCTCTGGCCAGTGGGCCATTTGCTGTTGGCAGATTGACTTCCAGGACAAGTAGCTTAGAGTGGAGTAAAGATGGAACGGGTGGGCAGCTGTGCCAGGCATAAGGTGTGCCCTAAATCAAGGCCCAGCTGGAGAAAGAGCCAGATGGTCTGGGAGCATTGCATCGCCTCTGTGCTGGGGGGTAATACAACGGGGGTGGGTCATCTGCAGGTGAGGCTGGGCCGCTTCCCAGGGGTTAGGTCATGGAGGGCCTGTGGCCGTGCAGAGCGGTTTGGGACGATGACCAAAGCAACTCTACGTGACTGAAGGATGTATATATTCTTTTACACACACACACACACACACACACACACACACATATACACACATACATATATATCCAATTATATATATATCCAATTATATATATATCCAATTATATATATATATATATATGTAATTAATATAGATCCAGTTACACACATATATGTGTAAGATTCATGATTCTCCAACCGTTTTTTTCTCAGTCATCTAAAAGGCTATTGCATTTTTACTTCAAATGTAGCATATATTGACTGAATACTGCCTTTTATTGTATTTGTATTAGAAACTCTAAAAAAGAAGAGTTAGCTTTTATTTGTATCCATTTAGTGCCTACCAGTGCCTTGTGCAGTTATCACTAGCTGTCTCTTGATGTTCTTCTCCCGGCAGACCTGTAAAACTCTTCTCCCGGCAGACCTGTAAAACTCTTCTCCCGGCAGACCTGTAAAACTCTTCTCCCGGCAGACCTGTAAAACTCCTCTTGCATAACTGATATTTTTACCCACTGAACAGCAACAGCACCTGATTTCCACTTTCTTTTGATGAAACGAAGCGTAACCTTTAGAAGATGGTGTTTGTTTCTGTGTTTCTCATGTTGCACAGCAGAGAACGTCAATGACGGCTCACGCTCAGGGAGCATGTCAGAAGTCAGTTTTGTCATGTTGGGAATGTGTGAATGTTTCGGTTTTGCTCTCGAAGTACGTGTGGCGGCAGCCTGAGGCGTCCTGTGTGAACTGGTGCCCCTTTAGTGTGGCTGAGTGGGTGTGAAGGGGCTGGCAAGTGTGCCACGTGGAAATTCAGAACTCCTAAATCTTTGAAATCACACGCGTGGGCCGCGGCATGTTTGGCATCCACTTTGGCCCCCTTGCTCTTCCAAAGGGCCACTAGAATAGGCCAAAGTGTGCAGATGCGTGATGAAAACACTTCTGGGAAGAGCTGTGCTTTTCCGCAGATTGTTTCTGTTTCATACTGAGGGCTGTGCAGCCCTCACTGAATGTACTGAGTGTGCAAGTGCTGAGAGGGTGTTTGCAACGGTGGCCCCCCCACAGAAGTGGGTCCCATCTGTGTTGACATTGGCCGTCGCGACCCACCCGGCGCTGAGGCAGCCATTTCCCTGACCGGGTCGGATCCAGACAATCACCGATTGTGCTTTACCTCCTCCCTCCTCTTCTTCAGAAGAGCATTGAGTCTACTAACGGCTGTCTCAGATCTTCATGGCTGAGAGGAAAGAGCGAGGTCGGATCCTTTGGGGCTCTCTGTGAATTGCACGATACACAATCAAGGCATTTTCTAGAAATACTTTTATTCGATAATTTAAACAGCAGGGGTAGGTTACACTGTGTTTAGATGGGGAGAGGAGAGCGGTTTCATTCTGGGATATTTTAGGGCCAGAGCCTATGTAAACGTGATGCCTTATGTCAGCAGATAATGAAGGTTTTTATCGTGAAATATACATAACGTATACTTGACCATTTTAGTCCAGTTCAGTGGCATTAAGTGCATTCACATCGTTGGGCAACCATCACCTTCGTCACCTCCAGAACTTTCCATCGTCCCAAACTGAAACTCCGTCCCCATGAAACGCTAACTCCCCACCCGCCTCCCCCAGGCCCCGGTGCCCCGGTCTACTTTCTGTGTTTATGGAATAAGGAAGTTACCCCCTTGTCCGTGGTAGGTTGTATCCGTCCTAAATACTTTCTCAGCAACTTTATCGTCTCTGTGTGATAGATGGGGTTACGAGGCCCTGAGATCACGTGACACTGTCAGGTGTTTTACCTGTTGCGGAGTTAAGACTAAAGCCCAAGATTTAAAACAACTCAACCGTTTGTTTCCCTGTGAAATCACATGTGATCCTTTTAGTGGACAAGAACCATCTGGTTCCTTTTCCCTTGTCTTTCGAGACTCACCGAGTTTAGTCTCGTGTCTAATTCCAGGGGCACCTTTATCTTACATCTGCTCTGGCTGCACCCACAGGCGCATCCTGTGTACACACCTGTTGGGCTGTTCCCCCACCCCCGCCTCGTGGAAGCCGACCTGGTCGGGAAGGAAGGGACTTCAGAGTGTCCCCCCACCCCCGGGGCTTTCATTCCCTCCCAGGCGCGCATAAATAGAACTAGAGAAAGCTTACCAGTGTTTACTCAAGTGCTGTGTGGAATGCAAATTAAATAGCGATCAGAATGGAATGGGTATAATCTGGACAAAAACTCTTACTTTGTCTAGAAGATTACTTACTCAAAATTCTTGATTTTAGGATTGAAACCGTTTTTGCAGCTGAGACTATAACATTTTGTTATTGATTGAGAATTACTTTACTCCAGTCCTCAGTTTCCCTCAGCAGCCTGGACACCTTCCTAAAGGGTGAACCGCGGTAGAAGTTTAGCTTGTGGCATGAACACTGCTGTCGGGGGCTTTGGAAATATCCATGCCGGTTAGCGGTCCTATACTAAGTAGGAAAGGCTGATACGTGACAGAACTGGAGCATGAACCCTACTTTTCTTGTGCCAGATTTTATTGTTGTGGGCACTTACTCTTCACAGATTTTATCCCTGTAACCAGCGAGAGAGTCTGCATACACCACCATCTACACAGAATTGAAGTCAGAAAGAGATTCCACATTCTCAGCTGGTATTGTTCTCTGCTGAAATCAGTGCTCAGTCTATTGGTGTTACTAGTGCAAAGGACTAAGTAATAAATTAGGGTGAGGAAGGTGGTGGGGAGCAGAAGAGAGGCAGAGTGTGAGTTGGGGGGGAAGGTGTGAAAGGTGTTGGGCGTGACGTCGATGGTACAGGAACCCGTGCCTCTTGGGAGATGAGGGGTCGGTTGTACTGTGTGAGTGGAAGCAGTCGCCTTAGTGGGCCGGTTAGTCCCTAGTTCCTTCCCGACTGCTGTTCTGCTCACCGCGCCCCCCTTACCTCCCTCCCACACCCACTAGAAGGCGCGCAGGGTTTCAGTCGTGACTTAGAGATGGCATTCCTGCGGTTTCGAAGCTTCTGGTTCAGTGGTCAGTGCCGACTCTGGCTGACTTTCTACGACTTCTCCCCTAATCTCCTAGCATGTATGACCTGGGGCAAGGTCTTGCATCTCTTGAGCCTCAGTTTCCTCATTTGTAAAAGTGTAATCAAAATGCCCAAATCTCTGCTATTTCCTGAACAAGAAAAAATGTATATAAAGTATCCCAAAGCAATGTCTGATACATGGTAGGCAAACAGTAAATGATGGTGATTATTGTCACATTGTTGAAATAATAGTAATAACAATAATGGTTATATGTATGCCACACAATTACATAAATGTAATAGTTATTATTAACGGAAAAAGAACTCTCTGTAAGGCTTTTTCTTAAAGTAACAAAGGCAGAAACTAACGGGCTTTTCTTTCCAAAACGATGGGAGTTAAATCAAGGCCAGTACTGTGAGCCAAGCGAACCGATAGCTTCTCCTCCTCCAGTTGTTAGGACTGGTTTGCTCTAATAAGACATGGAGCCCTTAAAGGAGAAATTTACAGTGTGCCTTAAGGCGGGGAAGATTTCCTAAGCTAAAGAGCGACTTTCACTTAAGCATTAACTTGAAGGCGAAATATTTTGGTGAATTTAAAAGCTATCTAGTGAGCAGCGCGCTGGGCCACTTCTGTCTTTTCTGTCTAGAGCGAAGGTCAGTCGTTCTTTGAGGAAAACAGCTTCTCCTCTTTCTTTTTAAGCAAAAAGGAGGCTGGGCGGTGAGGTTTCAGGCCCTTATTTTATCAGCATGTGTTTTGTGCGAGCCAGCCCAGGAAAACACGGGATGGATGCAAGACGGTGTTAGAGCTTCATGCAGAGGCTGGGTCGCTTCTGATGTTGAGTGAAAGTTAGGAAATCCAGTGAGAATGATGCCCTGATTGGTGTGTAGTGTTGCTGCCTGAAGGGACCTTTGAAGTACGTGCTCTGGCCAGAGGCTGTAGTGTCATTTCTCATCTAGTGAGGACACAGTCAACTCTCACTAAAGTTTCGAAACAGGTAAAGCTGGCTTCATCAGAATCCTAGCACTGGAACCTGAGAGCCAGGATGGACTTCAGAGCGGGTCAGGACCCAGTGCCCCCACCTGCAGGTGAGGAGAGCGGGACTCAGGTACAGGAAGGTTACAAAGACCCTGGACGAGGGGGACCCGCACAGAAGGCACGCCGAGTGTGAGCGTCGTAGCGTCGTCTCCCTCTGCTCTCGTTTCCTGTCTGCCCTCTGGTTTGCCACGATCCCTTTGGAAACCTGCCTTTTCTGCTGTGCACCTTTAAAAATCCCTGTTAATTGTGATTTCAGTGAATTCTTACCTATTGGAAAGGATCTGAAGGAAGATTTTCCTCAGAAAGCAGTTCGGGGTACCTCTTTCCAGCTTCTCCCCCACTTTTAACCATAATACCTCTGCTGAAGTGTGAGAGCCTGTGGCAGAATTTCAAGGGTAGGTCATGTGCGGATCCTTTTTGGAGAGAGAGGTGCTCCTGTAGAAGTACAGTGGTAGCACCTCGGTTTTTGAACGTCTCCGTTGATGAACATTTCAGTTTACGAACACCATAAATTTTATGGATCTATGGTATCATTAGATAGTAAAATTGATGCTAAATTTGCAGTTTTAGGGGTTGATTTTAAAGGTCTGGAAAGGATTAATCCATTTTGCATTACTTTCTGTGGGGAAACCGTGCCTCGGTTTTCGAACCTTTCAGAACCATCAGCTATGCGATAAGCAACTCGCCTGACACGCCCGTGTTACTTGCCGCCCTGGGAAGGGAGTCTGTGCTGTTTCATTGGTTTCATTCAGCTGCTCGCACTGCTTTCCCAGGACACGAATAATTTTGACTGTTTCAACATCCTAAAAGGAAGTTGAAACTCCATTTCATGAATAAAGACTCTGAAGCAGACATCTGTTTTCCAAAAGCAACAAGCAGAGATTCCACAGGGCATGGACTCCTGTTCAGACCTGGCCTGGCGGGGAGCTCGGTGGGTCAGGTTCCCATTAAGCGTTGCGTCTTCAAGGTGTGAGTGACCTGGCTGCCGCCCAGTGTGACACAGGATGATGGGAGCCAGCCGTGGAAGAGGGGTGCAGGGGGTCTGTGATTAGTGAGGGAAGCGGCCTGCGGGGGAGGGACACGGCTGCCTTCCAGTCCAGGAGGGATGTGTGCACGTGACCGTGGCCCAAGGAAGGGGCGGCTTGCACAGTGGTGATTAGTCACTCACAGAGGACGTCTGGAGTCTGAGGTGAGTTAGATGGAAAGTTGTGGAATTTTACATTCTGGAGACTGTACACATGTTAAAAAACCCTTGATTTCTGTGGAACATTGTTCTACTTGGAACTTCACATGGTAGATCTTCAGAAGGGGCCTCTGTTCTGTCCCATTCTTGGTGACATCTTTCCAGTTTGTTCACAGAATATAGGCAGTGTGAGTGAGTTACCAAAGGTGTGTGTGTGGGGGAGGGAGGGGGGAGAGAGACTGAAAGCAAGGTCTTCAGTGGACAGACCTGGAGTTTGTCCCCAGCTCTGTCATGGAGTAGCGTCTGACTTCCAGCGGGCGCTGAGACCCTGAGCCTCACTGTTTGTACCTGTAAAAGGTGATGGGACATCTCCTGGGTAACATCCTGCATGCATTGCCTGATGGACCTGTAACCTGCACAGACACGCTTACTTAGCACAGGGCCGGGCAATGAGCAGGTGTTTGGCTGGTGTTGGCTTTCCTTCCCTTCGGTCCTTTCCATCGGTGGGAGGACCAGTGAGTGGCAGAACCAGCAAACCTACAGAAGCTTGTAGGAAGGAGGTTGGTGTGTGTTAGCGCCCTCGGGGCTCGGTCCTGACA
Source organism: Rhinolophus sinicus (assembly GCF_057876585.1). Taxonomy (NCBI): domain Eukaryota; kingdom Metazoa; phylum Chordata; class Mammalia; order Chiroptera; family Rhinolophidae; genus Rhinolophus; species Rhinolophus sinicus. Next base: position 212,474,113 of record NC_142501.1, on the reverse strand, counting down.
GCCACGGAGACTCGGTAGTCCTGAGCCTGCCAGCTCTTCCGTGGTGTAAAGTTCCGGCTTCAAGACCTGAGTGTCTTAATCCCAGAGTTTGACAAGAAACTGATGTGACTGGTTTTAGTAACAAGCAGATTCCTCCTCCAGAGAAAAGTTCCAGTTTCTTTTAGAGAGCGTCTCCTAGGTGGTTTCCTGTTTTCGAAGTTTCTGTGGCAAATGTTAGGAGCATGGTGAGCTGGTAGGCTTAACGAGTGCTTCCCTTTGTAAGAGCTCTGGTGACCTGAACCATTTTCTGTGCTTCCGGAGCTCCCAGCACGGTGCTGTGGGCTGCGGGGACCCCGGAAGGTAAGTGGTGTGGGGACCACGAGAGAGGCATGCGTCTCCACTCGGGCATGTGTGTCAGCCCGTTCCACTTGGGCAAAGGGGTACTTTGTGCCCACAAGCAGTGTGTGCAGGGCACTCCTGGGCCATGGGCCATATGTCTGGTGATGGCCAGCGCTTGTACGGACTGAGTGGCGTGTGGCTGGGGCCAGGCTGGGGGTGGAGGTGAGCAGGAAAGTAGTAAGAGCCCGTCAGGACCCGAACTTCAGAACCTCTTCATAGGATGACGTTCTTTTTTGCCAGAGACTTTACAAAGGAAAGGAAGGTGCTGGTCACTACCTGAAAATACAACGTTTTCTTCCAGTGATGCCGTTTTCCCCTTTTTTCCGTAGCCTCCTGACAGTGGGCCGCCGCCGTTACCGACGTCCTCGCTCCCAGAAGGTTATTATGAGGAAGCTGTGCCACTGAGCCCAGGGAAAGCTCCAGAATACATCACCTCAAGTGAGTGTCGGGGTCGGCGGCCCCAGCTGGCCTTTTGACTTGTGGGACTGGGAGAGCCTAGCCCTCTTTCTGGGTGTGGGGATAGGACATTCCAAAACGCTGTGCAAATGTGAGTGACGTCAGTTTTGAACCCAAGCTGGTAAATACAGAGAGGGCTTTGAAAAGCCAAAAGTGCCTTCCCAGTATCTTTGGGAATTCAGATTGTTGTGACTCAAAATTAGTGGAACCTTATACGGTATTTGGTTGGTGCAAAAGTCATTGCGGTTTTTTTGCACTTTAAACCGCAATGACTTTTGCACCAACCTAACAGCTGTGGAAACATGGATCCCAATGAAGGGATACCCTTTGTCAGAGCGAAATGGCTTTTTGTGGCATGTTCTTGTGGGTGCGCGACCCCCACTTTAACAAAGGGGTGTGTCCCCCCCCACCTTCATTGTGCCAGGAGGAGAGTAGTGTCTGCCAGGCTGAAAAATCAATGGGCACAAACAGGTAGGCATCTCAGTCCGAGGCTTTTGTTTCTTCCTTTTTAAATAAATCCAGGTTTTACCAGAACCTTTTGACCTAAGGTAGAGTGGTCTGGGTGTGACTCTTGTTAGTTGCCTGCTTGATGGCTCTCAGAGGTGCCTCTTGCACCCGCCTTGCAAATTCAGAGGAAGAACGCCACGCTGACACCGAAAACCTAACTGTCTCTGGAATATATTTTTGGGTCATCGGCTTTATTTCTCCTCTCGATATTCTGTCTGGCAGTGTGCTGCTATCTCGTAATAAAGTGGAAGGTCTGAGCATGTGTCCACTGAGGGCGTCCAGCTGGCTGTGCTTCCATCAGAAAGTGGAGGGCAGGTGACTGCTCGTGTGGCCCGGGGCTGCCCACGCACTTACGCTCACGGCGCTGGCCTCACCTGTCTTCCTGTGGATACGCGCTCTCCCATCCCAATGTGGTTGTCGCATTGCCCGAGTCTCTGCCACGTGGACACTGAGCTTTCTGCTCTTTCTCTCCCAGCAGTAAACAAGCAGAACGAGTTCAGCCAAGCAGGAGCTAATCTGAGTGTTACAGCCCCCCAGCCCCCACGCCAGCGTATTTCCTGAATGTGGAGAGGGCTGTGCTGAACCCAGGCAGGCAGGGCTGGAAGCCCCTGGACGGCAAGGGGCCTTTCCCAGCTCACTCAGGCCACTTATCTCAGGTTCCAGAACAGTCCCAATACAGACTGAGCCCAACAGCAATAAAGTGTTTGTTATGCTCTGAATGCAGAAAGGGACAGTTCTGGGAAGGAGGTTAGGAAAGACTGGCTTTGACTGTAAGCTAAATATTTTAACTTCTTTTTCATTTAAGAACTACTTGGGAAAACCACATCCAAGTAATTTCTAAGTGTTCACTATTTCAGAAGATAGTGAATTAATTAAAAAACACACACAATTTAAATGGCTTGATTGTATTTCAAAACATCACTGGACTCCTTTCTTTCTAATAGCAGTGAGTAAAATACATGTTTTTGATGAGGGTACTTCCCAGGATTTGGAACGCTGGGTCCTAGCCTTCTCCCACCCTCCTTCCCCCCTCCTCACCATACTTCATGGTTAGAAACTGGTAGTACAATTGTTTGTCTTTCGGGGCCTTCGGTCATTTTCAGCCTGAGAAGCCGATGTGTAATGTCATGTCCTTCAGAGAAGCCATTCCATACTTGCTGACCAAAGGCAACTTGTGTTGAACTAATTCCAGAAGCAAGAGTAATCGAAGGACTCCTGCTGGGGAACAGTGAGTCATCGGTGACAGCACCCTGTGGCTTCTTTGATCAAATGTCTGTGGTGAAATGACCTGCCCAGAAGAACAATGGTGGTGAACTGACCTGCGGGTCAGGCCAAGGATATGCTGCTTCAGTTACTAGGGGACTTGTGACAGCTTTGGGGCACCGGTATCTATCAGGTCCGGTTTTATCAGAGAAGCAGGACCACTTAGGGGTGTCGTGGAGGAAAGGGCTTACTGTGGGGACAAGGCCCTGTCATGTGGGGACCAATGAAGGAGCCCCCGGAAGGCTGTTGCCTCTGTCTGGTGGGACCGGCCATCGGGAAGCAAAGCTGGATGAGAACTGGGGAAGAGGAAGGACAGATGGGAGCCCACTTTCGTCTCTCACTTCCTCCAAACCCGATGACCAGCTGGAGAAGCTGGAACCTGTCGTACAGAGCTGCAGGCCCCTGGCCCAGGACTCAGAAGAGACCCGGCAGGAGCTGCGGGCCCAGTGCCAGCCCCATGCCCACATGGAGGGCCAGCATCCCAGCACCAGGCTGTGCTGTGTGCAGCCACGCCTGGCAGCCCGCACCGCCCTGCACATGTGCTGGCAGCGGCTGCCCCTCTGCGCAGCTTCCAGGGGCTCCCAGATGGCTCCTGTGGCCAGCCTCACCCAGAACTGTCCAAGAAAGCAATTGGGGGAGATGTAATTCCAGCCTGGCCGAGTCGATACGATAGAAAACCACCACCACTTATCTTGTGCCGATTTGGCCTCCATGCGCACCTCTCTTGACCACACTGAATTTCCAGATAAAGCGCAGCAAAAGCAGGATTCAGCATAACGTGATTCAACAGCCGCCTGCATAATGGAAAACTCCCTAACTCCCCCAGAGGATACAAAGTCCATTTCTCTGCTCTGGGGGGGGGGGGGGGGCATCCACTCTCTTCCGGCTGAGTCATACTCCCCATTGAGAGCCTGTAACTTAAGTATTGAGAGCCAAGGGTAGCTGCTTTCTGTTAGCATGTTGGATGTAGGGGAACGGGAGAGGTGCAGAGAATTTGCCTGTCATACACAAATATACCTATATCACAATAAGGAAGAAAAACCCAGAGCTGGGACAGGCCTCACCTCTGCCACCTCCACGGTCACACCACCGCGGTCACAGCTAGTACTTCCCTCCCTCCATTCTGCCTCCCAGGCTGGAAGGGCTGCGGCAGACGGGGCGGCTGGACTGTGTAACCACGTGATCCGCTTGACTCCCCCTCCTCACATTCCTCGTGGCGCCCCTCGGCCTTCTTCTCAGCGTTATTGCAGATGCCTCTGAACCGTCTCCGTCTCTCAGTCACCCCACTTCAGCTTGTTGTCAATGCTATTGCAGAGTGACCTCCTCGGCCACCTGAGTCTCTTGCTCACAATCCTTCCTTGACTTCTTTTTCGTGATTTAAACTTTATCTTCAACTTCCAGTCTCCCCCCCCCCCCACACACACACTTAGTAATGGCTTTGTGAGGGAATTAAAATGCAGGCATGACGTCTGAGTACCAATTATAATTCAGTTTCTGGTGAATTCTGTCCTGTGGAAGGTCTGTATTTCTGCTGTGTTTGCTGAATGGCGCAACTGATTGCTTCAGGGGCAGTTTCTCCTCATCCGTCGTTCATCCATCACTTAGGTGTTCCGTCTTCAAATATGTTTGAAAACGAATGTCTTCTAGATGCGGCGGGGTGAGGGGAACGCAGAGAGGAGTCAGACACAGCCTCGAGCTCACCCAGCCGGGCCGAATAGTAATAATACTGACCGTCACTAGTGTTCATTAAACACTTTGAACGTGCTGGCCCTCCTTAGGAGGGCCTCGCAGGTATAATTTAAGTTCATCCAACAGTTCTTTCTACCTTCTACAAATAGCGTGAACTCATCCTGTGCCAGGTACCTCGTTACCTGCTGGGACAATCACCTCCAACAAGGTGGTCTCCCCTCCCTCAGGGGCTTGCGGTCTAATGTGGGAGACAGACAGACAGACAGATGGCAGTGAGCGTGCAGTGGGACGTGCTTCCTGCTGGGAGGTGCGGGAACACCCAGGAGGGCACTTCACCCAGTGTCTTAGTCAGCTTGGCTTCTGTAACTAAATACCACAGCCTAGGTAATGAAACAGCAGACATTTACTTTCTCCCAGTTCTGGACGTCTGAGATGAGGGTGTTGCGTGGTCAGCGTCTGGCGCAAGCCCTCCTCCTGGCTTACCGGCGTCTTCCTGTGTCCTCACGTGGCCCGGAGAGTGTGAGCGCTCTATTTCTCTTATAAGGCCACCGATCTTACTGGGTTAGGACCCCACCCACCCATATAACCTCACTTAACCTTTATTACTTCCAGAAAAGCTTTCTCTAAATACAGTCACATTGGGGTTAGAGCTTCAACACCTGACTTGGGGGTGGGGGACACGCACACAGTGCAGTGCATCGCAGCCAGCTTTGGTGAATCCGGCAGGGCTTGTGGAGGAGGCGCCAATAGGTTATATCCGGAAAGATGAGAGCGTTTGTCCAGGCAGAGGCAGGAGACCGAGTGGGACAAACAGGAAACCTACGTGAGGGGCCGCTTGTGCAAAGACCCCGGGGGTAAGAGGCAGTGTGATGTATGTGGGAAACTAAAAATAATCCAGTATTTCTGTGTCAGTGCAGCAGAATGCGAAGGATAGGTGTCAGTGCCTCTGCAAGCCCCAAGAATGACCCCGGCAGAGGGAGGCCTCCGGCCTGTGCACTGGCAGTGCCAGCAGAGAGTAGGGCATTGCAGAGCAGAAGGAACTGTGACAGGAAGGTGGGGGCGCGGAGAGCAGGGACCGGCGGTGGCAGGTTCCGGTAGGTGGGCCGTCCTGCTGTCCGGCTGATGCTCGCCCCGCCCACAAGGACAAGGCGAGGGCTCCGCCACGCAGGGTCTGCCACGCAGGGTCTGCCACGCAGGGTCTGCCACGCGTGGGCCGCTGCGGACAGTCGGAAGCAGGTTTTCTCAGTACACAGTTCTTAGTCGCTTTAGTTTAAAAGTCTCCGCTGAGTTTCCACAGCCCGTCTGGAGCTCTTTTTCCTCGGTTTTGGTACTTACATTGCCGCAGCACCCTGAGTGCGGAGACCCCTTCCTCGTTGACTGATGCAGTAACGCACTCTTGAGCCCATGGACAGGCTTCCAGATGAGATTTTTGTAATCAGGCCCTGACTTTTCTGTTGTTACTTTGGACAGACTATGACTCGGATGCAATGAGCAGCTCTTATGAATCCTATGATGAAGAGGAGGAGGACGGGAAGGGGAAGAAAACGCGGCACCAGTGGCCCTCGGAGGAGGCCTCCATGGACTTGGTGAAGGACGCCAAGATCTGCGCCTTCCTGCTGCGGAAGAAGCGCTTCGGCCAGTGGACCAAGCTGCTCTGCGTCATCAAAGACACCAAACTACTGGTAAAGCCTTGCGAGGCCATTGCTCTTGTGTCAAGTCGGTCAGATTTCCTTGGCCGTCCATCTGGATGGAATTTATACCAGGCAGCGCTAACACGGGCGAGGGCAAAGCGAGGCACAGAGCTCGGTGCCCGTGCTGAGTGAGCTCTCAGTGCCCCAGGCCACCCCACAGGCTGTCAGGGTCCACCAGCTCCCTAGAGCAAGCAGAGGGCAAACTCTGCCTCTCCCGCCGGGGTCTGCGGTCTGTATCAGTGGAAAGGGACAGTGGAACCTGCCAGAAATCGCAGGATGGATTCTCTCATTTGCAGTGAGTCAGTGGATTCCTCAAAGCCAGGTCAGAAGTGGGAAGGGCAGGCCTCGCGGTTTGGGGGAGCCAGGCCAGGACAGGAAATTCTTTTGGAAAGCTAAGGGCCGGTTCTTTTTCTTTTTTTAATCTGAGAGGCAGAATAGGAAGATAGAGTCTGTAACAGAAGCAGGGCCCGGAAAACACAGACCCTTTGCTGGAGCTGTTGTTCCAACTGGGTCTCTATGAAGGAGCCAGAACGTTTGAGAATGGTCTGATCTTCCCTCCTTCCCAGTGTTAGAAACCGTGGTCGATTCTTAGAATTATGAATTTTAGAGTATGTTTTTCGCTCTTTGTTTTTCCTTCAAATTCACCTTGAGAAAAAAATTCACTCAAAACTAGATCATTAAAATAACACGAGGAGTTATGACTCTGTGTGTCAGTCTTTAGTGGAGCTGATAACTCTTTTTTACAGTTCCTCTGTGAGTTATGGGAATCTTGTTTTACTGGATTCTTAGGACATTGTATATTTTTTAATTAATGGTTTTGCTCAATGCTTTTTAAAACAGAGAGAGTGCATGTTTTTTCCAAATGTGTGGCCTGAAATCTCCCAAAGTTAGAATATGCCAAGAATGATGCCATGGGGGAATTTTAAAGTAAAGAATGAAAAAAAAAGATGCGAAAGATTAATATGGTGCTTATTAACAATCTGCCATAATGGCAGCCAGATGTGGACATATTACGTAAATGTTTTAAAAATACACAGCCGACTGATGAAAGAGGAGTTTTACAGCAACGGCAGGGAGCCCGTGTCGTGTGTGAAGGTCAGCCCCTCCAGGGAGCAGGCGTTCTCACCCCGGCCCCATGCTCCCCCCCACCCCCCACCGTCTCCTGTCTCCACACCTTTCCCCTCCTTTTCTTCCATTTCTTCCATTTCCTACCCGGTTTTCCATCTTCACAACGAGGATGGTCATACCTACCAGGTAGAATAGTTGTAAATATTTAAGAAGACATTAATGGAAAGCCACATGAAAGCACTGCTATTCGATAAAGTGCAGAGTCAAAATTAATAGTTATTTTTATTATGAAGGGTGGTTTTTTTTTGGGGGGGAGGAGTTAAAAAATGGCTTATGATCCAACTGCCCAGATGACCCCTACTGAGACTGAAAAAAATAAAATCGGCCATGACAACAGCAGCAAATGCTTTTCCAGTTTCAACAGCAGTGAAGCCATAGGTGGAGAACAAAGTGCTGGGCTCTTCCCCTAAATGTCCCCAGTCTGTCGTCCCACAGGCACCGCTGTTACCAGCTATTGTATGTCCTTCCAGAAGCTGCTCCTTTCTATGCCCAGGCAGCTCTGTGGTGGACACTGTGACGTGCCCACGGCCACTTCAGGACGGAAGGACCTTGTCCCTCACTTGTAGGGAGGGCTCCTGGCAGACAGCTTGTCCAAGGTCATGCTCCCCATCCCAGGGAGTGTGCATCTGATGTGATGCCCGGATGTGAAGGCCAACCTCACGGGACAACTGTGAGCATTCCGGCTCCGGAGCCCCCCGGGTGCCCTTGCCGAGGCCTTGAATGAGCTCGTTGCAGCCTAGCTTCTTCCCCTGCTCAGTGTTGCATCCTGCACCTTCCTCCCTCCTACAGGTGGTGCTCTCCAGGGAGCACCGAGTACACGTGCTGCGTGCTGCTCTGCTTCAGAGCAGCTTCCCTGGGAAGCCCACCTGTAAGACCTCCAGCTTGCAGTTGGTCAGCTTCCAATGATACACCCATCCTGAGGAGTTTCCTGAGGGAAAATACAAGCTATAAAACTTTTAATTCCTTCCATCCTGCTGTTTTTCTTTTTTTTTTACTTACTCAGAATGTGAAAAATCTGGTAAATGGTAAACATTCATAGCAATCTGAGGTTAGTTGGTTTTGCTGTATATTTTTTTCTTCCTTTTTAGACAAGGCAACCATCAGATGAAATTTTAAAAAAATTTTTTAAAAATTTCTATTCATGTGCCATTCAAGAGCCATGGTTTTGGAGCTATAAATAATCATTTGTGAAAATAGGTGTCCATTCATTCATTCCTTCATCAACAGATGGCTTAGGGTCAGGAGCGCAGGCCGCGTGTGGTTTGGGCTGGAGTCCTGGGTCTACCACGTTCAGGTTGCCTGATTTGGGGCATGTTACTTAACCAAAGTGATTGGTTACTCAATGTATCCAAGTTAACTTAACCTGCAAACACACATCTGGGATAATTCAGTTAGATGTGTGAGATGCCACATTTTACTATTGACACCCAATGCTCGGTAGCAGGTGTTATTGTTACTAATAATTGAATGTAATTCAAGAAGATAACAATAACTCATCCTACAAATGAGGAAACAGGCTCAGAAAACTTACAAAACTTCCCGGGATCCAGATTAAATTAGTAACAGAGCTAGGACCCAGACACCTGACCTCCTAGACCGTGCGTTTTTCTGAAGAAGTCAGCCTTTGGTCCCCAGTAATGCAATTAAACAATGTGGGGGTGGGGGGTGGGGAGACCTCTGGACAAAGATTTGATCTAGGTTTTACAGATCTAGTTAAGCAAGAACAATGGAACTAGATCTCAGTTTTAACCACAGCATCGAAATCTTCAGTCAGCGCAGTTGTGTAAATGGAGCAACGTGAGCTTAGGACCCTCCGGTAGTTAGAAAGCAAACCTTTGCAAACATTTTTGCATATTATATGTTGATAGTTACACTATGACTAAAATAATTCATGTGACTTTCAGAAAGAGGATAGAGATGAGACAGGCAGATACCAAGTGGCGTAGGTTGTAGAAGTATCCAAATTACTGTCTGCTCACGTTAGGGCTGTGTTGTTTCGGCAAACCTAGTAAATTGCATTCATGTAACTTCATGAACATGCGCGTGTGCTCCGTCATCAGAGGGACTTTCTGTGTCCCGCTGGGTTACGTCACTGGTGGTCGGTACACTTTGAGGATCCATGGGTAGATGTATTTGCACGTGCACGGAGGTGATGTGTACGTGATACGGTGAGTCTGCACGTCCATTTCCAATCACTGAGCCTCCCCAGATGCCTTGCCAGTGCTTCCTTCTGCTCTCATTCTGCCGGACTTCTGTCAGTGTTGCTGTTTAACTTCCTTCTGTCCTAACTGTGATTTGTCCTGTTGAATGCAGTGCTATAAAAGTTCCAAGGACCAGCAGCCTCAGATGGAACTGCTGCTCCAAGGCTGCAACATCACGTATATCCCGAAAGACAGCAAAAAGAAGAAACACGAGTTGAAAATCACGCAGCAGGGCACAGACCCCCTTGTTCTGGCGGTCCAGAGTAAGGAGCAGGCCGAGCAGTGGCTGAAGGTGCGTTGTGACATTTGTTTCTGAGCCCTTTTCATTGCCAGACCTCTGTCTGAGACCTGTTTTTATTTTAATGTGTGTATTTCCAATCACATGCAAACACGGATTGACCTGAATAGTTTTGGTCTTTGATAGAGGGATATTCTGATTACTTTGAGGTTAATTACTTTAACCTTTGTTTCCAAAAGGCAGTCTGCCTCCCAGTCGCAGGCTGCTTCTAGGACTGTCTCTCTTTGATTTTCTAGTTTCACGTTATTGTGTCTGGATATAGATTCTTTTTTATTTATTCTGCTTGGGATTCCATAAGCTTCTGAAATCTGTGGATCGTCATCTTTCTAAGTTTTGGAAAACCTCAGCCATTTCTCTTACAATACAGCTTTGCCCCGTTTCCTCCCTTTCCCTGACTGCGTTTAAATATATGTCAGATTTTCCCCACTACAATCTACTTTTTCTCTTCTCTGTATTCTCTATCCCTATTCTGAAAAAAAAAAAAACTTAGTTAGTTTTTTCTTGTTACTTTCCAGCTCACTATTTCTCTGTGTAGCAGTGCCTGGTCTGCTGTTAAATTTGTTCCCAGTTCAGTAGGTTCTTAACTTTGGTTCTGGTAGTTTTCTTTCTAGAATTTTCAGTTGTTCCTTTTAAGAATGTTTGTTTGGCTTTTTGTGTCTATAATGAGCACGGAACAGGCATGGTTGTTTTGACAGTGGTTTTGGTGGAGTGTGGCAGACCTGCTTCTGTTAAGTATTCTTGTTCAGGTCATTTTGTCGTGTTGTGTGTCAGATTATCTGATGATCATTGTGTTTTCGAAAATAATTATTTCAACAATTTTTGTATAACAACTTTATTGTGATGTAATTCACATACCATACAGTTTACCCTTCTAAGGTGCGGTTCGTGGTGTTTAGTATATTCAGAGTTGTGCAACCATCAGCACTATCTAATTCCAGAACATTCTCATCACCGCAAAGAGAAACCCTGTGCTCACTATGCTGACAGTCTCTGCCCCCACCCTGCCCCCAGTCCTAACCCCCGGCAACCACTGGTCTGCGTTTTGTCCCTGTAGGTTGGCCTAGTGTCAGCATTGCAAATAAATACACTCATGCGATATGTGTCCTGTGACTGGCTTCTTTCACTTAGCATAATGTTTTCAAGGTTCATCCATATTGTAAAATGTCTCAGTATTTCATTTCTTGCTGTTGCTTTTTGTGTCATTTCTAAGAAACAATTTTTTCATCCAGGGCCCTGAGGATTTACACTTGTTTTCTTCTCATAATTGTATGTAGTGTTAGCTCTTAAATTTAGTCTGTGATCCTTTTTAAAAATTGACATAAACTGCTATTACCCCATATTGTCATCAACTTATTATTGAGGCTTTCACTATTTTGAAACTCAGCTGTAATATCACAGGTATCTTTTAAGTAAGGCCCACACCTTTGTCAGATATGAGAAGCATGGCATGGCGTAACTTCAAGAATCGTGCCGAATTTGTTTCTCTCATTTTGGTCTGCAACTTCCATTACCAGCAGCTCTTGCCAAAATTAACTGACTGTGTGTGTGTGTGTGTGTGTGTAGTGTGTGTATGTATACAGACGCCGAAAACATGAGCCATTTTGTAGGGGTCAGTCAGAAGACAAGAGCCAGTATTCCCAGAAACGGAGTGGTCAGGTTTCCTTAAAAAATGTGCAGAGATTGTGTTTCTGGAGATGAGGGCTCGAGTTAAAAGCAAACAGAAATACCACAGAACATATAATAATTTGTTTTTTGAAGAATCTGTGATTCTGAATTTGGATCCAATTCTCCTAAATACATACTGAACTTCTCATAGAGCATAGCTCTTTAAAATGAAATATGTTGATGCAAAAACCGCATTTGCAGCTGTTCAAAGAATTTGGGTGATAACCCCTTTATTTATTACTTCTTAATTAACTCTGCAGGGGCAGTGTGGCCGTAAATAGAGAGCAGAGTGAAAGGACAGTTTCATGAGAATAACCTAAAAGACTCCAACTGGCTGCTTGATAAAAAACCATGGCGGTAGAGACCGGCTTTGCTCACTGGTCTTTCCAGTGCCTTTCTCTGTACCTCAGACGGAACTATTGTGTCGGCTGGGGGAAGAGACCTCATGTCCCGGTGTCGGGAGGCCATGGCCGAGCCCAGCCCCGGAGTGTCTGGGTCTCCTGGTCTCTGAGCGCCCATCTGTTTCCTAAGCACTGTGAGGGACGCTGTGCTACCCACCAGAAATGTAGGTTCTAGCAGGGGAAATTCATCGAGAACACAATCGTAGAATTTATCGAAGCCTAAAGACATGGGTGGGGCTTATTAGGAAAGCATCTCCGAAAAGGTGATTGTGTGAGTTAGCTTCGCTGGCAGGTAATTTTGCCTGGCAACTTCAGTGATCACTGTGCTGCCTGAAACTTTGCTGGCCAAACAGGACTGATAGGAAACGGGAGAGCCAAGGGAACATGGCAGTGACGGGGGCAGTGGGAGGAAGTTAGCCGGACGGGGGTGGGGGGCAGTGTTGGTGCTGCAGGCGTGGGTTTTACCCACATGCCCCCTTTTCTAAAAATGTTTCCACTGAGGATTTCAGAAATCTGTGCCGAGGACTGGGGAAACTGTCGTGAAGCTTTGCTTGTTTTATATGACGGCCTGGTTTCTTTCCTTCAGGTTTTCATTCATTGTTTTCCATAGACAATTTCAAGTTCAGTTCATTTCTTCATTCCCTCCTCTTTTTTGTTCTTTAGTCACACTTAGTTTGAGTCGCAATGATGTGCTAAAAGGCATGGAAGTACCACAGGAGGTGGAGTTCCTTCTATGAAAATGAGCACAGCAAGTAGAAGGAGCAGACCTGTAAATGTACAACGCACGTGACCAGTGTCTGACGGAGGGACGCATGGCTGTCTGTGGCCCGTGTAGAGCGATGGCTGTGCCACACACTCCGTGTGGAGATCAGAGCAGGCTTCCTGGTCACGTGACATCTAGGGAGTCCTGTTTCGCCCAGAGAGAAAGCATCCGTCCTCGGAAGGTGGCACCACGTGGCCGCACGCAGGTGGCCTGTAGCAGTCATTGGAGTGGTGCTGCCAAAGGGCCTTTAAAAGAGAAAGAAAGAAAAAGGAGAATAAAGAAGACAACTGTTTCTTGACTAAAAGCTTTATAGACAGGTTTCTATAGGTTATGTTTTGTGAGGTTCAGCCTTTTGGTGTAAAATGAACTTCAGGTTTGTATAATTGACACCCTTTCATTTATTGAATGCTATAATCACGGAAAAAGAGCTCGTTTACTTAATGGCTATTCTGGGAGAAGTACTGGGCTGGACACTTTATCATTTCATCTTCACAGTGACACCCCCCAACCCTCACAGGCATTTTCTGTGCATTTTCTGGAAGAAGGAAGGAAGGCTCAAAGTCTAGATGGCTGAGCCTCACTTATGGAGGAAGTGGTAGAATTGGGGCTTAAACCCCAGTTTCTGACACAAAAGCCCAGGATTTCCCTTTGCATTATACTCTTTCTCTATAGAAAAGACAAAACCTTGTCTTTAGATCAAATAAAATTTGCCTTGTCAGCTAAAGATTTGATAAACGCATTGGGGAGGTGAGGGAATAAAGACCCTACTACAATGTGAGATTAGCAGAAACGGAAACTGGGAGAGAAGCTAGCATTTTCCCCTTCGAGGCATTCAGAAGGCATGCTTGGTGGGTTGATGTCACCTTTGGTTGTGATTTCACACCTAAAAATCAACAAGGACAAAAACATTACAGCAAGCTCTCTAGATTTTTGTCGTTTTATTTTTCCCTGTTTTAGTCTCAAATGTGGACATTGCTCCATTTTTTTTTTTTCCATAAAACAGCTGAGCAGCAAAATGACTAGAAACAGTGGTCTGTCAGCCCCTGGCTCCAATCCCAAGACCAGTGCGAGCCCAGTGAGTTTGGATGTGTCTGTTGAGATCATCTTGCAAAAGTACTACACAGATATCTGGGACTGGGGTGTTTCTCTTCTGCCCAGGAGGCATTGGGTTGAACTCAAACTGCAGCTTCATTCCAAAAAGGATAGAAGACATTTTGAAAGATTTGCCTGCTAACTTTTCTGTTACAAGAAAGTAAGTTCCACGACCTGGGAACCTTGTGTGTCATAGGTACTGCATATCCCCAGTCATCAGAAACCATGCCCAGCTCACTGCACGAGCTCGGTCACGGTGGATGGGACAGTGGATGCCCGTTGGGTGGCTGTGAATGTCACTAGTACCAAGGACCACTGCCTGTGTGCTGCAGACCCCCCATCTGTAAGTCTGGGCTCTCGATCCAAACCATGGGGTGCCCACAGGATGGCGGTGTTGGTGTAACAGCAGCCACCATCGTGAGCCTACACCTGCTGGATGCTGGCCTGGCTTTGTGCACACAGGTCTCACTTTCTCCTAATTCAACCACGTAGTTAAATAGCAGGACAGGTCATCTTGACGCTCCTTCCTTTGCTAGTGAGGACACTGAGGCTCAGAGTGGTTACGACTTTCAGCTAGTAACGGATGTACAGTAGCCCCTCGGTTTTCCAACGTCTCTGTTGACGAACATTTCGGTTTACAAACGCCGTAAACCCGGAGGTAAATGCTTCGGTTTTCGAACACGCCTCTGAAGTCCAACATGTCACGTGGCTTCTGCTGAGTGCAAGATCCTGAGGCCTCGCTGTCGGCTGTTTTCGAATGTTTCAGAACTCAAACGGCCTTCCGGAATGGATTACGTTAAAAAACCGAGGTACCACTGTACTTGCCTCGCAAGTCACTGAGAAACAGAAGCGGTCAGAGAGGAGCGTTCTCAGATTCCCACTGCCCAATGCACCAGCCCTTCTGTGTCCCCCTCCTGCCTCTGGAAATCCTTGCTTTGCGCCTCTCCTCCCCAGTTGTCCCCCCAGGTGTGCTCCCTGCCGCCTCCCCAGACAGGCCCACCTGCAGGGCTGCCTGCCCGCTCTCCGCGCTCCCTGCTCCTTGCAGGTGCACTCCTGGTTTGCGCCCCCTCCCTGTCCGTCCCAGTCCGGCTCCCGCCAGCCTCCCTCCTTTGGCGCCACCCCACGTGCTAACCGGCCTTCAGTCCTTCTCCTGGATGTCCGTCCCTTTGTCTCCCCCTCCCTGCCGGTGACTCATCCGTGCCGTCCAGGATGAACGGCAGCCTTTTGCTTTTATTTCTAGCTTCAACTGGAAACTTGCCTCCAAGCATACCCACCTCACTTCTCTTCCACCCAACTTGTTTCTGTCTCCTCCACCTGAGGAGATGGCATCCCCCGGCGGCTCAGAGCGGAGCCCAGGGGCCCCCTGGACTTAGCCCTTTCCCTCAGGGCCCACATGCGGTCCAGCAGCAGGGCCTGTTGGGTCTCCCTCCAGGACCCGTGGCGAGCCCTGCTCCTCCTGCTCCGCCTGCTGCACCGCGCTCGCTCCGCCCGCGTGCGCCGTCTTCATCCGCGGCTCTTCTTTCCTCCCACAACAATGAGAGTGCTCTCTACAGCCTTGTAATCACTGAATGTTCATTGTTATGTTTGAGGCATTTACTTTTTAAAAGGGGGGACTATTGCATCTGCACTTTTCAGACGGGAAAGCTGGAGCACAGAACAGCTCATCGATTTGGCCGCGGTGAAAGCCAGATGAGAGCCAGGCAGGCAGGCTCTGGAGCCCCGTGGCCCTGACCTCTGTGCCGGGTGGCTCCCCACAGAGGGTCCTGTCAGTCCTCTCCTGGAGGGCGCCCAGGCTTTCCATCGCACTCATAAAATCCGGTGTCCTTGCCGGGCCTGATGGCACCACGTGACCTGGCTCCTGCTGGCCTCCGCCCCCCCCCCCCCATCTCCTGCCACCCGGCACTCTGCATTGTCCGTAAACATTTCCCATCCAGCACAGGCCTTGTACCTGCTGCCCCCACTGCCGAGAGCTTTCCAACAGTTCTTGACATGCCAGATCCTACCGGCCGTTCAGCTCGCAGCTTACAGGTCAGCCCAGTAAGGCCGCTCTTGACGTCTCCGTCTAAATCAGCCATGCCTTTTTGTTCAAGACTACCTTCATTCTCGGTAGCACTTCCTGCTGCAGTCTTAGGTTACCTTCATTTCCCGGTGATAACGCACTGTTTACTGTATCTCATCTTACTGGGGTGGAAACCCCGTGAGAGCAGTCCTGTCCTATACATTGTTCCCTTCTGTCCCAGAACGCATGTCAGCACCAGGCGTGGGTGGATGTTCGGGGAGTGGATCAGTGAGTGAATGAACAAATGAGTGCCTGGCATCCTGGAACTTAACGCCAGGTGCTTCGGACCCACGGTTTTCCTGCTGCACCACATGCCTCTGTCCATCGCGAGCCTCAGCCCCTCTGTCAGCATCTCTGCCTTGGGACATACTCAAAACTGTCGCCACTTATTCCAGGTGATCAAAGAAGTCTACAGCGGCTGCAGTGGGCCCGTGGATTCCGAGTGTCCGCCCCCATCAAGCTCCCCGGTGCACAAGGCAGAACTGGAGAAGGTAAGGGGCGTGTTCCTTCTGGGAATAGTAGCCTTACAGAGGCGGTAGGCCTCCCTCAGAGTTTTGATAATGTTCTCTGAGAATTCCAGCACTTCTTGTTGACAAAGAAAGAAAGAATGCAACCCTTCCTGTGCCTTTCCCGTGCCCACTCTTCCCGAAGCTGGCGTCAGTCATTTTCCAGGCTGCACGGTTGGTTGTGTTACTCCCAGCTGGCAGTGAGGAAATGGCCTTGGAGGTGTCAGGGCCTTGTTCACGCCACCTCGCTGCCCGCCGCAGACTGAAATCTGAATGGCGGTCTCTGCGCTTTTGGAATACAGCAGGCACTGCATCCGTGTACCTTCCCGAGGGTTGATTCCCGACAGACCAGGAGACTGTCGTGTCCCTCTGTGCTCTACTCATTTCACTTGTAGAAGGCCCAGTGAGAACGCGGCAGTGGGGCACGGGTGAGCCCTCTTGCCAGAAATGTATGAACCCGTCGCTGCCATGACATGCTCAGCTCTCTCGTGTGCTTTATTTGTCTATACTTAGCAAAGATTTCGTTTCTGTAGAGCGCCTGGCTTCCTGCCATGCAGTGTTCCGTAGGCAGCCTGTGTCTCAGGAACTTTCTGTGTCCTCCCTGTTGAGCCGCCCCCTTTTCGTCTATTCTTGCTTTAGGCAGGGTTCTACAGAGGAACAGAACCAACGGTGGTGTGTGTGTGCATGTGTGTATGTATATGTATATATGTGTGTGTCTGTGTATATATGATTTACGTAAGGAATTTATGTGTAAGGTTTATAATAAGGAATTGGCTTATGTGATTTGGAGAGGCTGGCAAGTCCAAAATCTGCAGTGTGGGCCAGCAGATGAAGTCTGAAGGCCATCTGCTGGAGAATTCCGCCTTGCTCGGGGAGGCTGGTCTTTTTTGTTCTCGTCAGGCCTTCAGCTGGCGAGCGAGACCCACCACGCCAGGGACGGCAGTCTGCTTTACTCAGAGTTCACTGATTTAACTGTTCGTCTCATCCCTCCAAGTTGACACATAAAATTAACCTCACAACCCTCACCCTGATATTGCAGGCATCTTTCCTTTTTTCCTGATTACAAAACTAATCCTTGCTTGCTGTAGAAAAATCCAGAAAGTTCAGAGAAACACAAAGAGGAAGGATAAAGTCACTTGTGAGCCCACCCTATAGAGGAGGCAGCTCCTCTCCACACCAGTTTTTTCATGTTTCTTGGATATCTGATGGCATAAAAATTGTTATGCTGCTTTATTTCCACTTACCTTTATATTATTACCAATTTTCTAGGTTTTTGAAAGCTTATAACAAGTAATACGTTTTTGTATTTTCATCAGCTGAGTAATATCAAATGTGTATGACTCTACTATCATTTATATCCCCCTTCCCCCCCACCCCCGGCCAAATTAGGCCTATTATTGGTCATTTAAAACAACCTGGCATCTTTTGGGTACGTCTTGGCTGCTTCTCTGTTACCTGAGAGTCAACTGCTAGAAGCTGGATTACTAGACCAAAGCATAGAATTTTTTTGGAAAGATTCTGATTCACGTTGCTAAGCAAATTGCTTTCCAGAAAGGCTGGTCCGCGTTCAGTTCCCATCATCAGTGCACCAGAGTCCCCTTCGCCCCCATGGGACTGGCAGTCGTCTCTCACTTACCTTGGTTTCTGAGTCTGTGCTGGGCCTGGCCACACCTGGTGACCTGGTTCCCAGGAGCACGTCCCCGCCTGAGAAGTGGGCAGCACTGCCTTTCAGTCACTGTCACTGGGACTTGGTCCATCCTGGCTTCTCGGTGAACGCCACCAGTGCTTTCACCACGGCTCTTCCCAGCACCGCTGTGGGCCTGCAACCACTGCCTGCCGTCCTCGCCAGTGTTACTCGGACCTTGCCATTGAGTGGAGCACGTGTGCTCCCCGGTGCCTGGCATTGCCCGGGTACTTCATTTATCTCCCTGCTGGCTAGTCTCTGTGGCACTGGGATGTAATGCAGGGTGTCTGAGGAGGGGCATTTTGGAGCCCATGTCCTCCACTGTGACCCACAGGCTCTCTGGTGGGAATGGAAGGATTTCAGCTCTAAACAGTGTCTCTTCTTCACACACCAACTTAGAGTGCTACCTAGGCTCCTGAAAGCCAGATACAAGGCCTAAAGTAATTGCAAGTATCCAGTGCCCGGTGGTGGTTTTAATAGTAACTTGTCTGTCTGTGTGCACAGTCTAAATATTTTTATTATAAGCAGATACTTGACACTCGACCAATTATTGGTAAATGACAAGAGGAAATTAAATGACTCATGTATAGTATTTCTTTCTAAAAGTGTAACATGGCTTGGTAAGGGGGAATATTTTTTGTGATCCTAATATTTTTTCAAAATTATTTGTAAGAAAGTGATTTGAAGAAATAGGCCTGGTACTATAGCGGGTGTTTGTATAACCTCTGAGTGTTTTCTTTGTCCTTTTGATGTTTTTCAAGCTTTTGATAACAAGCCAGCCAACGAGTCTGTGTTATAGTTCAGCCCTAACTATCCTGGATTGTTGTGAATTTGGCCCACATTTTCTTTCAGCTTTGAGATAACTTTAGATGCATCACTTGGCCGGTGTGACCACTGTGAGATAACTTAATCCTTCTTATCCTCCCAGAAACTGTCCTCAGAGAGACCAAGCTCAGATGGGGAGGGAGCCATAGAAAACGGAATCACTGCATGTAATGGGAAAGAACAAGGTGAGTTCTGCTTGTGCCAAAAATGCATAAACTGAAAACAAAAAACCAAAATGTGAAATACCATGGCCGGTTCTGTAAACTCTGACGATGTGAAAAATCTCCTTGGTTATTCAGTCACGCAGATGTCATCATCCTGTATTAGAAATCCAGAGAAAACCCCTTCAGTTGCCAACCGACACAATGTTGGCCTAGGTTTTACCTACTGTTTTCCTAGGTGCCCTGCGTATATTTTGAATTTATTCGCAGTGGGTTAGTTCCTCACTTGATTGATCCCGGAGACGAATTTGCAGTGGGGACCCGCTGGCATCTGGCTGGGAGAACTGACTTTCACTGAGAGAGACCGGAACCCACGGCCTGTCCTATCGCTGCCTTTGTTTGATCTTGAGCAAGGTTTCTCTATTTGAGGATGAGCCTCAGTTTCCCCACCTTTAAAATGAGGAGGCCAGACTCGCAGATTTCTGAAGTCTTTTATAAAAAGATTTTCTAAAATGTATTTTACCTTCATTAAAAAGTTTTGTTTTTTTTCCAATTGTGGTAAAATACACATAACCTAAAATTTACCATCTGAACCATTTTTTGGTGTCCAGGTCGGTGGCATTAAGTACGTTCATCATGTCGTGCAGCCGTCACCACCGTCATCTCCAGAACTTTGTCATCTCCCCAAACTGAAACTCTGTCCCCCAAAACACAAACTCCCTACTCCCCTCCCCAGCCCTGGGTGCCCACCAGTCTTTCTGTCCGTATGAAACTGACTCCTCTAGGAACCTTATGAAGTGGAATCATGGTGTTCGTCCTTGTGTGACTGGCTTATTTCCTGGGCTACTGTCCCCCAGCTTCATCCGTGTTGTAGCAGGTGTCAGGATTCACTTCCTTTCTAAGACTGAAGACTATTCCATGGTGTGGATGGACCACATTCTGTCATCATTCATCAGCTGATGGACACTTGGGTTGCGTCCACCTTTTGGCTGCTGTGAATAACACTGCTAGGAACATGGGTGTGCAAATGCTGAGTTCTGTTTTTGACATCTCTTTATGGACGTTACGTACAGTAAAATTCACCTTTTGGGGCATATAGTTCTTTGGGTTTTGATGAACACTCACTGGCATGTAACTGTAGCCACAATCAAGACGTGGACCATTTCTTTCATCCCCAAACACTCCCTTTTCCCTTTGTGTCGCCTCCCCCTCCGCCTCTCCCCTGCCCCTGGCCACCGCTGATCTGTTCTCTGTCCTTTACCAGAATGTCCTGTGAGTGGAATCGTGCTGTGGCCTTGGGGGCCTGGCTTCGTTGGCGTTGCGTCACGCATTTGAGACGCATCGCTGTTGTCCCGTGCTCAGCAGTCGGCCCCTTTGTGGCTGAGCCGCACGGGAGTGTGTGGATGGCAGTGAGCTCATCCTTCCCCAGCTCACTGGGGGTTCACAGTTTTGAGCTATTGTGAGTTAAGCTGTCAGGGTTTTGCGTGAACGCGTTTTCATTTCTCATGGTGAAATGCCTCGAGTGGGATTCCTCGGTCAAGTTCATCCTCACCAGCCTTGGTGTTGCCATTTTTGTTTTATGTCATTCTTTTCATGTTGACCATTGAATAGGTGTGTAGTGCTATGTAATTGCGGCTTTAACTTGCATTTCCCTAATAACTAACAGCACTGACCATATTTTAATGTGCTTATTTGCCATCCTGGTTTTCACCTTTGGTGAAATGCCTATTCAAATCTTTTGCGCATATTTTTATTGGGTCATTAGTTCTTCTTATTGACGTCTGAGTTCTTTATATATTCTGCATACAACTGCTTTCTCAGATGTGTTCTGCACATAATTTCCTCACAGTGTGTGGGCTGAGAGGAGAGGTGGGTCTTGGGTAGCAGGGACAGCTTCCCATGCAAAGCCCAGCAGCCGCTCTGCTTGGACCTTGGTTTCCCGAGTGAGTGACTGCCCAGCCCGCTAACCTGCACTCTGTCACTAGTGTGGATCAGGCATCTCCCAGCTCTGAAAAAGTCACCTTAGACCAAATAGCAACCCAGGCCATTACGACTCTTGGAACCCAAATCATCTGGACGATTGTGATATTACAAGGTTCACTCCAAAAGGTCATGGTCTCTGCTTTTGCCCATGTGATTTTCTAACCCCGTCATGTCTGCATGTAATTTTAGTCCTCTCCATCGGAACTTACCCAGTGGAGGGTATTATCTGTCGTCCACAGGGCATAGGGTGTGTAATCAAAGCCAGGAAAGCTGTCTTTGAGTTTTGCCTTGAAGTAGACTAACCTACAATCTCCGGGTTCCTGCCTCGATGTTAAGGTGCAGATGTTGCTTTGTTTGGTCTCTTTCCTTGTTTACTGTCTCCCTTCCCCACCCCCGCATCCCTGTATAAAATTAAGTTCTACAGGATGACTGTCTCTGGGTGTACATGTAAGGGAATAAATCTATATCTAAAATCCTCCTTTTTTAAAAAGAAGAGCAGCCTTCTGTGCTTTGTAAAGGTGACCTTGGTTCAAACATTCTCTTGCCTGGCATGGTGCTTTATGTATAGTAGACACTTACTAAATAGTTCCTGAAGGAAGTTAAGAGTTTCCACACATTCTGACCATCTCTCTGAGCTTTTATCCTTGCTTCTCATACTTAACCGATTTGCAGCTGAGGGGTTTCAGTAAAGGTCCCTTTATCCCAGCCATGTCGTGACTCAGACAAACTGCTGGCCACAGAAAGAATCCTGAACGCACACAGTTTCTCCTAAATGTTAGACGCTCCATTGAACATGGAAACAATCCGGATGCCATGTGGCCAAAGCCATGGAATAACTGTAAAACGTGTTTCTTCTCACAAGGTGACAGTCCCCGGTATTTAATAAACTAATGCAGTGTGAGTTTGTGTGGGATAGAAAACATCCTACTGCCACTGCCGCTGATGTCAGCAAAGGGAGTCGAGGACCTGGTACTGACTCACATGGAAGCTTTGACTGTCCCCAGCGAACACTGCACACGTTTACATTTCATCATGTGTAATGGCTCTGTCACTAGGCTCATTGGATAAATACTCTGATGGTATTAACCAGTGTCCCCAATAGCGGGCACAGAGCAGGTGCTCAGTAAGTAAGCTTGGGTGAAAGAAACTTGGCTGTGTCTTAGGCTTTATTTTGATGTTTTTCCAATTAAAGTCTATAATGAAAACATGACTTTTGTTGTCATCGTTATTCTTGACAGTTAAGAGGAAAAAAAGTTCCAAATCCGAGGGCAAGGGCACAGTATCAAAAGTCACTGGAAAGAAAATCACCAAGATCATCGGTCTAGGGAAGAAAAAGCCATCAACAGACGAGCAGACCTCCTCAGCTGAGGAAGACGTCCCGACCTGCGGTAAGACGCGGATTTACCCGCATGCGCGGTGCGCGGCGTTACTCTCTCCCCGGGAACTATCCTGTGCCACGTCCAGCTCAGCCTCATTCATTTGGGCTCTTTTGGAGCAGGCCTGTCATTTGAATTTGGGGCAAGTGTTTTACATTTCTACTGCTTTTTCCTTCTTCTTTTTTTAATTTATTGGGGTGACAATTGTTAGTAAAGTTACATAGATTTCAGGTGTACAATTCTGTATTACATCATCTATAAATCCCATTGTGTGTTCACCACCCAGAGTCAGTTCTCCTTCCATCACCATATATTTGATCTCTACTGTTTTTAATAAAAGACTTTGCAGGGGTTTGAGATCATCACTGAGGTTCCCTCAAGATGAAAAACAAAGTCTCTCTTTGATCCCGTGAAGTTCTCCCAAATTCCTTTTCAGCGTTTTGAACTGGAATGTATGCACAGGCCGCTGGCCCGCGCTGGAGGGGGTGTAAGGGAGGGCCAGTCATTTATGGGATGGAGATCAGTTCTTCCCTGGGGCTAAAGTAATAAAACCATACTTTGCTGTCATGCTCCATTTCTCAAATTCCAGTTTCTAACCCAGTCTAACTGACCATCTCCCTCACCATTCTTTCCTCGGTAGTTTCGGGGCAGCTGCTGTTTGTCAGGACTGTGTGAGCGCATGGCGTGTGGTAGTGACCCAGACAGTCCCTGCCCTCCCAGCGCTTCCAGTCTGGGAACAAAAGAGGCTCGAAGCGAGTAATCACGGAGCTAAACGCGGAACTAACTGGTCACTAGTGTGAGGGGAAACAGGAGGCAGTGACACCCACCGTATGGTATGGACAAGTGAGATTTTACAAAAGTCATGTTTCCTAAGCAACCAGTTTAGAAGAGCCAGGCAACGCTTTTAAGGAGTTTGGAAGCCGGATGTTGGATATGTGCCCTTTTAAACAGGAAGACCGGGCTGTTGTTTTCCTTGTGTATTACAGCTGCACGTTCAGCTTTCTGCCTGTAAATCCCGTAGTTTCTTTTGTTTGTAGCGTCGCTCCGTTTACCTCTCTGATTCTCTTGTTGAGCCTCCATTCTGCCCAATGGGATTTTATTTGGGTCATACCCAAAGCTGTGCCATTCAGATGCTTCCTCAGATGGGCCATGCACCTGAAGATGAAGTTGTTGAACAGATACCGGGTCCCAGGGTGTGAGCTTAAGCTGAAAGCACGCCTGGGGCGCGGGAGCCGTGGTGCTCGGAGGGCAGGTCAGGGCTGAGGGGAGGCCAGGGCGGGCTCTCAGCCCCCTCCTGGCCTTCACAGCCGAGGTCTAGGAGACTACACGGCAGACCTTTGGTGGACCGGTGCAGTGTCATCTCAGGTTCTGTTAATGCGGCTGCTGCAGGTGGAGGCCTGGGGCACGATGACACCAGAGGAGACCAAGGGCCTAGGCGCCTCATGCGTTCAGAGGTCCCGGGACTTGTCCTAACCAAATGGCAGCCGGGTCGCGGAAGCGGCTGACTGACGGTCTTCCCACTGCCGTCCGTCCCCGCCTAAATCCGCCTTGCTGCCGTTGAACCCGCCGGGACAGGGTTTGAAGGGGAAGGCACAGGAGGGCACAAGGAGCCCTCACCTTGCTCCAGGCCTCTTCTCGAGCGGCACAAAGCGCGGGTCACATGGGCTTGTCCCCCGCTTGCCGTTGCCCTGGAGGGGAGGCAGGAGTCACGGGTGACAAATGGAAAGAGGGAGTCATCCACCCCAAATGCCTACATTTTAGCTTTTGTTGTTTAAACTGCTCTAGGTCAGTGGAGGAAATAGAAATCCTTTCATGAAAAGCGTTCACATGGAAGGCGACTCGGAGGCTGTGGTCCAGACGCTCGTTAACAAACGGGAACTCGGAAAGCTTGTGGGGCTTGCCCTGAGCCCACGGCCTGCTGGGGCAGAGCCAGGCCCGCCGGCCCAACTCTGCCGAGTCCCCATGGCCCACACCTTCCCCATGTCCCTTAGTGTCCCCCAAACGTGCCCCCTCGGTCCTCCTAAATGGCTTCACTTTGTTGGTGACCAGACACCGCAGGAAGTCCTGCTGTCGGGCGTTTCCTGGGAAACAGCTGCTCCCTCCGAGCAGGGTGGTGTGTCCACGGCCTGTCATTACACTCTGTGGGTTCTGTTACATGCTGAGTGGACAGCTTTCGTCTCTGCGAAGAGAACATCCTCTGCCACAGATTTTAAAATTGTCATCTCGTTCCTTGCTGGGGCAGGGGCATGGCAGGAGTCTAGAGAAATAAAGGGGAAACGACCATTTTCAGTGATTCGAGTACAGCTGCAGAGTTTCGAGCAGAGAAAGAGCCGGACTGCGGCCATGACACCCACCCTGCCGGCGGAGCCCCTGCTGCTGCCGCTCTTGTGCGGCAGGGACAGGAAGTGCCGAGAGGGTGGGCGGAAGGGCGCCTGGGAGCCCCAGGAGCTGCATTCATCCCGGCTCTTCTGTGGGGTGCAGCCTGGGCCTTGGGGCCTCCGGGCACACAGTGAACATGCTGGGGGTGCAGTGGGAGATGGTGCTCCGCAGATGCTCCAGCTGGTGAGGGATGGGGAGCGAGTGCCACAGGGCCACCGGCAGCGCAGCCAGCCCCTCGGCCACTTGCTGCGCCCCCCCACGCCTCACGCCTGTCCTGGTCCTGTGGAGTGAGGCCTTCAGCATCTGCCGGGTCAGCTCTGCTCACAGCCACTTGTACGAGGCGTCTGAGGCCAGCACAGACCCCTAAGCAGAAAACCGGCTTTCATTGGTCTTTCTCCGGCGCTTCCAAGTCCCGGAATTGTTGTCACTTGCTAAACGCAGCTGTGGTTATCGGGACGTGCATGTCACTTCCTCTCCTCCCTGTCCCCAGTGCTGTCTGTTGTTTGCACGAGCAGCACACACGCCCCGTGACTGGCCACCTGCTCTGTGACCCTGCCGGCCACCAGATGAAGTTGGAAACCTTAGACTGATTGTGTCGTGCTTTCAAAGGAAAAAAGCTCTTTGCTGCTCATTTCAGGGCCTCGAACAATCTTGTCCTAAACTTAATTTTCCAACTTTTCCTCCTGTATCACTGGATTAAGATTCAGATTGCTTTGCTCACCCGTGGTGTCCCCAGCAGCTCGCATGGAGCCTGCAGACATAGCAGCAGTTCAGTAAACACTTGCTGATTGGATGAGTTTCCTTGAGCAAACAGCATAACCTCTCTGAGCCTCAGGTTCCTTATCTGTGTAATGGGCTTGATACTTAAACTACTTTGTTTTCATAGGAATTGAAGATAAAATGTATGAGTCACTAAGCTCAGTGCCTGCCTTATAATTTATGCTCAGTAAATGGTTGCCGCTATTATCCATTTGTTCATCTGATGTGCTTTTTAAAAAACACTAAGCGTCCCTGACATATTCAAGGCAACATAAGGGCAATGCCAGGTGAGGGGCGCAGGCAATAAGAAATATGGAAGCTGAGAGGCCAGAAAGATCCCCGGCTGCTCAGATGGAGTCAGGATGACCTGAGCTGGGTTGAAGGACTCGCTGGGTGTTTCTCAGGTCGCCTCTAGCTCTAATGTTCTGTGACTTTGGGAAGTCTTCAACATGAGGGCTTTTTAGTGGACACACAGGAAAGTTACATGCTTCTCACTTCCTATCATAATAAAAGATCAAGTGACATTTAATGGAGGGGGAGGAAAGCATTCTTAGTGTGTCACCATGTTGGGTGTTGTCATAGTAGTTTCTTGGCACGTGTGCCAATTAGAGGTGTTTCGGTGTGGGCAGGACCAGCACCAGCTGTTGGCAGCATTGAAGTGTGGTACCCCCTCCCCCACAGCGCCCTCTGCTGCTGCTGGGACACCCCTTTCCCAGGGCCAGCTCCCCTCAGCTGATTGTAAACCGACTTGCTAAGATAAAGCCAGCAGTTACCTTGGGATGAATGTCCTCTCAAAGCACAGTTTCCTTCCCTAAGGAGGAGGAGCCAGTGGGCACTTGGCCCCTGCCTTCCCTTTTGCAGCCGTTTGCATTTGAGAGTCACCCCGACTGAGCCCTGAGACGTCAGATATCCCAGCAAGTGAACGCAGGAGCCTTGGGGTCTGCCCCCTGCTCCTGTGTTTCTGCTTGTTTAATCTCAGCCCAGTTATAATGAAACCTTGTGCACCCTTGCCGTGGCTTTGCAAGAAACCTTACAGTTCTTTCTTTAGAATTCGGAGCAAACGTAATCTCAAAAAATCAAACTGAAACTCGAAAGTTGTTACGATACAACATCCCACCAAAACATGAGAAGTAGGATCTAAAAAATAAAGTAATAAGTGCAACTGCCTTATGGAAATGACCTGGGGAGCCTGTGATCCTAGTCAGCCTGGAGTGCTTTCTGGAAGAGCCAGTGGGCTGGGCCTGGCTGCACTTTGTCACCACCTGGTGGTGGCTGTGCACGTCAGCCGAAATATTCATGGGTTCGAACAGTATTAGGAGACACAGGGACCTCCCCTCACTCCTCACTCCGGGTTTGCCCTGGGGTTGTGTGCATTTCCCTGTGTGGCCTCTCCCTCATCGTCACCTTCCTGACCCAGAAAGTAGGAATTGTAGGCCCCAGCTTAGCGGGGCGCAGTGCTGGGCCGGGGGCCCTGCCACGTGGGCGGTTGCCGTGGAGTCAACTGTTTAGGAATCCAGTGTGATGATTCTCTTTCTGCTTTTCCCTTTGGGGAACTGTAAGCACATCTGAGGGAGGCGTTAAAATATGGTGATTTTTATATTAAGTCATGCTCTACATCAGATGGGAATCTGTCCAATGGAATCTTTCCTTTTGTGATTCAAATGTCAGGAAATTCATAGCACTTGGTGACTTTTGGTTAGACTCGGTCAGGGGAGAAGCTATCATGAGAGAACCTTCCCCTTTTCAGGAATGTGTCACCCACTTGGGTAGCGGGGCAGCCCTCAGTAACTGCTGAGGGCATCGCGGGCATCACGTGGTGAATTCTAAGATCGGGAAGTCCTTGGGGGATGAAAAGGAATGTTGCCACTGTCACTGAGGAGGCAGATCCGCCATCAGGCCTTCTGCTTCAGTTCCTCAGAGAATATGGTAGCATCTCACACCCCGTCATGATTCCGCGCCCTTCTGCACCCAGGCCAGCTTCCTACAAAGGTTCTGAGGTTTGCCATCACCCGGTCCCTGGATGTTTCACATCTTCGTTTCTCGCGTTCCCCTCTCCCCCAGGCCAGTAGAAACGCCCTCACGGCCCCTGTGAGGAGCTCCTGGCCGCCCAGCCCCTGCAGACGGCATGGAGGCGCCTCTGTGGCAGCATCTGCCTGAGCCTGGGGCCTAGGGCTTGCTTGTGACGACTGTTCTCGTGCGCTGACCTTGTGGGCCCCAGCAGAGCAAGGCACTCGAGAGCAGTGCCATGTTTTCGAGCTCTTTTTACGTATATCATTACGTTTGTCTCTAGGCCACGTGTTGTTCGTGCTCACAGAATACTTAGATGGATGCAGCATGGAAGTCCAGAAAAGCGGGCTTTCAGTGTGATTCATTCCTCCTGGGGTGCCCGAGTCATAGGCGCTAGTTCAGATATTACAGGTGACTGTGTGTCAGAACGATCTAATTTACAAACAGTGTTTTCCAGAATGAATATCCTAATGTGAGGGCTGTAGTCAGAATAACAGTCCTTTATCTGCTGTCTTTAACTCTCAGGAGAGCTTCAGGTCAGGCTTTGCTGGGTGGCCTTGAACGTGACACTCACCCAGGCTTTAATTCTGCTTCTCCAGCCTCTGCAGTCCCTACGTGTGTGACCTGCAAGGGATTTCGGCCCAGGCTTGCTCCTCCATTTTCTCTGTAATTTCACAGATACAGTGGCGCACACGCTAAACTGAGGCCAGTTCTAGAATAAGCAGTAAGCCCTTCTGTTGAGGGTGTATTGGCAGGACTGCTGTCACACGTAGCCAGATGAAAATCCAAGCTTTCCAAGTGTTTCCCTAGTTAATTCCCTGGGCAAATGCTTATATGTGACACAGAAAGCATCATCCTGGGCCTTGTGCCGTACATGTGGGGTTTTTGTTCTGGTTTGGCTTTTTACCTTTATGCATTTATCCATTGCTAATAAGGTGTGTAAGACTGGAATGTAAAGGAAACAAAGGCATTTTTAAAACTCAGGATTAGGAAGGATTTGTTTTGTGTTTTGAGCCACGTGTGTGAGCACATGCCTGTGTATGAATCGGGAGAGGAGCTGGATGACTTAGGGAATCCTTGTTTTCTTTCTTCCTCATCGACCTGCGTTTTCTATGCTATTTAACTCAGGGGCAGTAATTTACTAGCATTAGGGAGCGGTGAGAAGTCACAGCTACCCTGTGAAATCCACTTTCTATACCTTCTTATGGCTAGAGAAATACATTTTATGTTTGTGACAAATGAAAACGATCAGGTTTTTTGGTATTTGAAGAGATTTCTTTTACAAGAATAAGGACAATTCTTCCTGTAACTTTATCTCATGTGGAGACATAGATCTATGTGTGTATATCTGCATGTGCGTCTCCATGTCTGTGATATACTGAAGGCTTTGTGCAGTATAACGACATGAATGGCAGAATCCCACGTACATTCCGGCTCAAGCGTTTAGGTGGCACCTGGGCAGGCTCCGGCAGTCAGATGGAACCCTCAAACCAGCGGAAGATGAGGGTCACTGAGGACGTCTTGGCCTCTGGGTAGGAGTCTCATGCCGAGGCGTTTCCATCATTTGCTGGAATACGTCCAGTGCTGAGGAACTTACCACCCCCCAAGCCGTCCGTTTCTTGGAAAGCTTTCATTTTCAATAGTTTTTTTCTCATGTTAAGCCACAATCGGCCTTCCTATAACTTTTGCCCTAGTTGTGTCATTTGTAGCTGTCTAACTCCTTCTGCATGTGTCCCTTCCGCTCATTAAAGCGGCCATCACGTCCTCATTTCCTTCTCGCCATCCAAACACTGATGCTTAGTGACCTTTCCCATCCTCCAGGCGGACTCCAGATTCCACAGCAACCTTAACCGTCTGGTGACCGGTTCTCAGCACGCGTTGCATACCACGTGCCATTAGGGGCTTCTGATATGCGCTGTCTTGTGAAGCCCCCTGGGCTTGCTTGTTTGAAATTGCTCCTATGACAGTAACGGCTCTTGTTTACATGGATCTGCGTTTAAAAATGTGTGCGGGATTTGTTCTATGCATGTTACCATCCTGGATTCTTTAACCTGTCTTGCCCTGGAGGCTGAAAGTTTTCCTTTTGTCCCCCGCAGGCTACCTGAATGTGCTCTCCAACAGCCGCTGGCGGGAGCGCTGGTGCAGACTCAAGGATAACAAGCTCGTGTTCCACAAGGACAGGGCCGATCTGAAGACCCACATCGTCTCCATTCCTCTCCGTGGCTGCGAGGTCATCCCTGGCCTGGACTCCAAACACCCCCTGACATTCCGACTGCTTCGCAACGGGCAGGAGGTGGCTGTGTTGGAGGTAGGGCCGTCTTCCCTCCAGAAGCCAGCGCCGACTGCTGTCAGTGCAGCCTCGCACTGTTCCGGCACTGCCGTGTTTCGATTCACAGCCTGTCATCTCACTTTGCCCATCTTGTTTGTCTCTGCTCTCCTTGCTCTGTCACGCCCTTTGTCTGAGGGGTGTTGGCAGCGCAAACAGCACTGCACCCTTTTCTGCTAAGATGTACACATCAGACTTGTCTGCCTCGTTACCTCCTTGTTTCACGTCCTCACTGAATGTGTTTGCATGGAAATTAAAGACAATGCATACTGGGGATTAAGTTTTTTCAAGCAGCCAGATAATAACTTGTTTTAAAATTTTCAGTAGAACTTTTTCCCCTTAATGATGGTCTGCCTTTGAAATGGTGGTATTTCCTTTAATTCGCCCTTCAGAATGTTCTTGAGTGCTTTACGAGTGAACAGGTAGGTGTTTTCAGACAACCCGTTGCGTTACAGACCGTGGCCAGTGAGCCAGATCACATGGAAACCAGAAGACCTTTGGTTTTTCAGGAGCCCTTGGCTTTGTATGCATTTTATTCATTTGGCTGCCTTTCTAGAATGGATTCACTAAAGCAGAAAATGCAATTAAAACGAATTTCTTAACAGAATTAAAACTTTCATTTTTAAAAGTTTTAATTTTTACTTTTCTTCTCTTATATTATTTTCCACCCAATATTTGTTCAGACCTTTGCCCCTTTGTCTTTTTCCCACTCAGCATTGTTGTGATTGAGACGCAGAGATATGTGTATCATGTTTACACAAGTAGAATTTCCAGAGAACCTGTGAGCATATTTATGCTATCTAGTCCATAGAATGAGGTCTGTCAGGTTCGGTGGAATGGTGACATGTGTTCTCATTAATCAGACGTAAAGCCAAATTCTAGCTGACCGGAGTGACACTGATGAGGGGGCCCAGGGGGCCCAGACAGGCCAGCCGGAGGTCTTCACAGGAGATGGGAGTTCGTTTCCGAGATGATGTTCATGGAAACTTCTTTTTCGGTGGGGGCAAAAGACGATGAACAGTCTAGCTCTCCTTCCCACGGGGCTCAGGGCCCAGTAGTTGGAGATAACAGCCCCCGAGTCCTGCCTGCTGCCCAACCTGCTAACTGCAGCGTGTGATCTCACAGAAAGGAGGCCAGGCCTGCTGGAGGCAGGATGTCTGGGTCCCAGTCCTCCTTCTGTCATGGACTTTGATCACAACCAAATATTTTCTTCTCTCGGCTTCTTGATGTGTCTGTAAAACATGCGTGTTGGCTACAGTCGGTGTGCTTGGTAAGCATTTCTGCAGGGTGAAAACAGCAGGGTGGATGGCAGTGGAAGAAAGCTGGAAACGTAAATGAGGAAACTATATTCTTGATGGAAAACAATGCCTGGCTCATCTGAGAGCTTTGGCAGCGGATCTGAGAGAGGGTGCAGGACAGAAGGCATGAATTGGCACACGCTGGGTGTGCAGGAAGGAAGAGTGGGGAGTCGTGCCTGCAGTCTGAGGGAGGCTGGGCTGGGTTCCTAGATGGAGAAATCCAGGAAGTGGGAGGCAGAGATGTGAGGGCCTGGGGTGGAGCTCACCTGTCCTGACTTCGCCCCGAGCACTGCAGGTGCAGGCTGCAAGTCCTTGAAAGAGAGGGGTCGTGTTCCAGTACCCTCTTCTGTATTCTAGTCATTGCATCAAACACACACACACACACACACACACACAGCATTCCACCGTTAGCAGTGAGTTCTGAATCCATTTTTATTTATATGTATTTTTTCTTTGACATTCACTTAACTCACACATTTGCTAGCTCAGTGTCCCCTAAACTTTAAACATTATTTACACATTTGATAAATCAAATTTATTAGACATTTCATGTACCACTATAAATGTAATAAAATTGATTTTCTAAATCGCCTAACAAGAATGACTTAAAACTTTGATGAACCAAATTATTTTTCATTATTATTGTGGAATATTGGGGAACAATGTGTTTCTCCAGGCCCATCAGCTCCAAGTCATTGTCCTTCAATCTAGTTGTGGAGGACGCAGCTCAGCTCCAAGTCCAGTTGCCGTTTTCAATCTTTAATTGCAGAGGGCCCAGCCCACCATCCCATGTGGGAATTGAACTGGCAACCCTGCCATTGAGAGCTCGCGCTCCAACCAACTGAGCTGTTCGGCCGCCCCTCCAGAAGCTCAGTGGCAGCTTGTTGTCTTCAATCTAGTTGTGGAGGGAGCAGCTCACTGGCCCTGTGGGAATCGAACTGGTGACCCAGTTGTTGAGAGCTCGCGCGCTAACCAACTGAGCCATCCGGCTGCCCTAATGAACCAAATCTTAAAGATGTATTTCAGATGTACAAGTTAGGGGTTCAGATCAAAGTCAGGGGTTGGGGAACATTTCAAACATCTTAAAAAATAGCACACACAAAGCAGCCCAATGATTGTGAATCATTATTACACCTATAGAAACGCACTGATATACAAGTAAGTTAGTACTTTATACCATCTAATCAAGGGAAATAAAATTGCCATTTCAGGCTCATTTAGGAGGCCGCAGTAAGGGCAGCCGGTCAGCAGAGTCTGAGGTCAGCAGGGCGTTGGCCTGACGGTGCTTTCCAGGCTGGATCGGCCAGATTGCAGGGGCTGCTTTTTCTGGCCTGATTTTGTTGCCAAATTAATGAGGCTTTCTAAACAACTTCCTGTAGCTGAGATTTAACTAATCACATTCATTTCCATGTCTTACACCCTAGTGCCTTGCCCCCAAATAATTGGAAGGCACTGTTAGGCCCTCAGATTTTTATTTCTTTGGGTTTGGTCATTCTGGAACCTCCTGCGTTAAGGCTTAATGTGAATTCGGCGTTGATCCCGTGACTCGGGCAATAACTGTACCTTCCGTCTCATTCCTCTCCTTACGTCTCACCTCCTTTCCAATTCTGTGGTCTCTGTGGACATATTTACGAAAGTGTTAAAACTCGTTAGCATTACTTAAATAAAACCCACTTTCCCCCTTGACCGGAACAGGCTTCTTCTTCTGAAGACATGGGCAGATGGATCGGAATTTTGCTGGCTGAGACGGGGTCCTCGACAGACCCCGGGGCTCTGCATTACGACTACATAGATGTGGAGATGTCTGCGAATGTCATCCAGACAGCCAAGCAGACCTTCTGGTAAGATCCGTTGCCATGTCACATGGCACTGAATTAAACAACTTCATGTTTTCCCTCATTTTTTTACTTTTTATGTGCGTCTGTAGCCTCAGGAGGAAAAACAACTAAAAACTCTCCCTGTTGTATTATATTAATCTAAACTTTGGTGAATTCTTTGTCATTTTAACCCTCCCCGTTTCCTATTAGAAGAAGGGTTGGCAAACTTTTCCTGTAAAAGGCAAGATAGTAAATAGTTTTGGCTTTGCGGGCCAAATATTCCCTGTTGTGACCACTCAGCTCTGCCATGGCAGCCACAGACAATACATAAACGAATGGGCGTGACTGTGTTCTAATAAAACTTTATTTGCAACCACAGGCAGTGGGCTGGCTGTGGCCTGTGGGCTGGCGTTTGCTGCCCCTGGTGTCAGGGGAACAGCCCTACGAAGCAGAAATGATTCTACAGATTGTGTAATGAGGACAGAGGTTTCAAAGCCATCAGTCATGGACTTTTAAAATTTTAATTGTGATTTTTGTTTTTTTTAAACCAGCTGTTGCATACAAACTCATTCTTTTGAATCATGATTTCTTTTTTAACACATTGATGGCAAAGATAATTATAGCTGCAGCTCTCAAAGTATGGTCCACAGATGCAGTCCAAGAGGTCAAAACTGTTTTCCTAATAATACTGAGAAATTGTTTTCCTTCTTCACTGTTGCGCCACGTGCATCAATGGTGCAAAAGCAACGGTGGGTAGCTCGGCACACTCGTCATACCACAGATGCTGTCATCGTGTCCTTCACCGCCACGCACTTGCACTGGAAGAAAATGCTGGACTCCCCTAAAATGTCCTTGATGAAGCACTAAAATGACTACTTTTTCTCTGAAAGTTGTCGAATGAACACTTATTTAATGCTCGGCCAGGAGATGCTGGAGCTAAGTAAAGATACCTTTGGCCGGTATTAGGAGTCAGACCCCTGAGTTCCCCCAGGCGGGGGTCATAGCCTTGGCAGAATGAATGAGTCTTGGACACCTGGGCCAGAAAACCTCCAGTGATGCCAGAGGTTTTCTAAAGTATAAGCCACGCCTTCTGACTGCTATTCTTTTGTGTGAAAATCAGGATGTCATAGTTCAGTACTGAGTGTTCTGTGTATGTTCATTATTTTTCCATAATAACAGTAATCAGCAAAATGCAGGTAAGTTATCATTCATTAAATAAAGCACATTTCAAGTGGCTTTTTAAGAAATGTGATATCCATAAATCAGATTTTGCAACATCTACATGTCTAGAGTGACATAAAAGAAAAGAGCTTGTGGTTGTTCACTGGTTATTTGGAAGTTGTGAGGTTTCCAGAAGCCTCTCTTAAGTCCACGTGTGGCTCCAGCCATAATCAGCACACTGACGACCCCTCTGAAGAGAAGCCTGGCGTGAAAGCAGTTTCCCCAAACACGGCTGGCTTCTCCTTTCTAAAGGAGTGGGATATTAATCTAAACCCAATGTGGGAAGGTAGCATTTCTGAGAAAGGAATGAGGGTTGCAACACTGAAAAATTATTTATTAAAAATATGCATGTAATGAGTATATGGCTGCAAGAATCTTTGCTACCTCATTAAAATCTTTATAGATGTCAGTTAGCAATAAAGTTCATTTTCATGTTTCAGTTTTCTAGCTAAACATTCTTGTAAAACTTAAGAAGAGATTTAACAAGGAAAGTATTCAAAACATAAAATATGGTAGCTTGCCAGTGTAATAAATATTCTAAGATTAAATTCCTTTTTTGCTATTATGCAAATTGGCAGTTATGAATCTTTTCAAGGTTATTAGGGAGTCTCTGTGCATTGGCTATGTCTGAGGGAGAAAGCAATGATATATTTTCGGAAGAAGACATTAAAAGAAAAAATAGTCATTTAAGTTCCCCCAGGAAAAGTGGTATATTTAGGAATATTAATAATGGTAAACTGTTGAAACATATTTTCCCGAGGCCCATTTTTAAGTGAGATATATAGATTATATGATGCAAGGGAAACATTCCGAATTTTTCTCCTGAAACTCCTCTAGAACCATGCTGTGTTGGAGACCCATGAGAAAGCTGTGCTACTGCTGATGATAAAAAGCAATGGATCCGAATGAAGGAAGAGCAGGGAATAGACAAACTGATAGGAAGCTGCTATCTCGAGTCACCTGACCTGAATTCCTGGGAGATTATGTAAAAATGTATTTCCATCACACAGGGATGAACCTTGAGGACATTATGCTCAGTGAAATCAGCCAGTCACAAGAAGATAAATACTATATGATTCCACTTCTGTGAGGCACTAGAGGAGGCAGATTCATAGCTCAGAAAGTAGAATGGAGGCTGCCAGGGGCTGGGGGTGGGGAGTTAGTGTTTCGTGGGGTCCGAGCTGCAGTTTGGGAAGATAAAGTTCTAAATGGATGGCGGAGATGGTGGCACAACAGCGTGAGGGCACCTAGTGCCGCTGAACTGTGCATTTACAGTGGTTATGAGAGTGAGTTTTATGTGTGTCTGAATGACAATATACAAATATCTCCTATGAGTGACTGACTTATGATTTGGGTTTAACAAGTGGCATGCGGTCTCTTATTTCTGCTTTTCCGTTTGGCTGAGAGTCCTGTTGTGGAAAGAGCACTAAGCAGAAGAGAGGGACCTAGTCTTGGCCCCACTAACTGTAGGTCCCGGACACGGGTTTGGGGCGCACGTCCCTCTCTGTAGGTGAGGGGTAGACTAGATGTGGCTAAGGACCCTTCCCACCAGGGATGTCCTGTGTGTCGGTGACGTCTCGCTCTTCTGACCCTGAGTCAGAAGCATCCTGCTGGTGTCTCTTCCATGCAGGTAGCTTCGGTCCTGCCCACTCGTGGTCCCCACTCCTTCCTGGCCTCTGTGTGGCAGTGTGAATGCCAGGCATACGGCTGGCCGGGAGCTGGGGGCACAAAGCAGTCGCTGCTGTGAGGAGCTCCGTGTCCCTGGGGGCGAGAGACACATAACATGCTCGTAGGAGCGACCAGTGGTGGGCGCTGGGCATAGGCAGGAGTGGCCACGCGGGGTTTTCCTTCATTCCATGACTGCCTCTCGCTAACAAAACATGTACATGGTCTTACCCCAAAATACCCTCAGGTGAGACATTCAAGTTAGAAAACCTTAAATACATATTTATAAACAAATAAAAAATCTCCTGTTATTACAGAACTCTTAAATGTTTAAATTTTTCTTTTCTTCTATTTTTTCTTTTCCTATGTACTTTTAAATAGAGAATAATCGTATACATTTTTTATAAGACAAGAGCACGAGTAGTTCTTTTGTAAATGCATGCTCTTGAGGCGGGTGTGGACGTGCATAGCGGCCTTCCGCCAGCAGAGGGCAGTAGCTGCGCCCAGAAAGCCGCTGCCTGGGCCGCCGACCGACGGCCGTGGGAGACTAATCCTTAAACCCGTTTCCTCTCGCTCCCTTCTCAGTCAGAAATCAGTTTAGCTTTGTTGCAAGACCTCTGACGAGTATGAGAGAGGCAGTTTTCACTGTCCCTGGTACCGCCCTCACTTTTTTTTGTTTACTCTCTTTTTTATTCTCTTAGTTACCGTAGAAAGGTAAGATCCCATGAAGAAATAAAATTTGGGGAAAAAAATGATTTAAAAAAAAATTCCAGACTAGTGTAGTTCACCCAGTTGGGAGAAGCTTCTTTCTTCCCTGAGCGTTCAGTTTTTTACGTACAACACACCTAAATTCCCGAGTGAACCACTCAGGCTTTCATTCCCTCGGCACGTATTTGTTGGGCGCCTTTTGTGGGCCAGCCATTGTCCCAAACACTGAGCTGACCTAGGGCAGCGAGCAGAACTGACCGGGCCCGTTCTCCTGCAGCCGGTGTTCTGGTGGGGAAAACAGGTGGGGAGTGCGTGATGATGTGCCCAGTGGTGAATGTAACAGGAAGAACCAAAGGGTAGGGGTGCTGAGGTGGGAGGGGCGCTCAGCGAGGGCCTCAGTGAAGTAACGTTCCCACAGAGGCTGAAACAAGTGAGGGGCTCTGTGAGGAGCTAGCCCCCAGGCAGGCAGAGGGGGCAAGGCCTGTGGTGACAGAGCCACAGGGAGCCTGGCTGGGGGCGATCTGGGGATGGGCCGCAGAGACTGGCCCCCACGGCCTCGCAGGCCACAGCGGTGCTTTGGATGTTCTCAAAGCCACTTCAGAGGTCACCGGAGGTTTCGAGCAGAGGGGTGACGTGTCTGGCTTGCCTCCTGAGGGGTCACACTGTCCACTGTCAGGGCTCTCTGACGTTCAGGGAGTGGAAGGCGGAAGGAAAGGTGAGCTGTCCTGAGGTGATGCTAAACGAACACTGAGAACTCGAGAAATGCTGTGAAATAAACACTCTAAAGAGCGTAGGGGCCCACAAACTTCCCCAGAAAAGGCTACGCAGTAAATATTTCAGTTTTGCAGCCTGTGTGCTCTCTGACCTTGATAATAGGGTCACGAAAGAGGCATATTGAAAGCAGCCACAGACAGTGCGTAAACGAAGGGTCAAGGCTGTGTTCCAATAAAACTTTATTTACAAAAACAGGCAGTGGGCAGGGGTGGCCCCTGCTTAGACTGCTGAGAATGAAAACGGTTGCTGTTTATTGAATGCCAGTTATGCGCCAGGCATTGCTTTATGTATCCAGCCTGCGTTGTCGCCAGGCCTTATCAGCATCCTGCCCGGTGGTGGTGTCCTACCTTATAGGTGGGGAGTGTGGCCCTAAGTACCAGCTACTGGTACTTCCTCTTGACCCCCACAGCCTCGGACGCAGCCCTGAGCATCGGGTTAGAACTCATGTAAGATTTGTCAGCTGACTGGAGTGTTTTATTCATGTCCTGTCTTTCAGCTTCATGAACAGGCGAGTCGTATCTACAAACCCGTATCTCGGGGGTGCCTCCAACGGCTACGCTCACCCCAGCGGGACAGCACTGCATTACGACGACGTCCCCTGTATAAACGGCTCGGTGAGTGTGCCACGCTCCCAGAGGGAATGGCGGCTTGTTAGAGGGCAAGAGTGTCTGAAAGTCTCTGTCATTTAGTGCCCCTGCTTTCAGTCCACATGAGATGAGGCTTTTTCATGCGGTGAGGAAGATAAAAACCCATCCCATCTCTCCTGTGCTTTCTTTTGAGCAGCTGTTCATCGCAATCTGCATTTGAACAAGTATGGGATTTGACACCACTAGACAGTTTCTCATTCAATATCACTGTCATTAATTAAAGATTTTGGCACGTCCCCAAATTTTGACTAAAGGGAAACACAGCATCTATACCTCAGATGGATCAAAATGTAACACGGTGTGAGTTATCAATGCATCGCTGTCTCCCTGTGTGAGAAAAACGCTGAGTGATCACCCTCAGAAAGCAAGTGTTGCCGTGGGGTGTTGCCCACACTCCAAACTCAAGACACCCTCCTTCAGAGGACACTTAAGGGTACACTTGGAGAACTGGGAAGCCTGCCGCCACCTTGTGCTGGGCGTATACCCACTTAGAAACTGTGCAGCTTCTGGTATTCACAGGGCCTCCAGGGTGTGTGTTTGGCCTTCGGAGTTTTGATTTGTTCTCAGTTTGTGTCTTAGGTATAAATTAGCGGGACTCATCAGTAAACGTTTGTTTCACGATGTCCCCACATTCCTCAGTCACGGCCATTCATTGAGCGTCTTCTCTGGGTCCGTCGTCCGGGTAATTAGAGGTCAGGCCTTCAGAGTCCACAGTCGTGGGAAAGGCTCACGAAAACCGTCCTATCACTTGTCCCCCAGTTCTGGGTAGGTTTGAATTGGCCTCTCTGTGTTAGGATGTTTCAAAGGTGGACATAGAGTGTGTTCACTGTGAGTTTTTAAGCTTTGGAGGTATTTTGGATTTTTTTCTACTGTTTTGCTTCCCCATTCTATTCTTAGTATTTTGATGGATGTCACCACTCAGCTCCCTGTTACCCATCATCATAAAATTCATACCTGCCCAGGCAGGAACCAGGAGACCATTGCCTTCCTGAGGGCAGGGACTCCTAGAGCTCAGAATTGTAAGCAAACTGGAAGTCAGGGTACGTGCCATGGGCCTTCTCCGTCAGACCCCCTCCCGCCATCGGGCCTGCCTGCGTGTGTGTGGGGGAGCGGGGGGCAGACTGTCCACGGCTCTTTGACTCTCAACAGGGATGTCTGTGCATCACAGCCTTCCCCCTTCCCTCCTCCCCTTCCTCCTGTCCTCTCTCCCTCCTCCCTGCCCTCCTTACTCCCCCTCCTTCCTTATTTTCCGAGGCTCCTAGTGTCCAGACTCTCTGCTAGGGACTGGAACAAAATGGATAAGGTACAGCCTTAAGCGGCCTCCCAGTCTAGTGGGAGAGAAAAGAGGTGGTGGGAGGAGAGCTGAGGCACCTGCAGCACCTATTCAAGTGCAGGTGAAGGCCGGTCAGGTTCATGGTTGGCATGGGCCTCAGGGTGTGAGCAGAGCCTCTGTGACAGTCCAGCCTGGCTGCAGAGTCCATCCAACAGAGTCCTGCCTGAGTCTGGGGTGGTCAAGGGCAGGGAGGGGCGACGCGTCCTGTCCCACCACAAGGAAGCATTAGGGCGTCAGTCTCCTTGCCCGCCATTCCCACCACCATCTTTGCCATGGGGCCTCCAGAGTTTGAGGGCCTCCTGGTGCCCAGTGCACCACAGCCCTGCACCCCTGTGGAGAGGCTCGTGTGAGCCCACCCACTTAGGAAAAGCCCCACGGTGACCCGTACAAGCAGGGGTCTGTCGGGGCGCTGTGCCTATGCCAGTCACTGCACCATTTTCAAGGTGGCCCTGGCTCTCCTGGTCCCCGTTTGCTCTGTGCAGCCACCCGCTCCTTATGACCGAGCAGCCTCAGCCCTGAGTTTGCCCCGCTGTCGTCCAGACAACGGTCAGCTTCCGGAAAACTGACACCCAAACCTATCTTGGAATCTCCCTCCCAGAGACCCTTTCACATCCTCAGAGGGTTTCCTCATGAAAGTAGGAGGCTGAGCTTCGGGTTTGGAGGACCAGGGGCTACCCAGATACTCGGCTAGTGCCGCTGTCCCAGCCCGCTCTGATCGTTGTGTGGGTGCCGGCCATGCCCGGGTCACTCACAGCTGGATCTTTTGGAACTCGAAATGTGCTGTTCCCAGAGGGCTGCGTTTGGGAATTGTGTCCCGTGGGTGTACTGCGGCCGGGCATTCTGGTGTCTAGGACATAGTGTCGCGTGCACAGCTTCGGGGCCCCTGGCTGGTGAAGGCCTTGGAGGCGCAGACCTTCCTCACACCACTTTCCCACATGCTGGACCCTGCCACCAGGCCACCAGTCTCTCGTTAGGAGGGCTTCATTGCTCTGTTCCGTGAAGTTCAGCCTTCTGACCCCAAACCTGACATATTAGCAGCGTTTCAAGTTCACTGACCTTACCCATTCAGTGCCCCCCGCCGAGGCCCAAAGCAAGATGAAAGTGAGTCTCAAAAGGATCTTCTGACCCGCACACGTGCAAGCACACACACACTTTTGATCTAGAAACTTCTATGCAGTTTCTGAGTCTTCCATGTGATTTAATCCCCTGGTATTTTAGGAAAATGATAGTCTCGTCTGGACCATTTTAACCCTGGACAAATATATGCTCAGTTGTCATTATGAAACTCTCACATCCAAGTTTATCTGCATGTTCCGTTATTTTTAGATTGTAGTTGGGTCCCCAGCATCACAAAAACAGACACACTGAAGTGACTGCAAAGAAAGAAGAACACTCCTACTATGAAATCTTAAAGCTTTTTCTATTTTTATAGTAAAAGCCTGTAATTACAGTCTTGCAGAAAGAAGCTCTGCAAGAAGGATATAAAAATAGGGGAAAATTAGCATAATATATGAATTAATTTTTTTTTTTTTTGTAAACGCAAAGCAATTTATAGAGACCTTAAAACTTAAAAGGATCTGGTTGCGGTTGTTAGTTTGGGGTTTTTAATGTGTAATTTAATGTCTGTGTCCTAACGTGGCTTGTGGCTATTTTAGTCCTTTATAAGGAGGTTTTCCGCTGAAATAATGCCAGTATATCAATTATACTTGGAGACATCCTATTTTCTGTGATGACCTCATTTCTTTCTTTTTACAGACTGTGTTCTGGTTACGGCACCTTAATCAGCCCTAACCAAGCCCGGGCCGCAGTGCAGGCTGACACCCCCACAACGCCAGTCAGCGGTGTTGCAGGCGTGGACGGCTCACGGGCCCAAGGCCCACGCAGCGTCCTGTGCCGTGTGCCCTTAGCACCGCTGCTCAGGCCAGCTCGCCTCCGCCAGCCCTGTGACCATTGTGCCTCAGTTTCCTCCTACTTCATAGGATCCCCCTGAGAATTACAGGGTTCGAGATTTGGAAAGCCTTTAAAACAATTGTCTAGACCATATGATTACTGTACAACAAGACGCAGCGCTTCGGGGGGCTCTCGCCATGGTTGCTCGGTCCCTGGGTGCCCTGTCCGGCTTCCCTTCTACCACGTTGCTTTGTTTTCTGGATCAGGACTTCCATCCGAAATCTGGTCCTTTAAAGAAAGAAATGTCAAGTCACTTCTTTTTCCTGCTTTAAAAAACAGACCAAAAACTTCATAAGCCTGTGATTCTGGGATGACTTCAGGAAGAAAGAAAATTTTCCTGAAGTCCCCAAAAGCAGAAGAGTTCTTCTGAATCAGTTCACCTATAGTACTTGTGTGTCCGTGTTTTATTGATAACAGTTGGGGGTATGTGCACATGTTTGGGGGTGCTAATAACGTCTCACTGTGCTAAAATCTGCTGTGCTTTCTGTGGCCGAGACACTAACGACAAAGCTGTGTGTGTTACAGTGGGAACCCGAAGATGGCTTTCCTGCTTCCTGTAGCGGAGGCCTGGGAGAAGAGGTGCTTTATGATAACGCAGTCCTGTACGATAACTTGCCGTCTCCGAAAATCTTTGCGCGCCACCCGCCTGCTGACAGGAAGGCTTCTAGGCTGTCTACTGACAAACTGTCCTGTAACCATTACAAACACCCCACCTCCTGCGGCCTCCCTTCCGCTCAGTCTGTCACTAACACCTCTTCTGTGGGGAGGGCGTCTCTCGGGCTCGGCTCCCAGGTACAGCATCGCATTCTGTCATGTTCTAGAATCCTCTTTCAGTCAGGGTTCTCCTACAAAGTTTTGCAATGATACCAACTTGTAGTAAGGGAAACCCATCAAGGGTAAAGCATAATTTATTTCTCCCCAGCTAGAAAGTAATTTGCAAGTGCAATCAACGTTTGGCCACCCAGGCACTGATGAAATATTTCTAACTGGTTCATGGTTAAAGCACCATATTTCTTCACCTACATCTGGCTCTCTTTCCATTCTTGGAAAACTCCCCAGTGAATTTTATGAATTATGTCATCTAAAGGCAAAGATTCTAAAAAGGACAGGGACAGTGAGACTTTTCAGAAGATTCTTGAGCTGCAAGTTTTTTTAATGTGTCCATTACATGTCAGGGAGGAACGGTGGACTCCAGGTAGTAACTGCTTTTTGATCTTCAACGTTAAATAGGATTGTTCAGAGTACTGTGGTATTTTTCCATAATGAGTATAAAAGTGTGCTCCCTACAATCAAGCAATAAGGATTATGGATTGTCATTGACTCACTGAATGATATACTTATCATTCAACCTTGATATTGAACTGTTGCTTGTCCCACACGTCACATTTATGGCAAGCTGTAACATGTCAGTGTAAATACTGATTTGTGTTTTCACGCATTTTCAACCTAAGAATTTTTTTATACGTTGAATAGAGATCTATACGTCATATGTAAGAATGCTCTACACACACAAAGCAGACGGACACATTTTAGATTTTTTTCTTTTCCCTCTGTTTTTGCGGTAATCTTGAAAAAAAAATGATGAATGCCCAGAAGACCCTAGAATTTCAGATCATGGTAGCATATAGCAACTTTTCCCAACCGATTGGTTTCACCAGAATCCCATGGAAAGTTTTGTTTGTTTTTTATTTTTAATGACAGTTGTTCAGATCCCAGCTCTGGAAAGTCTCTTGGGTGAGTGTGAGGGGCCCAGACCCATGTGTGGTCAGGCGTGGGAGCCATTGGCCTCTAGTGTTTTTGAGTCCTTATGTCGAAAGTCTGGTAGTTTGCTGAGCAAACGGAGGCTCCGAAAGTGTCAGTGTCTCGCTCAGCAGCTCCTAGGTGCTGGAGCCAGAATTTGAATCTAGGCTCTAATGACTCCCGAACATGGGCCCATGGCAGGAGGAGGTGGAGTGATGGAAAAGCATAACCTAGACTTAGCCTTTACCCTCCAGCTGAAAGCATCACACAGCTAAGGCGCACGCCCGCACTTGAGCAAAATGCAGCATTTGTTGGCCTGCAGCAATCCAAGAAGTAGGGGTACTATTGGATTTTTTTAAAAACCTGTGGTTGGTCAAAATTTAGTTCAAACTGTTTCTAGGTCGTGAGTCTTGTTTCCTCAGACACTGTCAATGAGTCAAAAGTAGTTATTGATCCCATTAGGGCGCCAGGCAGCTTAGAAGCGCTAGAAGCAGGATGTGGTTGCACAGTCATGCTGCTCCCAGAAAGAGCGTTCCAGAAAAGAAACGCTGTTTGTCAGAAACAGACTTAAGCAATCTCAGCCCAGTCACTTAGTACCCCGGTACCCGACTGCCTGTGCCGGTGTCCAGACCAGCAGTAGTGATCTCCCAGCAGAAGCACATACTTTTTACTGCATTCCAGCTGAGGACATCCGAGAGTCCCTCCATACTGGAACCTCTTAGCCAGTCGGGGGAGATCCCAGCAGTCCAGTGCTTGGGAACCATATCGGTTTTCTACGACCCTCATGTTTTTCTGTCTGTGCTACATGCTACTTAGCGTCAGAGACTGAAACGATTTACTGCAAAAAAAGCTTTTTTGATCGTTTGTTTTTAATTTTCTCATATATTTATTTCAACAGTTGAAGGGTAAAAAGCCCCCAGTAGCGTCCAGTGGAGTTACAGGAAAAGGGAAGGCTCTGAGCAGTCAGCAGAAGAAAGCGGATTCGGCAGCCGGCGTGAAGCGCACACCTTCAAGTAAGGTTATCCCTGGTGTCGTGTTCTAGTAGTAGCTGCAGGTTGCAGAGTTGGGCTGGATGAGCCATCTTCCCATCTCCCCACTCGGGGAGACAATGCCGGGTTTGGGGGGTCAGTGGGCTTGATGGGACTGTGGCAGCGTCATCCTCATTTGCTGGGTGGGAGAATGGTGACAATTCTTCCCCCAGCCTTTATGACAGTTGTATAGGAAAGGAAAAGCAGAGCTGGTTTGTTAACTGTAGAAGTGGTGAAACACATTTAAGTGTGAGGCAGCGGTACCGTGTTTCCCTGAAAATAAGACCTGGCCGGACCATCACCTCTAATGCGTCTTTTGGAGCAAAAATTAATATAAAATCCCGGTCTTACTTTACTAGAAGACCCGGTCTT
Organism: Rhinolophus sinicus; assembly: GCF_057876585.1. Lineage (NCBI taxonomy): Eukaryota > Metazoa > Chordata > Mammalia > Chiroptera > Rhinolophidae > Rhinolophus > Rhinolophus sinicus. The sequence continues at coordinate 212,429,963 of NC_142501.1, read as the reverse complement.
ATTTTACTATAAGACTGGGTCTATATAATATAATATAATATAATATAATATAATATAATATAATACCTGGTCTTATATTAATTTTTGCTCCCAAAGACTCATTAGAGCTGATGGTCTGGCTAGGTCTCATTTTCAGAGAAACAGGGTAGGTGCAGGCTGCAGTGCAGCTGCAAGGGCCCTGGACTTGGGGCCCAGGGACCTCGGTTTATGTCCCTGATCTGTTGGGGACTTAGTGACTTCAGTCGAGTCACATACACACTCTAAACTCAGCTTCCATGTGTTAGCTGTACACGAGTGGCTACTGTGATTTATTTCTATGGTGAAGTGACCCAGGTAATAACGGACTCCAGAGCACTAGAGAAATATGGAGTTAGGCAGGATCCTGGTCCCGCAGTGCCGGGCCGTCGCCTGTCCTCCTGCCTCATTCTCAGAGGCACCTCTTAAGGGTAGGTGTTGTCATCCACCCTGCTGTGTACACGTGGAAATGGCCTCTGAGGGATTCTGTGGCTTCCCCAGGGCTCACAGCGGGGGGATAACAACCAGAGTGAGCACCAGGTTTTACCCGAAGCTGGCAGGGGACAACCGAGCAGAGGAGCAACGACCCAAGGGGACTCGGTACCCTCCCTTTTCTACAGGTGGATAAAGCTGGACAACACTGTTATCAGGCATAATGGTGTTTCTTCAGCCTGGTGATGCTGGGCGCCTCTTCACTCGGCAGCCAGGTGCCATGTACCCACGTAAGGTGCTCGGCTTGTTGGTGGGCTGCGAAGATAAGACAGAGGAGGTGCTTGGGTCTGGCAGAGAATCACACAGCGGGCACGCAGAGGGGCCCGCGAAGCACGGGTGCATACGAGGCTCAGCAGCTCCCGTGGTCGGGGCTGGCAGGGAAGGGTTCCAGGCAGGGAGATGCGAGTCGGGCCTGTGAGTGTGACAGGGCCGCTGTGACGTTGTGTCTCTGCTTTGTGCCTCTGGCTCTGTAGCTGGAGGAGCAGTGTGCGCGTGAATGAACGAGCACGAGCAGCTGCTTCCAGTTAGTGCCCTCTGACCACCCGACACTAGCTGACCTCCGAGTGCACCGAGATGTAGTGTCACGGGCAGAGTACACGGGGGTGGGGAGGCTGGCTTTGTGCTTGGCCCTACACGTGGACCAGCCTCAGCAGGAGAGGCTGCTTCTGCCCCAAGGAAAGCGGTCTGTTCTTCACGTAAACTTGTCTCTGCGGTGGTTCTCCTCAAACGCACGTTTTAGGCAGGCAGGTCAGGAGCCAGTTGGGCCAAATCCTTGTTTATCATTATTTGTGTAATGTGCTGACTTATCGGGACCTTATCTCTTTGGCGACCTCATTTCCTAATGCAGTCGGGTGTGCTTATATTCACTTAAAATGTTAGGGTCGTTCACGTGGGGCGAGGGATAACTTGTGCTTTCTGTGCGAGGCCCAGTGCCACGCCATTCTGTGAGTACCTGGGCTGATTTTGTTCCCTAGATGATTTATTCATTCCTTTATTTTATGAGACCTTCTGGTGAGAATTTTTATTAACTGTGGTGACATCTAATGGTGACAACAGAGAAATAATTGCATCTGTGTTTTTGCTGAATTCAGCTAGTTACATTGCAGACTGGATGGGGTTTATTGCATGGGGACCAGATGATGGGGAAATGTATAGGTTACTACATAGCGGTTTGTCGGGGGAGCGTCGTAGCTCAGAAATAAGTGCCTAGAGTTTCGATGTTGCCCTTTGCAGAGCGTCCTGACCCTGAGCCAGAGAGCGGTACTTTGGTTTCAGCTGGGTGGTTTGGGCAGCTCAGGCTGTGGTCCCTTTCTACGGTCTGTGTGCGTGTTGTGTTTCTTAGGAAGGGAAAGATGAGTGGGGAGTGGTGACTTCCGGCTGCCCGCATCAGTGCAGTGTTTTGTTGCGGTCCCTGTGGTTTGCGTTGCAGGAGTTGATGCGTTCGGCAGTTGGGAGCAGTGCTGGAAGCGGCTCCCACTGCCTCTGTGCACAGGGCGCTGGGGCCTGTGTTCTCACTGACTGTGATTGGCGCTGCCGGGGCGTGGCCACCACCTCCCAGGTGTCAGATGCTTCTGTGAGATGGTTTTTGGGTAATACATCGAATTCTTTAAAACCTACAAGGTAGGTCTTACCACGTGTGCTTTACAGCGGGGGGAGCAGAGGCTCGGGGAAAGCAGCTGCCTGCCTGGCCCACTGCCTTCATCATTAACTGGTACGCCACCCCCTACCCCTGCTAACGTTGTTTCTAGTTGAGAGCAGTCAGACGTGCAGATAAGTAATCGGGGTGCATTGTGGAATATGGAGAGGCTGTGTGTGTGAGGGCTGGGGGACCTCTGAGCTGCAGTCAGGTCTGAGTGGTTACCCGTCGGAAGCAGTGGGGGACGCTGGAAGCTTCAAGAATGGTGGCCCTGGGTCAGTCTTGGCCTTATTGCAGTGTATTTTCACAGAAGCCGTTTCTAAATTACTGTTATCAAAGGCCAGCATACTTAGAGGAAAAGCGCACAGGTGCAGGATTCTAATGTCATGTGCAGCAGTGATGTGACATTGGCCAGATCCCGCCGGTATCCCTAAGACGGGGTTCTTCTTCATTCACTCCCTCATTTTATTTAATGAGCATTTACGAGTGCTCATTTTATGTTTGTTCTGAGTGCTTTATAAATAGTAACTTAATCCTCTTAACAACCCTATGAGTTATCCCCATTTCACAGATGAGCAACTGAGGCACAGAGAGATTAAGTACCTTGTTCAAGGTCATGCAGCGACAGGTGACAAGCTGGGATTCAAACCTAGACAGTCGGGTGCAGACCCACCCTCTGTTGCCTCTTCATTATCTCATTTGTTCATCCGTTCACCAACCGGTACTTATCACATGCTCAGTCCTCCCAGGTACCGTCTCAGAGCGGCAGATGTAGCTGCCACCAAGTCAGCAGAACAAGCAGATGGCGGAGTCGCAGGGTCAGATGTGACGGTGTCATGCACATGTTTTGAAAAATACGGACAACTACACAAATTCCGAGATGCCTGGATATTGATAACCTCCTTTCTCTTCAGGGTGTAGAATGTTCACTGTCCACCTGAGGTGCTTGCCTGCAAGGGAAGAGAATCAAAGGAATTTCCTAGCATTTTATTTTTGTTGTTTCAATTGAAGAGCTTAACATGCTCCCCCGCCCCTTTATTTTAAAGCTTTTATTTATTTAAGTGTGTTTTTCCAGGACCCATCAGCTCCAAATCAAGTAGTTGTTTCAGTCTAGTTGTGGAGGGCGCAGCTCGCACTGGCCCATGTGGGGATCGAACTGGCAACCCTGTTGTTAGGAGCACCGGGCTCTAACCAACTGTAACCGGCTGCCACTGCTATTTTCATTTTTAAAATTTGTTTCAAAGAGTCTGGGATCATTTGAACTATTTTGTTTAGTTCAAACTGGTCCTGTTCTTTCTCTTATTGAATCAGTGGAAAGCACTTGAGTTCCTTTTGCCGAGCTGGCTGATTGAGTCGGCTTTGTGAGTCCCCTAATACCTTCTTGGTTAAACCTGACTTTCCACTGCTGCTTTGTTTCCGTAAGATGCTGATCAGTACAAGTACGGCAAGAACCGGGTGGAAGCAGACGCCAAGCGGCTGCAGACCAAGGAAGAGGAGCTGCTGAGAAGGAAGGAAGGCCTGCGGAACAGGCTGGCCCAGCTCCGGAAAGAGAGGCGAGACCTGCGGGCCGCCATTGAAGTGAACGCCGGTATGAGACGCCCACTCGTGTCAGAGTCTAGATTGCCTCTGCTCTGCCCGCAGGGCCTGTAGCTCAGCTGGCTCTCGTCTTAGTAAGACCCCCTCATTCGTGCAGTGCTTCTTGGAGTCGGGAAGCGTTGCTGGTGAGCGCAAGGCAGGTGCCAAGGTGACGGAATGACGGACAGGCAGCGGTCCAGGCCTGGCCCTGCTCCTGCCCACTGAGGCTGGCAGGTTACGGGGAGCTGTCCCGGCCTCCAGGGCGGACGGCCTGGAGCCTGTGCACTGTGTGTGCTGAGGCAGTTGGGTTTCTCAGCAGGAAGACGGCCCACAGGGCAGGTCACGTTCAGAAGCCCACGTCGAGGTCTCTGGATGGTGGAAAGAGCCCTCCATTCCCTGAGAAGGGACTGCTGAGAGCAGGCAGTGTCTGAGGTCTTGGAAGGGAGGACGGGAGGAGGCCAGGCCAGTGGCAAGAAGCCCCGGAGAGGCGCTGAGCGTCCGGCAGGCAGTCACAGGGAAGCGAGTGAGGTGCTGTCTGCATCCGGCTTATTCTCGCCGGCAGAAGCGAGGTGTGCGGTTCCTGGCCCTGGGGAAGTACATGCGCCGTGGCTCCAGATTGTTCTGACCCCGGGGCAGAACCGACTCTAGATTTCCATGCTGGGAGCTCGGAGTGGGAGCAGGGCAGGCGGGCCGGTGTGGAGGACGGGACAGTCTGGAGGGGAAATGCCTCCTCTCAGGTGGTCACCGTGCAGGGACGAGCTGGCACGCAGGCGCACGGAATTCGAGCCTTTTCTGACTTTGTGCCGAAAGGAGTTTTAGGAAAGGAAGTGCTGTTGGAGTTTGAAGAATGGGAGGCAGCTGTTGGCTGAGCGGGTCAGAGCTGACGTGTGGGAGGAGGCGGGAGGGGGCACGTGGCACAGGCCTCCGGGGCAGGCAGAGTAAGCCAGGGAGTTGTCCAGGTGTAGCATAGTGAAGATGCAGAGAGATTCCAGCAGCTTTTGGCCTCGAAAACTGAGAAGGTCACGTGCCACGAGCACGAGACCAGGGCCATGGGCACCAGTTGGTCATTGCCTTGGAATCATTTTTCTTGTCTGTCCAATGGGTACGACACCTGCCTTCCTGTGCCACTGGAACCATTTCAAATAAAATAAATAGAGCAGGTGAGCTTGAGGAAACGTGTGTCGTGTTCTGTGGAGGGGCAGGCTGTGTTGTATGTTGACCACAGGGGCAGAGCAGGTGACTCATGAGGACGTGGTAGAAGGATTAGGACAGGAAAATACTCAGACTTTCCAAGTCAGGGACGCCTTTGGAAGCCATGCAGTTTAATTCCACATTTTAAAATGAGTGTATTGAGGCACAGGGCCAGAACTGGAATTGTGAGAATCAAGGTCTCCTGCTTCCGGGTCCATATTCTCCCAGCAGCAGCCAAGGCAATTGGTGAGAAAATGACTTGGCTCCTTTAAAGAACAGTTGAGTTTCGTAGGGAGGACTCAAGTCAGGGGATCTCAACCCCCGAAATCTCACAGAGCCCCCCATGGGGGCACCAAGCATCTGCCCGCTGGTACTATGACCCTTTGTCTGGTTGGCGCCACACTGTTTCTCTGGGTTTCAGGCAGGAAGACCCAGCTGATCCTGGAGGAGAAGTTAAAGACGCTGGAGGACGAGTGTAAGCAGAAGGAGACAGAGCGTGTCAACTTGGAGCTTGAGCTGACGGAGGTCAAGGAGAGCCTGAGGAAAGCCCTGGCTGGCGGGATCACCCTGGGGCTGGCCATCGAGCCCCGGTCAGGGACCTCGAGTCCACAGGTAACGTCTGCCAGCCCCCGAAGCGGCTGCGCGGTCGCGGGCGTCCAGGGAAATGCCCCCGTGACTTTCTGAAGGAGCCACTGGTCGTCCCCTAGCCTCAGCACGGCAGATACACCACGCGCGTCCCCTTCAGACACTTCCTCAACTGTGTGCTAAGTTCACTGACACTAAGTGTTCTTAATGCTTTCTCCGAGCTTTTAAAAAGGTGGTGGAGACACCGAGCCTGTTTTCTTCCCCGTTACAAAATCTGATTGTAATAGGTACAGTCCGGTTTGTCCCTTTTGAATCATGTCCTAATTTGATGCCACTTCATGAGGTACAAACTTGAATTCAGTGTAGCTGATTCTTATAAAATGTCTAGCATGTCCTTAAATTGTGCCGGGCACGGGGGAACTGGCAACGAATGAAGCAGTCTGTATCCTCTTCGATTCGAATAGAACAAATGGAAATCATTTGTCACACGAGAATTACCACCTTAATGATAATCATCTACTGCTCGCTCATTTGTCTTTTCCGCATGAGTATTCCGTGGACTCCTTTCCACCCGGTGAGTCGGGCATTACTGCTTCCATTTTACAATGAGGAATGGAGGCCCAGAGAAGGAAAGTGAACGTGCCCGAGAGCAGACAGCTAACACGGGGCAGGCCTGAACCCAGCTCCTTCCTTCTCAGCTGAGGGCCACCACCACCACCCCACGTCCCCTTCCCGAGGGCTCGCTTCCGGTCCTTTCCAAACTGGCAAACTGCCCCTCCCCACAGCACTGGGGCGGCTCCGTGGGGAAGATAAGATATATGGATTCATGATGTGTGGCACCCCTCACCACTGCCCACCAGCCCCGCCATGTCCCCTGGTTCACCTCATTCGCCCACTCTCCACAGAAACCATCTCAAAACTTCTCCCTTCTCCTCCAAACCCTGTTTTCTGGTCCCTTCCAGTGAGCCTCCCCCACACACTTGCGGAGATGCCTCCCCCTCTTGCCAGAGCTCTTCTAGCAGCACGGCAGGCGCTCCCATCACCAAAACCACGACACCCACCGTGGGCCACTTCTTTCAGCCACAGCTGAGTGGAGTGTTTGGGAAGTGGCTCTGGGATCACACAGGCCAGCATTTGAGGTGACTCAACCTCTCTAGGCTGCGGTTTTCACCTGTAAAATGCGGGCAGTAGTATTCCCTACGGCCGGGATCGTGTATGGTAGCTCTTGGCACCGTGCCTCGCCAAAGAAAGTGTTTGCCCATCCATTCCGATATGTGTTAACTCATTCATTCATTCATCCCACAACTTATGGGCAGATATGTGCCCTGCTTCCTCTGGGTGCCAGGAGCTGCGCTAGGGGCTCAGCAGTGAACTTGATAGATGAGCATCGCTGTGTTCACAGCTTATATTCTAGTGAGGGGAGACAGCCCAGTAAGATATTTATGTCAGATGTTGATAAGTGCTATGGAGAGGACAGCAGGGAACGCGGTGCTCTTAGAGCCCAAGGCCTGAGGGCGACGCAGACTTCTAAGTGTTCCACGTCATCGGGGCCGAGGGCACAGGGAGGCCAGTTGTAACTGGAAGTGGTGGTAAGGCTGTGAGCCCTGCCCGACATGGGGCAGGGGTCTTTTCTCAACACTCACTGACTTCTGGGCCCCTGGTGACCCTTGTCAGAGGCGGGCTGGAGGCAGGGTAGCATGTGGCCCCTGTGGCCCTCTTGACCTCCCTGGAGTGTGGGCTGAGGAACTGCTGGCATTGCCACCTTTGGGTCCCCTTAGAGGGGATGTGCTACGCCCCAGACCCCAACCTCTGACTGCAGGCGCTGTCTGACCTTCTCTCCTGTATCTTCAGCTCTTCCCCCCCTCCCCCCCCCCGCTTCCTCCAAAGCATTTCTAGATTCTCTAGTTTGTTCCACCTTAAAAGAAGGATTCTGCCTTGGCCCCACATTCCTCTCCAGTTACCGTCCTGTGGCCCACACCTTCTCTTTCCTATTAAACTGGAAATAGTGGTCTGTACTCAGGGTGTCCAGCTCAGCCGGCTCACTTCACTCGCTGTGGCTCGGCTCCTCCCCGAACCTGCTTTCATCAAGGTGACCTCCAGAACTAGCAACTTTCTGTGTGTGCGGTGACCCCACATTTCCTGGGTGTTTCCCTGACTCTCAAGAGTCTCGCTCTTGGCCCCCTTTTGTCCGCTCTTTCCTCTTTGGCCCAGATAGTCAGGTGCGTCCTTCTGAAGCTGTAGGACCTGCGTTGGAGCTCGCACTCAGACCACGGGCTTGCCGCTTTCTCTCTTTTGAGGACCTCTGCCTGGACTTGGGTTGCCATCCTGTGCCCGGCGTCGCAGCTCTGCATCTTTTCTGCCCAGACCATGTCCTCGGACTAGCAGCTTGTTAGAGGGACGCGTCCCAGAGGAGTGGCACATGCTGTCGAGCCGGTCCCAGGGAGAGACGGTGTTAATGTCTCCATCCCCCATGCCCTCTCGGCCAAAGCTGCCTTTTCAAAGCATTTCCAAGTAACCCGGACATGGGCAAAGCTGGCTGCTTGGGGCCCATGGTCAGCAGCCCCACGGGGGTTCTAAACGACGTTCTAATGGCACATGAAGCACTGTTCTCCCAAAGCAATGTGCCGTGTGACCTGGCCAGGGGTGGTCCGTGTCACATCACACAGGAACAACAGCAGGTGTTTTCCTCGGAGCCCTGATGCGGGTATTGCTGTGGCTTGCCCCGGAAGACCCTCCTGGAAGGACCAAGGCTGGGGGTCTGGGCCCCGGAAAGGACATGCTGTTCACTTCAGGCTTCCAGAAAACGTCTTCCTTGGTCGTGTGCTCACTGTGCTGTGAGCTGGCAGGACCCTCCGTGGTGATCAGCGCTAGGGTCGCTTCAGTGAGCTGAAGCTGCAGCGGCGCTTCCAGGAGCTCATGGCCCAGGCTGCCACTGGTCGAGGTCCCCGCGTTTCTGCGGCCTGGGTGCCACAGGTGGCTGTGGACATAAGTCATCTTGGAAATCAGAAAGCACTGTGCACAGGGACACGTTGGAGGCTGCGTGATGGGGCTGGAGGGGCCGCATTGAATGCGGGGACGTGGCCTGCAGCCCGCCTTCCCCACCTCCCGTCAGCAGCCTCACTCGGTCTTTCTGTCTGTAAAATGGACGTGTGAAAGTCGCACTTAGTTATATTTATAGGTACAGTAGCACCTCGGTTTTCAAACGTCTCCATTGACGAACATTTTGTTTTACGAATGCCATAAACCCGGAAGTAAATGCTTCGGTTTTTGAACACGCCTCTGAAGTCAAACGTCACGCGGCTTCCGCTGAGTGCGAGATCCTGAGGCCTCGCTGTCGGCTGTTTTCCAACGTTTCAGAACTCGAACAGTCTTCCGGGACGGATTATGTTCGAAAACCGAGGTACCGCTGTATATGTATATATATGGTGGTCCTTGTTATTGTTATTTTTGCCTATTTCCAAAACCCATTGTTGTCTTTAAAGTAAACCATTTCCTGCTGGGACGTAGTGATGCTTGGAAAGCACAGCTCACACCTGGTCTTGTCTCTGTGTTAAGTCTCCAGTCTTCAGGCACCGGACTCTGGAGAACTCGCCCATGTCCAGCTGTGAGACCAGTGATGCCGAGGGCCCACTTCCTGTGAACAGCGCGGCCGTCCTAAAGAAGAGCCAGCCAGCCGGCAGCTCCCCCTGCCGGGGGCACGTGCTTCGGAAAGCCAAGGTCAGTGCCCTCACCCCTCGTGCTGGCAGGGTATACCAGAATTGATGGGGGGGCGCAGACTGATGGGGGCGCAGGCTGATGGGGGCGCAGGCTGATGGGGGCGCAGACTGATGGGGCTGCAGTCTGATGGGGGACACTAGCTGATGGGGGGCTGCTGATTGACGGGGGCACAGACTGGTGAGGGCACAGTCTGATGGTGGGGGCACAGGCACACCGCAGGCACTTCAGCTACAGGCTCTTGCGGGAGGGACGAAGGAGTTCTACACCTTCCGTTAGATGCCATTTCTGAATGTCTTCCAACTCCTTCCAACAGTCAGACTCGCCTTCGGGCATCCTTTTCAAAGGCACAAAGGACTAGAATCTTCCCAAAGGCATTTACCATCTGGTATCAGGAAAGCCAGCGGCTCTGCTCTGTCTCAGGAGCAGGCAGGACTCCTGGCTTCTCCTGATGTGGTTTCTCACTGGGGCGTAGAGCCTGGGGGAGCTGACCTGGAACTCTGTCCAGGCCCCGTTTTCTCCAGCCCCCCACCCTCAGCCTTATCCATCAGTCGTCGAGGGCAGTGGGGACTCTTAGGTCCGTCCTACAGTGTCTTCCAGTCTCTGGTGCGATCAGCCACTAACACTTTTTGATGCTAAGCTTACAACTCTCTGAAAAATCTAAAAACTGTTTATAGTTTGTCAAAGCAGTATAGTTTATCTTGATAGCAGTAACTGAAAGTGTGTCATATGGAAAAATCATCCTTGGTACAATGGCATTAATTCATCCAGATGAATTTAATTTGTTCTGACAAATGTGGAGGCCAGACATCCTCCCTTCACTGCCTCTGGGGCCTCCAATTGCTGTCATGGCTTTTGTTCTCTGGCAGCTTGGGAGCCCATTCCAAATTGGCTAGAAATATGTTATTTTCTGCAAGGTGGGTCTGGTGTTAGATAAGAAAGCGAATGTTAACCACTGGCTACACTTGATGTGTTCACGGGAGGGTCACTGGTGACCCACCCGCTCGAGAATTGGTCCTTCACAGCAGATGTGTTGGACTGAAGACTGTGGGTTGGTCAATTTAGGGAAAAGAAGGATTGTTGGGCGTCATTCTGTGACTTCCCTCAGCATTCATCAAGTGTTCTTGGTTTGTAACTGTTGTGCTCATTTACAGGGGACTGTGTTTTTACTGAGAGATTTAGAACTGAGCTGCCCAATAAAATCCCCTAATGATTTGCAGATGAGAACTGCACTACAAGTATTTCAGTTATTCGGTTCTTTACTGTCACAGAAACCAGACTTACAGCTATGCAAGTGAAGCCTCCGAAGGGCTGCCCTTACTGGCTGTGCCCACCCCATCCTGAGGCCCGGGCACTCCGGCTCCTGCCGCTTTGTCACGACCGGCCCACACTCACAGGGGGACATGCAGACAACACGGAGGAAGTAGCCAGGAGGAGTCTTGCTAAAAGAATGGGATTGGGCGGGGGTCGGGGGGGACCAGATTCCTGAAAACAGTGACAAGGGACCATGGCTGCAGGAAGGGGTGGCAGTGTGGCCTTTTGACTCGGGGGCTGTGGCCGTGCGTTCAGAGCTGCGCATGGGAGCCATTTCCACAGGCATCGGCGCTGGGCTGCCCCACAGATTGCACCAGCCATTGACATGCCCTGCCTTTCTGAACCGCACTGCCAGGGCCTCCGGGCTGGGCAGTGTCCCTGGAGCTCTCCATCTGGTGCTCTGCTTGGTGGCGGTGTTACCGTTGCTGAATGTGGGCGGTGAGCACTGGCGGTGTCTGCAGGTGGCAGTCGTGTCCTCGCTGAGACCGGCAGTGCCATAGCTTGGTGAGCTGGGCGGAGACTGCCAGTTAGTGCTGGTCTCGTGCTCGTCCTCCCAGCGTCCTCCCAGCGTCTCTATTGACAGCGGCCCACGTGGTTGTCCCAGGGGGACTGGGAAACAGCATATGCTCTGGGAAACAGCTGCCTCTGCTCTCACGTGCAGGCGACGCCGAGGAAGCAGCCAGGAGTCTCGCCCACAGCCTCCCCACATGAGTGGGACAGGGCAGGGGTTTCCTGGACCTAGACGGCCTGTCCTCGCTGCAGAGCCAGGTGCTGAGTGCTCGCAGGTGGTTATGTAGCTCTGTTTTGGTTTCTGCCAGTGTGCTACTAACGTGTTGTTAACCATTCACTGCACTTGAACTTTTGATTCTAGAAAAGGTGAGACATTCTTGATTTTATACGGTATGTGAAGGTGTGCAGTGCGCTCCTGGCCCAGTTAGGAGCGCCCGGGACACACCGTGGGAGTCGGGCGTCTGCATCAGAGCAGCACGACTGACGCACCGAGGGGGGAGGGAAGGCCCTGCTCGGGGAGCAGGCCGTGTAGCGTGGACTTCCACACACGGTTTCTCCTTGGGTCTTCGGGCACTTCCGAGTCCTGGTCAGGACTCCCGCTGCTCTGACTTTGGGGCCGTGGGGTGACTGTGGTTATTCTAGGAAGCTGCCATCCAGCCCCCCGCCCACACCCTCCCAGCCACAGATACGACTGGGGTGTCTCGTGGCCCCTTGCCGCTTGGCTCTGTCCAACTCTTGTTCTCACTTCCCTTGTCAGGAATGGGAGCTGAAGAATGGGACATAGAGGCGATGTGGGAGCGCTCCAGCGCCAGCAGGCGTCGCCGCCCGGATGCCACCCACAGGAAGCTGTGCCCACGTGGCCCCCGCGTGCGGCAGGATACGGGGTTTGTGACTGAGCTCCGAGGCCCGTCCCCAGACCCGGCTCATGTGTATTCTTTCTACTGTATAATGGTGTCCTTTAAAGAAATTTACCTGTACCACTTTGGTTTCCAACTTCATTTGTTAAAAACAAAAAGGGATGAAAGGTATTGTAAAAGAATCCTGTGGCAGATGGAGACATTGCATCTTTTCACCCAGCAAAACGACGGCTTGAACCAGTGTCAGCCCAACCCCAGACTGAAGGTGAACGGGGCTGTGGGCCCCGAGTCCTCGACGTGGCCTTTCCAGCAAGTGTCACCAGCGCCCGTGGGCACTGGGGCTGCCTTGCCTGTCTGCCAGGGGCGCCTGGACACGCATGGCATGACCCCTACTGTGTCTGTGTCCCCTCCCACACACCTGTCCCCTTGTCCCTTGAGGTAAAGGCCTGAGGAATTGTGCTGTGACACATTTTTTACCTTTTAATGTTTTTTTTCCTGGACAGATGCTTTTATCACCTGGACAAGAAAAGCTGCCATTCTTTTTAAATTTTCAAAAAATGTTCTCTTTTGATCGTGTGCTGCACTTAGCAATAAGGGGTTTTCAGAGATTCGTATCATGATGTATTAATTATTTGTACTGCTTCAGAAAGGCAGCGAGGGTGTCTGATACTCCACTGATGTGTGGCCTCCCCTTTTCAATGTCCCAGCGTCTCTCCCACTGCGGAGCTGGCGGGCGGTCCTCACCTGCACAGCCTCAGGGTCACGGTTAGACTTCCCTTCACAGGACGCTTACTGGTGGCGTGGGTCCATCCTGTGCAAAGGGAGCAGGTTCTGGAAGTCGTACAGTTCTAGAACCTTAGCGTCACAGAGCACGAGAAGGACCGAGAGGGGAGAGAGAGAGAGAGAGAGAGAGAGAGAGAGCGAGCTCCTAGTCCCCTCCACACCCCCTGCTCCAGTTTGCAGATTGCAGCCCTGCACGCGTCTGTGGACTTGGGTGCGATCCTCCTCTCCAGACACGAGGGCTGTGTTGGCCTCCTCGTCGCTTTTCCTGTTTGCCTCCTGTGTGGTCTTTCTTGGGGGTAACCAGGCCTAAGGCATAAAGGGGACAGAGAGATCTAGCTTCTACCCCATGGGTCTCAGAACCACACTTCTGTGTCTCCAGGGACACTCTCAGGAGTTGTTACGAAGGTGCAGACAATGATAAGGAACTCAGAGGCAGGCAGCCCTCCGCGGACCGATGCGTGGCAGCAGGGCACGCGTGGAGGGCTCTTGCTACCAAAACGTGGAGCCGGGGTGAGGCACGCCTGTCCTGCCCCATTGGGAAGGCGGTCCTACCCAGGCACCCTGCCCTCTCAGCACATCCCGGGGTCACCGCCCCTCCCGCAGGCGCTGTGGGCAGGGCTGTTTCGTGCCAGGGCCGTCCGTGTGCGGGGCCGTATGATTTTACTGGCTAGGCCAGTGAACCAGTCTCTGGTGCAGAAGGAAGTTTTCCAACAAGAATCGGAAGCTGTTTAACTGGAGTCCACCTGAAACTTGAATTTATTGCAAAGCCCTGTGCCAGGAGTATTTGTGGTTCCTGGGCTGTCACCTGGCCCTGTCACCGACGCCCACGGCTTAGCAGGCTGAAGCACAGCCCATCAACCAACGTGGGCACGGCTGACCCCAGCAGATCCAAGCAGGAAGCTGGAGGGAGCCCCAAAGCCTCAGGCCCTCTTCCCGCCAGTGCTGGGCGGGGCCCTCTTCTCCCCTTGGCCCTCAGTCCACTGCGCCGGTGCAGCTCCTTTTCTGTGAAGGGAAAGGACGTGCCCCCAGCTCTCTGCTGCCTGCGGGGCCAGCACCGCTCCCCCACTGAAGGCTTGTGGGGCAGGTCTTTCTGCTGGCAGCCAACTCTGCCCTGAGGACTGCCAGCTTTCCACTGTTCTTAGGAAGGGAGACCCTGGCAGCCTGCGTTCTCGACCTCAGCCGGCGGAGGTGGGCGGCCCTGAGGCGGTGGGTGTACCACCAGCGGGGCAGCCTCCGCGGGCCGCCACCAAGGACGCAGTTGGTCAGGTCAGGTCAGGCCCGGATGCGGACTCTGGTCTGCAGACTCCTGGCTACATGTTTTGTTTCTCAAGCCCTAGGTCTTAAATCACTTTCAGAACCATCAGCCTTTTAAAGAGGATGGTGAACTTAAATCCCATTGGGTTCCACGGAGCCGTTTAAAATGGGCCCTGTGAGGGCGAGGCTGCTGATAGCGTATGTTCCCCTCCATGTTTTTAGATTTGATTGGAAAGTTAGTTTAAAGCACTTGCTTCAAAATAAGTTATTTATTTGTATATGTTCAATATAGTTTTTAATTTATATCTGTATATATTAGACACACCTGAGACATCTTGTCAGGAATCTGACAGTGACCTCGTTGTATCACTCTCCCAAATTGGGCCCCGGGGGTGGCCCTGCGACACGGATGGAGCCGGTAGGTGGGTGAGAGCCTGACCCAGTCCCTCACTGCTGGGGCGCAGATCACGCTCCACAGGGAGAAGTCAGATTCCCTTAGAAATGTCCCCCGTTCCCGTAACACTCATGTTCCCAGAGTGCTGGCCAGACCAGGACAGGATCCTGACCAAAAGTGGGAAGAACGTGGTGCCACACGGGGTGCAGGGCTGGCATACGCTGCCCCGGGTTCCCCCCGTTCGGACCCGAAGCCACGCTCTCAGCCTCAGGGTCTGCTTCCGGCTCCCTTTTGGTAAGGTGCCATCAGTGTGCGAGGTCCCCTCCACTTTTATATTTTTATACTGTTTTGAGCTCCCTCGCCAACCTTTTGCACAAAAACAGTGATGGGGAAGGGCTCTGTATGTCACCACTGCCGTGGACATGCCTGAAGCATTCGCTCCCCCTCTGCCCGGAGTCTGCAGTGGGGTCCATCTGTGAGGGCACACACGCCAGCAGGCCTCGTCCGGCCTCAGGATGGTTCCACCACCCGCCGGGGGACCAGAGTGGGGCTGGGGAATGTCTGGGCCCAGGTGCTGGACTCAGCGTCCAGAGGGCAAGGCCTCGCACGCGGATCCTCCCACGGTCTCCTGTTGGGAGGCCTGGTGACGTTAGGCCATAGGGCAAGGGCAGTCTTGTCCCCTGTAGGTGCACTCGAGCTGGTCAGGCCTGGCTTTCACCTCGTCCACTTGTCCGGAGCTGTTTCTAGCTGTTCTGAAAACCCCAAGCCACTCGGATGGGTTGGAGGTTGCCACCTCTTGCAAAGTCTGTTTCTTAATATGTGTCCTAGGCCCTGAAGGCCACCCCAGGGAGCTGCAGGCTCACTTTCGTCGTGGCGACAGTTTGAACTTCTGTGCAGGTTTCCAAGGGGACAGCTGTGAGGCTGCGGGTGGGCCTGGGGACTGTGGGCGAGGCTCATGCCACACCTCTTTCCAGAAGGGAGTGTTCGCTGTCAGGAGCTGTGGGGGGGGGCGGGGCACGTAAATGCTGCCACAGACCCAGCTCACAGGCACTGCTCTCTGTTTATTCACCAAGTCGCATGACGGGAACTTCCTGAGGATGGGCAGCTGGTTGGGCTCACTCAGGCCCACTCTGTCACCAGAGAAGCTGGCGGTGTCACCTCTGTGCCTGGCGCAGCGGGCAGGGGGCTGACCGCCATCCAGCCAGGGCTGGTGCTTATATATCGCCTCTTCCAGGAGCACAGCGGCCGGAAGTCTAGGCAGGTCCTTCCCCTTTATATAAAGGCCACAGCGACACTGAAATGTTAAACTATTGCCTTCCTCCTTTTTTCTAAAATAATTTTTAATGGGGAAAATAATTTCTAATCATGGTATAGTTTTAAAGAGGGCAATTATTACTATTTGTTCCTGTTAGTGCTGCCTCATTATCCCCATGACGGGCTAGCTTGATACTGTGAAGTAAACTAAAATTTTCGTGCCATACACACACACAGCACCGCGCCACAGCGAAAGCAGGACAGCTCGTCCCTGGGCAGCTGTTGGCTTCATTCGGATGCATCCTCTTGCCCGTCTCTTGTAGAGTATTTCCAGTTACCTTCCTCCCGAAAAGCTCACCTTGATGGTGTACAAGTGTGACCAGGTGGCTCTGTTTGACACCATGGGAGATATTTTCAAAATGGGATCGTCAGCTCATAATTCTTGGGGACCAAAGGTGTTTTTTATAATCTTTGTATTTGATTTTCTGATGAGAAGGGATGTTTAAATTTTAACATCAACTTTTAAATTACAGGTCTTCATCATTAAGTGACTGTGCTATACATTGTAATATGTTTTCATAGTAAGAATGTAATTATTTCCTTATTGTATTTTTAAAAAACTAAAGTCATATTTAAAATTCTCTTTGAAAGAAGCAGGCAGGAAACAGGAAAGATTTTTTTTTAACTAAATATGTTGGCAGTGCCCGTTTTAAATGACTGTAAATATGTTTTCATATGTGTTTCTCAATGTATTTAATTCATAAAGTGAAAAGTTTTATCAGAAATGGACATACCAGTGTTCCATCCATTTGCCCCATTTTGTAGTTGCCTCACTTGAATTTCTTTACTAGGGATTTTTCTACTGTTTTACACGGTGTAGCCCAGACCGGCGCCCTGCGGCGTGACTCATTTGTGTATTATTAATAAAACTCTTCCAACCAGGCGTCCTTGTCTTGACCAACCTGCTTTGAAGTGCAGACGGGGAAGTCACTCGGTTTCTCACGGTCTTCCTTCTTGTTGAATGGACGCAGTTTGATGGGTGTGGTGTGTCAGAAGTAACTGGCGAAGGAAGAAGAGGGGAATAGCTTTGTTGCTATTAGCAAGAATCCTCCACTTTCATGAAAGAACCATAGTTGTTTTATTGTTTTTTTGAAGTGCCTTTTGGTCCACAGACTCAAATATTAAATTCAAGAAATGATTGTGCACCTGGCAAGTGTCAGGCTCTGTGCCAGGTGCTGGAAATAGGGATGGATCAGGTGTGACTTGCTCTCAGGGCGCTCCCTCGAATAAATGGGTGACCCCGGTGTGCTCTGGGAATACAGGGCCCTATGGGGACGTCTGGAGCCATGGGAGAAAGCGCGGCTGCCTTGGAGACAGTCGGGGCGGGTTTGCAGGCGGGTGGGTATGGGAGCTGGGTCGTGGTGTTTAGGAGTCTGGCAAGGAGAGAACACGTTCCCATGGGAGCCACCAGCAGGAGCGGAGGGTGGAGGAAGGGGACTACGAGCCAGCGGGACAAAGGCTGGCAGCTGCACAGAGCAGGGACCGGGACCTGGGAGGAAGGTGCACCAGAGTCTAGAGCTGGTTGGTCAGAGGGGAGGGCTTCCTGTCAGGTGGAGAAGGGAACGCTGTGGCATGTGGCCAAGGCTTCTCCTGTGGGAGGGTGGCCAGATTTCTGGGTTTTGGCCTAGTGGGATGAGAATGTGGCACAGTGCTGACCAAGGCAGGCCCTTATGGCCACTCTGCAGTGTGCCCAGGGGAGCAGAGGTACCAGTTTCCACAGGTGCACACGCCGCCTGTGATGGCAGACAGACGGCAGATAGAGCAGCCAAAGGAGACCTGAAGGGGGCTGGCTCTTCCCTCCAGAACTCGCCTTGCGGTGGCCCTGCTTCAAGTACTTGCACAGACGGTGACTTGAGTAGCTGGGCCACCTGTCACCTGACAGAAGACACGGAGGAGCCGCGGTTGGGTGAGCGCAGCACAGAAGGAGCCGTGATGGATCTGAAGCCTGCAGGACTTTCGGGTCATGGAGCTGGAGAGGCCAGGTCAGATCACAGGAGAAGGGGTGGCCCGGAGCCCAGAGCACAGGCATGTCTGTGGACCAGGGACGTCCCAGTGGCAAACTGCCCATCTAGACCCGCCTTGCAAAGGTCTAGGACCAGAGGAGTCCGTGCAGCTCCTTCACCCTGAGTCCATGGTCCCTCTGGCTTCAGGTGGGGGTTGGCTGGTCACGTCACAGACAGTGAAGGGTCCCCTTTTATTGTCAGTTGAAAGCAACCGCCTGGAAGTCAGAAGGTGAGATGAGCTCTCCAGGCCACCTGAGATGACGGGACGTCATTTTTCAAGTGCTCTCAGCTTGTCTCAATGCTCTTGGAGCTGCAGTCTTCCTGCCCCCCACCACTCGCTGTTCAGTGGTGGGTGATGGTCTTGCTGAGGGCGCAGCCAAAGCTTTATTGAGGCTGCTTTTAGTGGAGGCTCCTTCTCGGGCCCTGAACGTGCCATGGCCTGGTGGGCTGCCAGACGACAAGAAAGGGCCTCTTTCCTTTAGAACTTTGCAAGACGGCACCAGAGCGCGTGGCCGTGCTTTTTTAAACCACGGAGACGAATCAGGGCTAGTCACCATGAGTTATGATTTGGGGAGCAGGCCACACGAAGCATCACCAGCATAAACCAGGAGCCCAGCTCCATCGTGGGAAGCAGGGAAAACACTGTACGATCCAGATTTTATAATGGACACTCCTTCGAGTTTATGCTGCTGGAAAAATGGCTGTCTTCTCATAGGAAGGGAACAATTGGTCAAAGTAGGGTCGAAACATAGCAGGTGGATGCCTCAGTGAAACAGGCAGGTGTACTCACCTGGGGGCCAGTGCAAGCTGGTCCTGAGCACCGAGAGGACTGGTCTGTCCTGAAACCATCCCCAGGGGCCGGGGGCCAGTGCCCAGCTGAGGGCTGGCTGCCGCCCTCCCTGGTGCCGCCGGCCGCTGAGGGGGACGGCTGCCCAGGCTCCAAGCCTGTCTTTTTATTCCGATGCCCTGACCCCTGGGACCTCACTGAACCTGGATGGCTGGCCTTCCCTTCCCAGGGCGGCCAGTCCCTAGGACAGTAAGGGGCGCCTGCAAGCAGCCCTTTTGTGTACAAACCATTCCAGAGCCCACACCCCAGCCCCGCCATGTGGGGTTCCCCAGGGCTCACACTCTGAGCCCCCAGGGCAGATGCCAGACACCCAGGACAGCCCCCCCCCCCGTCAATGAAGGTATTTATTCAGGTTTTCCCCTCCCTCTGCCTCCTGACGGACCCCAGTGCCCCCCACCACCACGTGGTGTGGCGTGACGTGGCGTGGCTTGCTCTTCTCGGGAACTGTGAGTTTAACAAACTTGCCTGTTCAGTGGCCGTCACCTCCTGATCTGTTGGCCTCCCCGTAGCGGATAAGAAACTCCCCGGTCCTGTGGGAAGGGCGTGGGTTTTGCTGTCTGCCAGCCTCTGCCTTGAATCTGGCGTGTTTTATTATTTCTGTCACCCATAAAGTGGGAGAATAACAACTGTCTTGCAGGCTCATTGTGAGACTACAATGGGATGAGGTGTGTAAAACCTCCAGCACCATCTGTCAGCCAACGGGCTCAGAGTGCACACCACCCTGGGGCTCTTCCCCAGCACCCGAAAGGCTGCTAGGAGAGAGCCCAGCATCCCCTGCTCTCCCGGCGCCATGCTCGATCTCGGACCAGATCCTACAAAAGGTTATGTTCTCACGTGGGAAAGAAGCGGCAGGCTGCCCTGGGCCCTGGGGGCACAAGGAGTGAACCTGCTCCTTCTGAGTGCACAGCCCGGCAGTGAGACCCCGATGGCTAGCTCACAGCTGTTCACGCCACAGGCCGGGCACACCTGCTCTGCCGAGAGCTGTTCTTGGCACGGGAGCTGCCGTGATGAGCCAGATGCGATGCTAACTGCTTCTTGAGGGCCACTGGGGTGACAATAACTAAAGCAGGAATAAACAGGAAGTGCCTGTATTGATAAAGCTCTTGCTCAGACAGAGGGCACCCCCAGGCATCATCCCTAAGGCGCAGATGGAGGGTGTCACAGGAGAGGGGCAGAGTCATACCAGGGAGGTGGGAGGGCAGATCACATGGGGCTTTTGAAGCTGAGGGGAAGTGGGTCCTCGGGTTTTTGGTTACAAGGAAGAGAAGGCCCCACCCAGTGAGAAGTCCCGCGGCCAGCACCTCCATGACTGTCAGGAACCCAGGTCCTTCCCATCCGGCCTCTGCCGTCCTGGAATCCCTCTTGTTGGGCTGGGGGCAGCTGGTCCAGCCTGGAGTCCAGGCACAGCCGTACCCAGGGGAAGAGGGGGCACTGGCCCGCCAGGAATGACCTGAGCCCCAGAGGAGTGGGCGTGCCATGACCAGCTGCCACCACGGTCCTCCCTGTGCAAACAGCCAGGCTCCCTGAAGAGCAGACAGATGCTGGTGGAACTGGGCTTCTGCTGGGTGGGGGCTAAGCGTGCATGCGGGCGGGTGGGTGGGGTGCCCACAGATGCTGCTTCAGGAGGAATGTGGGTGTCGGGCCCCTGGAGGGTTCCAGGCAGGACCTTGTCCGCATGTGTAAAGGACTCTGAGTGCACCACCGTGGGGAACTGTCCGGCGGAGGTGGTGGGGTACACAGGGAGCCAGCTCACTCGATCTTGTTTCCACTTGTGTTTTGATGAATATTATTTGTCGTATTGATGTGACCACAATCCTTACTTACATCCCAAGTACCCATTACAGGACTGCTTGCTTTGATGCCCCCCCCTTTTTTTTTTCTTAAAAGGTGCACAAATCTAAATGTCTCTTTCTACATCCTTCACATTTGACTGAGGCTGAGTTCTCCGTAAAAGTCCCTCCTTTATCTTCGGCCTTGGGAACCACAGGGAAGCCTCCGTGCTGCCCGCGTTCCCCCCTGTAAGTAGCCTCTTTTTTCTATTTAGAAGCTTGTAGCACTTTCTAATCTTTTCCTTCGAATTAAAACCTTGTACGGGAGACAGCTGCAGGCCTGGTGTACGAGCTGTCTGTCTTGTTCCCCAGCAATGCCTCCTCCCAGTAGAGCTCCCTGGTCTCCGACAGCTCCTGTCTCCTTTGTTCTGAGAGACAGTATCTCTTCTGTCCGTTGCGCGGTGACAGGCCCAGGTTCTGCGCTTTATCACCTTTGATGCAAACATTAGCCCCCTCATGGGTTTTACCCTCCTGCTCCTCTTACACCCGTGACTCCCCTTCCACTCAGCCTGAGGACCTTTCCTGTCTTGTCTCAAAGGGCGCGCATTTTCCTGCATTTTCCATCAAGTCACAAGGCGTATCATCTCTAGAATTTTCTCCGATAAACTCCTATCCACAAAATGTGCCATTTCTCTGAGGCCGCAGGGCTGCCCTCCACTGTTTCAGGCTGCGGGACGTGGTGCTGGCCCCGTGGCAGGGCCGCGCTTTTCCTTCCAGTCACTTACCTTTCAATGAGGAGGGCTCCCTCCAGACCACGTGTTTTACGGTCACAAGCTGTGTTCCGTCTCCCCCTGCTGCTTTCTCAGATGCTGAGGGAATCCTTCTTTTCTCCATGTGTCTCGTAGGCAGCATGATGTGCTTAGCCCCCAGACAAACCCCAGGGATCTAGCAGGCCATTGCCTTGTGTGCAACCCCAGAATTGAGATGGGGCCCTCCCACCATCTGCGGTGAAGGCTACAGGCCCAGTGTTTACTTTTGCATCTGCAGCATTCTTTGTCCCCAGTTCGGGGAACCGTGGTGGCCCCGCCTCTGGCTTGGGGTGAGGGTGAGGGCGCATGACTGAGTACCCAGACAGTGTGCTCTAGGGGTTCCTTCTGGGATGGCCACGTGATCTGATCAGAGCCTGTAGACTAAGGCGACGATACCCAGTCTGGAGCCACTGCAGTCATTTTGTGACCTGAGGACACCTATGTGCCCCTGTATCTGAGCAGTGGGAGCAACAGAACCACCAAAAGGTGTCCCGCTAACTCTGTGACCCAAATCTCCAGGGGCCGCCACACAGCCGGGAGTTTCATCCACTTCCTTGGCCAATCATCCTTCTCACTCTTGTGAGGATGGTGTCACACTGCCTCCTGCTTCCAAGGCCCTTCTCCCAGCTCACTTGCAGGGTGGCCCTCACTTGTTACTTACCTAGGAACACAGAGCAGTTGGAAGAGGCGCCCAACCCAGGTGCTTCTGCCCCCCCCCGGGGAGTGGTCCCTGCTCCCACCTGGCCTGCCCCCCACACCCGCTCACACTTGGGACTGGCTCTTGGGGTCCCTCCTGCTCCATCTGTCACCTCTATTTGCTTATGTCCGTCCACCGTCTTCACAAGACCATCCCCATCCTCACATTCACCCAGGCACTGCCCCAATTCCCTACTCGTCATAAGAAAATTCTAGAAGCATCATTAGGTACATTCTAGAAAGCATCTAGTTCTGTGATTTCCTTGACTCATTCCTAGTGGGTGTCCCTCCCCCTCCCCCAAGGACCCCCTTCTGTCCTCATCCACCCTTCTCACAGCCCCGGGGCAGTGGCCACCTTCCCCTTTGCAGCATCTCACTTCCTGGGCGGTCCCCTGCCTGAAGGTTATGTGGGTGTGGGGGAGGGGGGTGGGGGGAGGGGGTGGAGGTGGTGTGGGGGGGAGGGAGGTGGGGGGAGGGGAGTGGAGGGTGGGGTAGGGGGGTGGGGGGTAGGGGGGTGGGGGGAGGGTGGGAGGGGAGGGGGGTGCGGGGCTGCCGGGCTGCGCCTAGCCACTCAGAGCTGTGCACTGGGATCTGACTCTCTCTGCCCTCGACTATGGGATGGGGATGGTGGCACCTCTTTTATGTGGCTGCTGCCAACACGGTTTATGTAACTGCATGAAAAGTGCCCACACCGGACTTGGCACATGGGGGACACCAAATGGGAGTTGCCATGTCATTGTGATCAGCTCGTCCTGTGGCCGTCCTGTGGCCACCGTGCTGGCGGGCTCAGCTCCTCCAACGCCCACTCGGCCAATATACTGTGGGGATGTCGTTAACAGCTGCACATTTGGGCCCTAGTCACGTCAGCTGCAAACAATGGGAATGGTTCTGTTTTCCCAGCACAGGACCAGGCGAGTCCGGCCCAAGTGCCGTCTGCCGAGCCAGGTTCTGTCGGTGATTAAGAGTCTAATTATAACGTGATGCAGAGGCCAGGGGTTCTGGCCACACGTTACTAAACCGTCTGGGCGGGCGCGCTCCGTGCTGGAGCTGCAAGCCTGAGCTCACCAACTGCAAAAGCTGAGAAGCCTGGCAGACGGCAGGCTGATGAGAGGGGGCCGCACATACTGGGGTGTGGTGTGGCTGACGAGCCCTCGCCGCCCAGTCCTGTGGGAGCAGCAGCGGGGGGAGATCGTGCCAGCAACTTGGGGCTCATGGCATGTTTCCCTGTAATGAAACCTGGGGTGCAGCTGCCAGAGCCCCTCCCCCACCACATAGGCAGGGTGGGGCGCGTCTCCCCTTTCATTGGAACTAAGCTCAGGGTTGTGGGTTTTTCTCAGGCTCGTCACTGAGTAGGTCAGCGACTGCCTATGCACAGAGACCAGTCACTTGCCAAGGGCCACCCCTGCCAACTTAAGGACAGAGGGCCCTGCCCGTGTCCCCAGCCTGAGACCCAGGGGCACAGCTGTGTTTGGACAGGTTGGATTAGTGCTCAGTGCAGAAGGCGTACACATACTATGGGGGTTCCGGGGGCTAGGGTGGGTGGCGCGCGCTTAGAGGATGCTGGGAAGGTCTGATTGTTGGGTGGGCCACGGGGAGTGGTCTGGGGAGGAAGCCAGGCTGGATGCCCCGCAGGAAGGAGGGCACGTGATGATTGGGCATCGCCAGAACTCTGCTGTGATGGGTGGAGAGGTGGCCTCACTCTTCTCAGATAAGACGGCCCTGTGGCCGTTTGTGGCCGGGTCCAGTCGTGTTCAGACACGATTGGGGAATGCTCTTGGTTTTGCTTCCACCCTCATGGTGGTCATGCACCTGGTCTGATGCTGGTGTTGGTGACACGGTTTATGCTGGACGAGGGAACGCCCCACTCCCGGATTCTGGGAGCGTGCCCCTGATCAGGCGTCATATTGCCCAGCTCGGCGTCCTGGCCTCCGCTCACCTGGCCTGGTGGCCGGTGTTTCTGGGCCGCCCTGCTGGCCTTGAGGAGGACGTGAGCAGCAGGTGTGTGAGCGCTTTGATAACTGACGGGGATACCATTGCTTTGCAGTTGGCGTGTCCTGGATCCAGTGACGAGAAGGTCCGTGACCTGGCGACCTCCCCCCGCAGGTCAGTAACTGCTCCCGGTTCCTCTCACGGTGCCTGGCCATGTGGCTGCCCGACCACACTTCCAGGGGCCTGTGCACGCGCGCGCTTTGAGCTGAATGTTGAGAAATAGTGTCACAATAAGGCCGAGATGGATCATGTTCATTTAATCTTTGTTAAAAGCATCACAAATGATTTATTGATTTTAAAAAGGAAAAATAAGATAGAATTTATCACATTTTGTTATGTGCATATACCAAGTATGGCGTAACTGGGTCAAATGAAACCTCAGCTGCCCGAAGCAGGTTGCATCTTACACCCAGGTACCTGTATGTACCTGTCATCAAATATATAGGCTCTCCGATGTATAACCAGATAAATCCATGGACCTACATGTCGCTCTATATGATTATGGGCATGGAAAAGCATAGGGTACCTCAGATGCCACCTTATTCCCAGGTTCTTGGGTCCTCACACCCAAAATATTCTTGCTAATGACATAAAATACAAGAAAAACACAAATAACTAGGGGAGAACCCTACCCGAACAGCAGAGAGAATGAAGTTGAGTGGTCAGAGAAGGTGAAAGGGGTGGTTACCCGCAGGCACTGGTGAGTTTGGGGACTGTGTCAAGGGGACTCCATGCTGGCCTTGAGCTTGGGCCTGGATTGTGTGCTGACTCTCACGGGACAGGCTGTGGGGCAGACAGGCCGCAGGGCTCCCCTGAGGGGTCTTTGGAGACTTCACGAGGGCTGGGTGGGGAAAGCAGTCCTGTGGCAAAGGTCCAGAGAACCCAGACTCTTCCACACCATCCTTGCCAGCTCCATGCCGTGGGCCCTGGGCCCAGCTTGTCCCCAAGGAGGGTCTTGAGGACAACTTGCAGGGTGACCTCTGGAGAGGGCACCCAGGAGCCCCCGCTGGTGGGCAGGCATGGTGGGGAGAGGCCACTACCACTGCCTGGCCCCATGACCCCTTCCTCCCTGTGGTCTGAGTCCCCATCAGCGACATGGGGACACTGGACTTGAAGGATCCCCCACTCCCAAGTGCTGGGGGCTGTTCTGTGTGTGAGGCGTCACCCATGGGGCTCCCCTCCCACAGGGAAGATGGGCTAATGTCCCCCAGGCTTCATTCCAGGCCAGCAGTTACTGGTCTGGACTCTGGTGTTCCCCACCTCCAGGAAAGGCCAGGCCACCTGAGAGCCCTGCCTGGGGTGGGCAGGGGAAGACTGACTTCCGGTTTCAAGGCAAAAGGTGAGACTCCCGCTCTGGATTCATGTGTGTAGCTGGAGGCCAGCGTCCCTGATTCTAGGCATGTTTGTGTGAGTGGAATCGCACGGCGCGGGGCACAGAGGGCTGGTTCCTGGGGCACCTCTGCTACCCTCTTGCTGTGTGACCTTGGGAAAGTTAAGTCACCCCCTCTCTGAGCCTTGGTTTATCTTCAAAATGAGGCGCTCACTCCTGGATGGCCCTCCTGGCTCTCCAATTCTAAACCTCTCTGGTTCTTGGGTTTCACACGGGTCCCTGAAGCTATAAGGAAGGACAAGGTCGCATCCGTAGGCAGGTCCCACACTGCTCCTGGGAGGAGGTGGGCCTGCAGGAGGGCGCCTCCTACTGGCTGGCTGTGGAAGTGCAGGTTTCCGTAGCCCCTGGCAGGGGGAAAGCCAGGGCCAGCCTTTGCCCCTCTGGGACCCAGGGAAGAGACGCTGCCAGGAGAGGCAGAGGGGCAGCCCCGGGCATTCTGGAAAAGGGGCTCCTGAGAGTGGGGCTCTGACAAAACAACCCAGATGGCTACCATCTGGCCATAAAAATAAGAAGTTAAAAATAAACAGCTACCTGGAGAGGTATTTACATTATCTGCAGTTTAAAAAGAGGAGGGACAGCAGGAGGCATGGAGGGTGGTGGTGGGGGGCCTGGGTCACAGCTTTCCAGACTCTGGGGGGTGGACCCCTGCAGAGAGAGGGACATGCAGGGGCAGGAGCCGCCTTCCTGGGGAGGGGCTTCTGAGAAAGCTGGCCCCCGGTGTCCATTTGCGGTGGCAGGAGCCTGTGGGGCCGAGTGCCTGCGGTTCTGGGAGGGTCGGCTCAGCTCCCTGTCCCAGGGGTACCAGCACTGGCCACCAGAGGTCAGGCCTTGGGCTGGGCCATGCGTGTGGGACAGCCAGGGCAGCGGCCCAGGACCCAGGGGTAGAGTACCCAGAGTCAGGGTGGGGCCATGGGCGGTGCCGAGGGCCTGGTGTCCAGGGAGGGCAGGAGTCAGTGGCCCCCCATGTGTCCTGTGGGCTGGGTGGGCTGGGACTGGACAGTGGGGGTGGGGCATCTGTCGCCTCACATGGGGATAGCTGGAGGTGGCTTTTCCGCAGGTCTCTGAGGGGATGCTAGTCTCAGCACCAGTGCCGGCCACATCTGTGGTTCTGTGCCCTCCACGGGGACGAAACGACAGAGGAGACTGTTCTGGGCTCGGGCTCCGCGGGCATCAGCTCACCAGGTAGCTGTGCATCTCACGGGAGTTGATGCTCAGGACCACACCCGAGTGGTTCCCTAGGAAACAGACATACCCACCTGTGAGCACAGGCCCATGGGGTGCAGGGGCAGAGACGAATGGCGCCATGGCGGCCTCCGCGGGCGACACGGCACCACCATGCGGCAGGCATCCCACGGTTCCTTTGGTCGTGTGGGCCAGGCCTAAACGCGGTGCAGAGGTGCTGGGTCTCCATGTCTCCTGGTGGGTGGCTAAGAGTGGGTTCTCCTGGTGCTGGCACAGCGGTGGCCCCCATGGGCCTTTGGTGAGCCGAGACCAGCTACCGCCCGCTGTATCCACTGACCTGGTCATCGACAGCAGGGGGGTGCAGGAGGGGCTTTGCCCCCTCCTGGCAGTGGGCCCTGAAGGCCCGCTGTGGTACATACGGCCCCAGGATGCGGCAGGAGAGAGAAGGGGACAGTGATGGTCAGAAACAGCACTGAGTCGGGTGGTGGGGGCTGGGAGGCCTTCCTTAGGAGACCAGGGGACAGAGGCGTGGCCTGGAAGAAGGAGCTGGCATGGGCGGGACTGGACCTGCTCCTGGCCTGTGTCCCCCAGAAAGCGGCTGAGGGCTCCTGGCACCAGCCAGGCTAGGGTGGTGCCGTGTCATGAGCTCCACTGCTGGGTGAAACCTTCAAGGTTGTCACCATGCGGCCTGGGTTTTGGCATCTGTGACTCGGGGATGATAATAGCACCTCCCTAAAAGGACCATAGTGGGGGGCCATAAGGGAAAATGCCCCTGAAGATGTGGCAGGGCCTGACACATCCCGGGTGCTTGAGTTACACAACCTGCTGTCGTCACGCTGCTACTGTTCTGCAGGGTCTGGACAGCAAACAGCTGCCAGAGGCAGGTCGCCCATGCCCTGCCCGCTGACCAAGCTCAGGAAGCCATGTGTCATGGGGCTGCAAGGCTGCCAGGCATGAAGGGAGGGAGGGTGACCCCGAGCTCTGGTGCTCTGACCAGCCCAACCCCAGGTGGGGCGAGACCTGGTGGAGGGGTCTGGGGGTAGCAACCATGGGGGGCACACAGGGTGATCGCCTGAGCCTGCAGTCGTTGGGGGCACTGACTTTGGAGCCGCAGAGTTAGGGGTGACTCTGGCTCCCACATCAGTTACGTGACTGGGGAGTTTGAGAGACCACTCTGAACCTCAGCTTGCTCATCTGTCAAATGGGCACCTTACCAGTTAGTTACCCACGTCGGGGAGGCACTGAGACTGGGGCCTGGCCTGAAGTGAGTGCTAGGAAACAGGACTTGCTATCATTATGTCCGAGGAGGCTACAGACACATCTGGACCAGGGGATGTAGGCAAGATGACCCACTGTGCAGTCACCGCTGACCTGGGTGTACTTTCAAAGTTAGCCACGTGTCGGCTGTGCACCCTGGGTGAGGGCTTCACCTCTGCGCCTCACTGTCAATCATCTAAGCCACGAGGACAGTGATTTCTATGTCTCACAGTTCTGAGGACACAGCACACAGGGTGTGAGGTCAGTCCTAGTGGTGACACAACACTCCAGCCACACTCTGCTCTGGCTGCTGGCCTTCAGTCCTCATAGAGACGCCAGAGGTGGCGGCCGTCCCCGCGAACTCAGACACGGACAGAAATGAGAAAATGAGGGGACACGATGGGTCTGAACTCCAGCCCCCCCACCAGCTCTGTGACTCAGCGCAGTGTGTCTCTGTGCCTCTGTGAACTCGGCTCTGAGAAGAAGCCTGTCTACTGGGGTTACTGAAGTGACAGCATCCACGACATGGCTGGAGCCTCAGTTTACCTTATGGAAAGGATCAGCTGTACTGTGGGCCTGTGCGAGGGGTCAGTGCCCCAACTCCAGGTGGCCCGGCCCTCCCCACTAGGGACGGAGTCTGTGTCACCTTCCCCTGAAGATGGTCAGACTCTGGGTTGCCTCACTGACAGAGCAAGACCCGGTGACAGTGTGTCTGTCACAGAAGGTGCTGCGCTCCTCCTGGCCGCTGCCTCTCTCTAGTTGCCCTGGGAACTCGGCCGCCATGCTGTGAGGGAGCCCACGCCACGTGGAGGCCACAGGCCGGCGCTGGGGGATGGGGTGGGACAGCCCAGCTGGGGGCTTGAACCACCAGACACCTGAGTGAGGACCCTTTGAGACGACTCCTCTGCAGCCATCGACAGCAACCTCATGACACAGCCGGAGAGAGAACCGCCTGGCTGAGCCTGGTCACCCCGGCACCGCGAGAGAACACGGCAGTAAACGGTGCTGTGACACACGGAGCTGGGGTGCGGCTGGAGACTGGGCTCGGTCAGAGTGACTGAGGTCCCGTGAGCGACAATGTCTTGTAAACCGTGAAGTGCTGCGCACAGGTGTTTGTGCCCGTGCACGAGGCCTACAAAGCCACTTCCGGTGAGCAGGAGGCTGGGTGCGTCGAGGGGCCGGCCCTGCTTCCTCGTGGGGCCCAGCCCCCCATCCTCGCCCCCCTTCCAAGTGTTCAGGGCCTGCCAGCGCGGTGTCCTATCACCTCGTCAGATGGAGGGGACAACCGCTCGGCCGGCCGGGCCCTGCGTCCCGTGCGCGGCGCTGGCCGGGGGCCCATGGGAGGCTGGGGAGGCGGGTTTCCGGGCGGGCGTTACCTAGAGTCTGCATGTCCAGCTCATCATCTATAAACCCCTCACCCTGGGTGGCGCTCGGGACGCCCTGGCTGTGGCTCGCCGGGCTTGTCATTTCCTGCTCCTTCTCGTTGCGCATCTGGGCGTACACGGTCCTGCCGGGCCGTTTCCTGCGGGGCAGAGGTGGGGCTCAGGGCTCTCCCCAGACCGCCTGCCCCCTGACCCCCCCTTGTGCAGTCAGACCCTCACTCCTCTGCTCCCCAGCTGTGTGGCCCTGGGCATGTCACTTAACCTCTCTGAGCCTGGGTATCCTCGTCTGTAACATGCCAGCGGGCTCCCTGAGGGCAAGGGGAGCAGAGAGGAGGCTGAAAGATGCTCGCTGGGTTGGGCACCCGAGTGGGATTCAGAACTGGGGACGGGTGTGGACGCACGCCTCTCCCCACAGCCCACTGCAGGCGCAAACACACCCCCTCCTGCTGAGGGAAACCAGCGAGCCTTGCCTTTTGAACTTATAGAGGATGAAGGTTGCCACCACGAACAGTCCGATGACAAAGAGGACAGCCACTACCCAGTAGCTGCTGCTCCGTCCCAGCCTCTGAGAATCTGCAACAAAACAGCAGTGAGTGGTCGTCATGGGCCGTGGCCCATCCCCACCTGGCCTGGGCGCCCGTCTGGCCTCCTCAGATGGGAGGCGGTTCACATCCTCCGGTCGGTTCTCCTGCGGTGGCTGAGGGTGGCGGGCAGACTGTACAAGGTGAACCCTGCCCTGGGCCTGACTCCCGCTGTGTGACCGCCGGACAGACCGCCTGGACAGTGGACAGACTGCCTCTGCTATGTCGTGCTGCGTGGGGGACCTGCCGACTCCCATGGCACGACGTCTTTCCAGGGCAGAAAGAAGCTCTCCAGCTTCTGCAAAGATTCTTGCCCCAAAGGGGAAAGGACACATGTGACCAGAGAGAACAGTCCCATGTGGGGGGCGGGGGGCAGAGATGATCTGAGACCCCTGACACCGGAGTCCGTGTGGCCTCTGCAGAGGAGGGCGAGGCCCGAGTGACCGCTCAGCCGGGAGGTGCGTATGGACAGCTGAGGGGCTGAGGTGGGCCCAGGCCAGGCCGGAAGCACACCTGCCTGGGTCAGTGCTATGTCCCTGCACCTGGCCCGGCTTCCTGCGTGGAGGAGGAGTGAGCCTGTAACTACTACTAAAAGACCACAGGTACGTAAAGGATGGGAGGGTCTGGAGAGGGGAGTGGTCTGGGGCTCTTACCTGTGTCCGCATCCCTCACGGCCACCAGGACGCGGACCCCACCCCGCAGGAGGAAGCTGATCTTCTGTGCGGTCAGCACTTGCTGGATGGCCGCGAGTCTCTATAAGCAGAGGGAGAGTGAGGGGCCTCAGGGACCCACAGGGGGCGGGAGGGGTCAGGCGTCCGCCCTGACCCTCCAGAGCACTGCAGGCTTGGGGTGGGTGGTATCTGGCCTCTGGGTGCCTGGCTGGTTTGCCTTTTCACCAGCGGCATTTTCCTAGTGATCAGAGGGGAACCGATGGCCCGTGTGGAAACTCAGATGTGGTCCTTGCAACAGGTGGGTGCGTGGGGCTGGGAAGGAGGCCCCTGCGGATGGCAGTCCTGGGATATTCCCTGGGGACTCTGCTTGCTCGTGGGTCAAACTCAGGATCCATGACAGCGTCTTAGCACCTGAGCTCCAGGAGGCCCGCTCCTGGCTCACAGTGTGGGTCTTCATCGGGGACCCTGTGGACGATGAGCCAACAGAGCCCCGGCTTCGAGGCGGCAGTGCGGCTGGAGGGCTGCTGCACCTCTGCTTTGAGGGTCCATGTAAAGGTGCAAAGGAACGCCTGCATTGCCCCCTGCTCAGCATAGGCAGGGCCGGCGGTACTGCCGCCGCCCGCAGCCACGACACGTCATCGTGAGTCTTTTCTGACCTTGGGTGTGTGGTTTGCTCTCAGCACTCAGGAACAATGCAGATGGGGCACCCCAGAATCACACACCACGTGGCCGGCTTCTTTCACTAGTGTCATGTTTTCATGTTCGTCCAGGTGGGAGAGTGTTGGTGCTTTGTTCCTTTTCATGGCTGCATAATACTCCACTGTGTGGCTGGACCACATTTTGTCTGTCCTTCATCTGTTGATGGATGCTTGGGTTGTGTCCATTTTGGGGCTATTAGGAATAATGCTGTCATGGTGTTTTTGGTTCTCTGGGTGGAACTGCGATGTCACAGCATCACTCTACGTTTAACTTTCGGAGGAACGGCCAGACTTTTCCACAGCAGCCAGTGTACACCCACCAGCAGTGTCTCCACACAGCCATCCACGCTAGTCATGGTCTGTTTTAAGTACTACAGCTGCTCTAATGGGTGGGCAGTGGTTCCAATCACCCCGGGTCCCCCCACTCCCAGCCCCACACCTGTCACACAGCAGGATGCCCTGCCTGGGGTGAGGGCCATGATTTGGAAGCTGTCTGTGCACTAAGGATGTTTGCTAATTGATGGGGGCTGACTTCTTCTCTGTTCTGAACCCTGCGCCCCGGGAGTCCCACGTCTGCAGCACCCACCCTGCACTGTGCGGGGCCACGCGAGCAGCTTCAGAGGAAGTGCGACAGGAGGTGGTGTGCATGCCCCTGGGAGGTGGCCCGCCTCCTCCCACCACAGTGACCTTGGAGGCATGTGGGTTCCAGAGGGTGAAGCTGTAGGTGACAGAGGGCCAGCACCCATCGGGCTGTGTCTGGGAAGAGCGGCCGTGTGCTGACGAGCCAGACACTCCATGCTGGCTGTGACCGCCACAAGCCTGTTGGGGGCAGGGAGCACCTGGTCTAGTGGCCACAGGTACCTTGTCACTGGGGAGGCTTCTCTTCCTTGTGGGCAGGGGCGGGGGCAGCAGTACGTGCAGGTCGGCCACGGTGGGCAGCCCCGGCTTGACCACGGTCACCAGCAGCTCCTCGGGGACACTGCTCTCCTGCAGGGACACACATGAGCCACTCTGATCTGCAGGCTTTCTGGGCCACACTGCAGACCCTCCCCTCGCCCCTCGTGGACTGTGTGATGCTGGCCACCCGTCCTGAAAGCCATTCCTGACCCGTGCACACCACGAGGCGGCCCCGAGTCCCGCACAGCCCTGAACCACCTCCTGCAGCCAGCTCCCTGGGTCCATCAGCGTCTGTCCCCCACACCGGCCTCTACTTGCCAGGCCTGTCCCATTTCATTCCTCACTTCATGGTCAGTGAGCAGCCCCTCCCCTGCTAATGTCCTCCCAGATGTCAGGGCTCCCGACCATCCAAGTCCCCAGACCCACAGGCTCAGCTCCTATGGGCCCCTCTGCCCCCTGCACGTGCATCAGGCAAACTCCTACTCATCCTTAAATACCCAGGGCAGTATCGCCAGCACCACTAACGGGCTGAAGGCAGGCGCGGTCAGTGGGCCTGGACTGCGACGGCCTTGGGCAGGGGGCAGGGATCTTTCTTTCCCGGGGACAAGGGCTTTGCATGTCCTGCACACACTCTGGCGCTCACTGCCTTCCTGTGCCTTCTGCCACCGCCCCAGGGCAGCGGGCACACTGGTTCTTCTGCGTCCAGGGTCTAGCCCAGAAGAGCTCAGTGAATAAATGAAAATCACTTTAAAGAGATTCTGGACGACCGGGGAGCAGCGGCTGCTCCTGTGTAAGCAGCTGGCTCTCACACGACCTGTGCCTCCCCTGCAAGGTGACAGTCAGCCTCAAGCCCCTCCCCTCCCAGGCGGGGGACCCAGCAGCCGGCCAGAAGGCCAAATCACTGTGACTGGGGGCAGCTGTGTGCACCCCGCCCTGCGCCCCCCCCCCCAGCTTCTCTGAGGTGCCCTCGGGTGCTGGGGAAGCGGTGGCCTGGGGGCTCGGGGCACCTTGGCCAGGAGCCGGGTGACCACCAGGCCGATGTCCTCTCTCCACTCCGGGGTGTTGGGGTTGTGCGCGTCCAGCTCCTGGGAAAACCGCAGAGGCACAACCTGAAACTCATCTGCAAAGAGGCGAGACGGGCGCGCGGATCAGCCCTGGGCAGCCGGGCGCTGCCCCACAGGGAGCTGCCCGCACCCGGGTGGCACAGGTGGCCCCTGGGGTCAGATCCCATGGCCCAGTTTTGGAAAACGAGATCCCACCCTGTGTGCCCAAAGCTGTCCCAGGCAGGGCCCGTGTCATTGGCTGCCATTTAATAATAACAACGAGGACGACGATGATGAAGGCAGCTGTGACTGGGAGGGAGGGCCTGGCACGTGAGGTTTGCCTCACTGACTCACAAGGACATACACACCCCACAGGTTGGCCTCCCATGCCCCAGGGATCCATGGACTTTGACTGGGCCGGTCCCCCCACCAGATTAAGAGTCCCCATGAGAGCAGAGGCCCCTGCCTCCTCTTTCTCTCGTATTTCCCAGAGTCCCAGCTCAGAGGCCGATTCTAGAGCCATAGCAGGGGGTGGTGAAAAGACCGCAGCACCGGGAGCCCCAGCTAATTGAAGCCTCTCTCCATTTCCCTCCAGAGCCTCGGTTTTCTGACTTGTAAAGTGGGAGGAGGTCCCATAGGGATGAGCGGCTCAAGGGACCAGCGCTTGTGAACTGTGACCTCAACATCTCACAATGGGCATCGTATTGGAAAGGAAGGAGTGAAACTCACTGCTGGCGGATGACATGGTATCATGTTTAGAACACCCTACAGACTCTACCAGGAAACCATTAGAACTAATACAGTTGGTGAAGCTGCAGGATACAAAACCAACACACAGAAATCTGTTGTGTTTCCATGCACTAGTAATGAACTATCAGAAAGAGAAATGAAGAAAACCATCCCATTTACGGTTGCATCAAAAAGAATAAAGTACATAGGAACAAACTTAACCAGGGAGGTGAGAGACCTATACACTGAAAACTACACGACGCTGCTGAAAGAAACTGAAGACACAATTAATTGAAAAGATATTTTGTGCTCATGGATGGTAAGAATTAACTGTTAAAATGTCCATACTACCCAATGCAATCTACAGACTTAATGCAACCCCTATTAAAACTCCAATGACATATTTCACAGAAATAGAAAAAAAAATGGCATTTTCCACAGATATAGAACAATCTTAAAATTTGTAATCAAACCACAAAAGACCCTGAATAGCCACAGCAATCTTGAGGAAGGAAAACAAAGCTGGAGGAATCAGGCTCCCTGACATCAAACTATACTACAAGCTTATAGTGATCAAAACAGCATGGCACAGCCATAAAAACAGACACAGGTCAATGGAACAGAAGGGAGAGCCCAGAAGTAAACCCATGCCCATAGGTCAATTAATCTATGACAAACTAGCCAAGGAGACACACTGGGGAAAGGGCAGGTTCTTCATAAGTGCTGCCGAGAAAACTGGACAGCCACATACAAAAGAATGAAGCTGGACCCCTATCTTACACCAAACACGAAACTTAACTCCAAAGTGGTTAAAGACGAGTGTCAGACCTGAAACCACAAAAACAGAAGGAAACAGGCGGTAAGCTTCTTGACATCAGTGTTGGCGGTAAGTTTTTGGATTTGACACCAAAAGCAAAGGCAAGAAAAGTGAGAGGGCATCAAACTAAAAGCTTGTGCACAGCCCAGGAAACAGCAGCAGAGTGAAGGGCGCCCCACGGAACGGGAGGTGTTTGCTAATCACATACCTGGTAGGGGGTTACTGTCCAAACATAGAAAGAACTCACACAACTCACAGCAAAACAACAAATAGTCTGAGTTAAAACATGGGCTGAGGACCTGAATAGACATTTTCCCAAAGACACACCGATGGCCGACAGCACAGAAAACGTGCTCAGCGTCACTAATCCTCAGGGAAACGGTCAAAACCACAGTGGGAACCAGCTCACCTGTCAGAATGGCTGTCATCAAAAAGACAGACGACAGGTGGTAGCGAGGCTGTGGAGGAAAGGGGACCCTCGTGCACTGTTGGTGGGAATGTAAACTGGTGCAGCCGCTATGGAAAACTGTGGAGCTTCCTCAAAATACTGAAAACAGAACTACCTCATGACCCAGCAATCCCACTTCTGGGCATTTATCCGAAGAAAATGAAAACACTAATTTGAAAAGATATCTGCACCCCAGGTTCACTGCAGTGCTATTTACAACAGCCAAGATATGGAAGCGACCTAGGAGTCCGTCGATAGATGAATGGATACAGAAGAAGTGGTACATTTGTACGATGGAGTATTAATTACTCTGCCCTAACAAGGAGGAAATCTGCCATTTGTGACAAACATTGGATGGACCTGGAGGGCATTATGCTGAGTAAGTCAGAATAAGACAAAAGCCGAGCTCATAGGTAGAGAGAACAGACTGCTGGTCTGGCGGGATGTGAGAGCGGGCGAAATGGGTGATGGGGGTCAAAAGGTACAAGCTTCCTGTTATAAGATGAGTAAGTCCTGGGTCCTGGGGCTGTATGTACGGCACCGGCTAGTTAATAATGTGCTGTGTGTTGGAAAGTTGCTAGAGATAGATCTTCAAAGTTCTCACCACAAGAAAACAAAAAAACTTGGTAACTAAGAGTGGAGATGGATATTAACTAGACTTATCGTGGTGAGCGTGTCACAATATATACAAGTACCAAATCATTCCTGTAGCCCACCTGAAACTAATGCAATGTTGCATGTCAATTACACGTCAGTGAAACAACCCAAAGCAGCCTATGAGGGGCATGCTGAGGGCTGTTTTCAGGCTCAGGCTCGGGGCCTGGTGCCCACGTTTGTGAGTGAAGGAATGGCTGAGGTCGTCCCCCTAAATATTTAACTCTGGCTTCTGTCCACAAGAGGGGCTGTGTGAAAGCAAAATGGGACTTTATCGCTGTGACGATGAGGGCAGCAGCACGCTGGTGGAGCTGGTGTGTGTGTGTGTGGGTTTCTTCTATTCTCAGGAGCCGTTTTCATTGTAAATGTCTCCTATAGGGGTTCAGGGCCCCCAGTGAGCACAGATAAATGCACAGTGATTCAGACGGGTGTCTTGGTCTCCACCTGAGGCTGCTGACCACCCAGACTGAGGTGGTATGAGGAAGCATGCTGCGGGACCCGGTCCCCTGTCCCCGTCCCAGGAGGGACTCACCCAGCACGCGGACAATCTTGGAGTCCTGTAGCACTGAGTTCCCGCAGGCGGCCTGCACGGTCACACGCACGTCCCCGGTGTTGACAAACCGTGTTGTCACAGAGTTATCTAGGGAGAGCAAGGGCTGCAAGGCGTAGGCAGAGTCAGGGCCGGGCCTGCGGTGGTGGCAACAGGACAGCTGGCCCAGTGTCCAGTCAGCTGCCCAGGGCTGCAGTGAGAATGCTCTCCCCTGCTCTCACGAAGGGATGGGGGTAGTACCGGGGGGCATAGGGAGGACCCCCAGGAAACCCGGTTCTAAGCTAACAGCGTGGACACAAGGCCTTCCTGGAGCTGTCCCAAAACTCTCCTCTGGAACGTGGCCTCACGCTGGGCCTTCACCTGTCCTAACCCATCTCCCAGCCCCACTCAGCTGAGGCCCCAGCGCCCGGCCCAGCACCAGCCTGTGGGTGGAGCGGTTTCATCAGGACCGGGGGCCGCGTTACCTCAGACCTTGCACATGGGGACACGGAGGTTCAGTGGCCTGCCTGAAGAGCTCCACTGAAGTGGCTGAGCTGGGATTCGAACCCATAGCCCAAGCCCTTGCTAGACCCTCCCCACTCCAGGGAAACACCACTGCGAGCCTACAGCCCCTCACCGCCTTGCTTCTGTGTCTGGGCCCTCAGCTGCTGTTTGGGAGGCTTTCTGCTGCAGTTTGCTGAATGAAGGATGCCCCTCCTTGGGTCTTGAGGCCCCTCACTTTAAGGATGGGCAGCCTGGCTCCTCAAAGGACCTCAGGACCTCCCCCCAGGCATTCTGTCCGTGGGCTCTGAGAGAGGCCTCTGAGATCAGGTCCAGCCCCAGTGACCCCCTCCTCCATGAAGCCTTCCCTGAGCACCCCTCCCCAGACTAGAAATGGCCTGTCTCTCCTGGAGCTCTCAGACAACTCTCCTGCCCCCTTCCTGTGACACTTGTCACACCCTAACTTGAGTCACCTACCCTGGTCACAGGCAAGGTCTGGCCTGATTCATTCTGTGTCCACCATACTTGCACACAGCTGAACCCTGTGCAGAGGCTCATGGTGGGAGGAAAGGGTGGTGTGTGCCCGCCTCCACTCCACAGTGCCACCCACTGTGTCCTGCCAACACCTAGGGCAGTGTCCTGCTCTCACTCTCCACCCCAGGCGGGAGTTGCCAGAAGCAGAGGCCGCCAGAGGTGCGGGGCCAGCGTACCTGCAGGCTGTGGCCAATCCACCAATAGAAGACAGTGAGGTTGGGGTTCAGGGGCAGCAGCATGGCTGTGAGGTTCACCTCCTGGTTGATGCCAAGGACAGGGGCCACTTCGAGGTAGAGAGCCTGCAGGGGGGCTGAGGGTCCAGGAAAAGGGCAGAGGGCATCAGGGCACGGGGCTTGTGAGAGGCTGCTTACTGGATACTGTTACCATCAACTTCATCATGACCACTGCCACCAGTGACATCACCACCACCATCACCATCACCATCACCATCACCACCATCACCACCATCACCACCATCATCACCACCATCACCACCATTACCACCACCATCATCACCTCCATCACCTCCATCACCACCATCACCACCACCATCATCACCATCACCACCATCACCTCCACCACCACCATCATTACCATCACCACCATCACCACCACCACCACCATCACCACCACCATCACCATCACCACCACCATCATTACCGCCACCACCATCACCACCACCATCATCACCACCATCACCACCATCATCATCACCATCACCACCATCACCACCACCATCACCATCACCATCACCACCATCACCACCATCACCACCACCATCACCATCACCACCACCATCACCACCATCACCACCACCATCACCATCACCACCATCACCACCATCACCACCACCATCACCATCACCACCACCATCACCACCATCACCACCACCATCACCATCACCATCACCACCATCACCACCATCACCACCACCATCACCATCACCACCACCATCACCACCATCACCACCACCATCACCATCACCACCATCACCACCATCACCACCACCATCACCATCACCACCACCATCACCACCATCACCACCACCATCACCATCACCATCACCACCATCACCACCATCACCACCACCATCACCATCACCACCACCATCACCTCCACCACCACCATCATTACCATCACCACCACCATCACCATCATGCTGCTGTGCAGACCTCCAAGGGTGCGCACTTGAGCCAGCCTGCCTGCCTCCCTGCCCTTGGGCCCTGCTTTGGGCACTGGGGACCCGTTGCAGCCCTGAGCAGGTCCCCGTGCTTCCCCAGGACCAGGTTCTATGTCACAGGGAGTGATGCTCACCCCCAAGGGGCAATGACTTACAGTTGACCTGGACAAAGAGCACCGCCTCGTCGTGCCCTGCCATATTCTCCGCCCGAACAGACACACGGTAGACGCCGGGCTTCTCATAGCGGTGCCGGATGGGTGCCCCGGTCAACGTGAGGTTCATGTACATGGCCTTGAAGCCGTCTCCGAGGTCCACCTGGTACTTGGTGGTCAGGACATCGCCCTGCAGGAAACACCATGAGGACACTTAGGGGTGGACCCCAAACTCACTCAC
This sequence comes from Rhinolophus sinicus, assembly GCF_057876585.1. NCBI lineage: Eukaryota > Metazoa > Chordata > Mammalia > Chiroptera > Rhinolophidae > Rhinolophus > Rhinolophus sinicus. The sequence goes on along the minus strand of NC_142501.1, from coordinate 212,391,330 downwards.
TCACTCCTTCCCTCACTCCTCTCCTAACACGAGTGGGCCTGGGGAGCCCACGGAACCAGATGTGGTTCCACCCTTAGGTCAAGCCTGGAGTGCCAGGCTGAGGAAGGCAGACATGGCCCAGAGCTGCAGACACACAGGAGGGTTGAAGCAGGGCCCGGCTTGCATTTTAGGGCCAGCTGCAGAGAGGGAGATGGCTGAGGGGCCCAAGGCTGAGGGCAGGGAGGTGGGGTGGGGGTGGGGCCTCATAACAGCACCAGGAACATGCTTACATATGAACACTCTTAAAGAGTCTCCTAAGAAGTAAAACGTTCTTTTCCCTCCCTTCTGTGACCGTGTTTCCTGAGTTTTGCTTTTGTTTTATGTGGTGCCAGGAATGACCTCGCTGCTCAGGAGCGGTCTGTGCAGAGTGGTTTTTCCACCACGGCTGCCGCTTCCCGGCTTTCAGCCACCCACACAGGCTGTTTTACTGCTCGCTACTTCCCTGCCATGACCACTGTCTGTCAAATACCCAGTTTCCTCAGAGTCCTGGGAAACTGAGTGAAGGAAAAGAACTTTTCCAACTTCAGAGCACAAGGAAGTTCTGGTTTTCAGTCTCATTTTCTCTGCCCCCCACCCCCTCTGCCCCTCCCTCGCCCGTTCTCCCTTCCTGCCCCCCCCCCGCCCCCCCAGGAGCACCCAGGAGGGGTGTCTCCCTACTGACAAGACGAACCGGATGATTACTGAGTTAACAGCCCTCATATTGTACACCTGCCACTCCTTAGAACTCGACAGCGTATTTACATCACTTACGTTTAACTTTCTCCAAAAATATGGTACCATGGGTTGAACACTGTCTGTCCCCCCAAATTCACACCCACCTCAGAATGTGACCTTATTTGGAAATAGGGCCTTTGCAGATGTGATTAGTTAAGATGGGGTCACTGGATTTGGAGGAGCGCTAATCCAATGACTGGTGTCTTTATGAAGAAGAGGGAGCTCTGAGACAGAAAAGAGGCCACATGCAGACAGAGACACATCAGAGTGAGGCAGCCACCACTGAGGGAATGCCTGGGGCTCCCAGAAGCTGGAAGAGGAGGGAAGGACCCCCTGGAACCTGAGAAGGAGCCCGGCCCTGCTCACACCTTGACTTCGGACCTCTGGCCTGCAGGACTACAAGAGAGGAAATGTGTGTTGTTTTCAGCCCCCCAGTTTGCGGTCACTTGTTAGGACGGCCTCAGGAACCTTACACGTGTGTGTTCTATTATCCCCATTTTATAGATTAGAAGACTGAGGCTCTGTGAGTCCAGAAAGGGAAAGGCATCTGACTGGAGCCACGACCTGTGGCTTTGAGTTGCCAGGTGGCACACCCACCTCTGGGAACCCCATGTTTCTGCCTGCGAGTGGCTAGACTGATGCACATTTAACTATTTAAACATTTCACTTGGTTAAAATAACTTGTCACTTTTTCCTAACCAGGAAAGTAGTATAGTCTCAATGTATAAAAATAGAAAACACAAAGGGAAAGAGAAGGAGATAAAAGGACAAACTGTAACGTCACCGTAACATCCACCGTGAACACCTTGGTGCGTTTCATGCAGATCTGTTTGGGTGTGTTTGCTTCTTACTGAGCACTTTAAACAATGTAAACATTTTATTCTGAGACAATTGTTAATTCATACGTAATTGTAAGGACTAAGACAGACCTCGCGTCACCTGTACCCAGTTTCCTCCAGAACTGACATCTCGCAAAACGGTCACGCCCTGCCCCCATCACATCCCTGACTCCCAGCAACCACGAATCTGTTCTCCATTTCTATAATCTTATTATCTCGAGAATGTCCAATAAATGGAATCATACACTATACGAACTTTGGGAATCAGCTTTCCCCATCAGCATCATTCTCTGGACATTCACTCAGGCTGTGGCGTGTCCCCATCACCTGTCCCTTGCCATTGCAGAGCAGGATTCCATGTACGGATGGCCCAGTGTTCCTCCATTCACCCCTCCACGGGAGGACGTGTGGGTGCTGCCACTTTCTGGCTGTTAGGAATGAAGCTGCTATGAACGTCGTGCCCAGGGTCTGTGTGAACGGAATCCTATCTCTCTGCACAGATGCCCACGAGGGCCACTGCTGAGCCCGGTGGTAGCTGCATGTTTGGTTGTTTTTCAACAACTGCCAAACTGTTCTCCAGAGCGGTTGTTCCATCTTATATTCCCACCAGCCATACATGAGGACTCCAGTGTCTGCACGTCCTCACCAGCGTTTGGTATTGTCACTGCTGTTTTATTTCCGCCATTCTAGGAGCCGTGTAGTGTCATTTGCATTTCCCCCATGGCTAATGATATTGGACAGTTTCACGTACTCACGTCTCATCTGTGCCTTCTCTTCAGTGAAATGTCCCTTCATGTCTTTTGCCCATTTTCTAATTGGCTTGTTTCTTAGTGTCGAGTTCTCAGAGTTCTTTACACACCCTGGGCACTGGTCCATGGTAAGTGTTTGCCCTGTTGGCCTTCTCATCTTCCTGACAGGGTCTTTCCCGGAGCAAAAGCATCTAACGCTGATGAGGTCCAAGGTACCAGCTGCCTTTTTGGATGGTGCTTTGGACGTCAACTCGAAGCACTCTTGGCCCAGCCCTGGATCCCAAATATTTTCTCCTATCTCTTTTCTGACGAATTTCTAGTTTTCCATTTTGCATTTCAGTCTGTGATTCATTTTGAGTTGACTTGGTAACAGATGAGGGTTCTGGTCGAGGTTCATTTTTACTGGATGTTTGTTTGCTGAAGACCAGCTTCCCTCCCAAGATGCTTCTGCTCCTGGGGCAAAATCAGCTGGGCGTTATGTGTGTGGGTCTATTTCTGAGTTTTCTATCAGACCTGATTTTTAATTCTTAGGTATTTACAGAACTTGGGCCCTCCTAGATCCAGGGCTATTTCCACATCCAGCTTGGCCTAGGTGTGAGGGTATGTGTGTATGTGTGACTGAGCGTGTCAGTGTAAAGATGTGCCTGTGAGCATGTGTGTTTATGGGTATGTGAATATACATGAGTCAGTGCCTGTGAGCGCACGCGTGTGTGTACACACCCGCAAGCCCGCGCTCCCAGGCTTAGGTGAGGAAGCCAGCAGCCCCTTCCAGACAGCAGGGGGCACTGAGAGACCGCTCTCTTCTAAGACCATCTTTGGGTCGCCCCCCCTCACCTCCGGGCCAACCTCAGCCCCATGCTGCTGCAATCAAGTGTCCTCCTGCAGCGGGGCTGACAGACTTGTCCCATCTTGGCTCCAATTCAGAGAATCCAGATGCAACTGAGTGGCCGAGATTCCAGGCTCTAGGGGGCAGCATACGACCATCTTTTCCTGGAAATCTGACCTGGAACTCAGCAGCAGCAGCTGGGTCCACTCGGAGGGTCTAGGGGACCCCAGGGCGGGTAGGGGACTTCATCTCCCTGTCACCCCAAGACGATGCTACGAGCAGAGGTGCCCCACCCCCACCCCAGGGCCACCTAAGGCTCAGAGTGGGACTCTCAGAGCCAGATCCATCAGCAGTGGGCCCAGGGGCAGGTGGGAGCAGAGCCTGTCCCAGGCCGGGCTCAGGTCTGGGGCCCGTGACCAGGTGCTGTCCACCCCGAATCCCCAGGCCTGGAACCCAATGCTATCTGTCACTTGTCACTGTGTGGCCTTGGATGAGAGACTGCCCTTGTCGGATGGAACCTCAGTTTCCCAGCTACCAAACAGGTGACAGGAGCCCTCGGGGAGGTGGGCATGAAGGAGGCAGTGTGCATAAGGTGCCAACACACCAGTGCCCAGGTGCAGCTCTGTGTCCTTTTGGCCTCAGTTTCCCTGTTTGCACGAGACCAGAGTCCCTGCTTTCTGACACCAAAGGCCTTGTGATCCTCACCTGGCCACCCCTTGGCACTGTATTTTAACAGACATCTGCGATTGCCCAGCAGCACCCCGTAAATCTAGGGGAGCCCGGAGCCCGGGATCTCTCCCCAGGTGGGAACAGGCAGCTTTGACTTCTCCTTTGTGTGGTTCTGTCATTTTGAATTTCCTGCATGTTTATTGGTTTTCAGATTTTCTGTTTTTTGAATGTTCTACAACGAGCACTTGTAACTTCTATAATCAGAAAAATAAGCATGCTACATATTAATTTAAAAAGACTAGAAGGAAATACAAAAATTAACTGTTGTTATCTTGGGGGAACAGGAGTTTTGGTGATATTTACATTCTTGATATTTTTTTGTGTTTTTTAAATGTTCTATAATGAACATACATAATTTTTAAAATCAGAAGAAAACATAACATTGTACTGAAAAAGGAAAGGCTAGGAGAGTGGGAAGAAATTTATGTATAGCAGGGGTGCCAAAAAAACGTATACACACGTGCGGTATGCGTCTTCTGTTATTGGGATGTAGTCAGTAGTACAATTTTAATCTACTTTTTTCCTGTCTTAAAATGTGTATACATTTTTTGGCGCCCCCTGTATATATCTGTCTATCTACCACCTACCTACCTACTTACCTTCAGGATTTATTTTTGACTGTGGGATTATAACGCATAGTTTGTTTTTTAACTGTCTGCTTTTCTTAAGATTCCAAAGTGACTACATGAATATCCTTGGAGGTTTAGCAAAAGCCCACGGCCACGTGCAGCACTGAGGGGCCATCCACACGGCCGAGCACACCCCCCTTCACGCTTCCCTTTGCCCATGTTGGCTGCACTCTGACCGTTTCCCTCACGTTCTGCTCTTCTCTCCTCTGTGTTATTCTGTGTCGTTTTTTTCTATGCTGTTCTGGACCCAGAAAGGGATTTCCTGCCCACTGTCACCTCCCGCAGCGTGGAAAACACTGGTCCAAAGGTTCAAAGCTCTGAACCACCATGAGGCGGCGCCACTCACCTGCTCCTGTCGCACCACGAACAGGACGTCCTCGCCGGGCCGCACGGCCACCGCCTCGCCCAGGATACTGACCTGCAGGCCCCGGGGCGGCGTCAGCGGGCACTGCAGCTGTGCCGGGCCCTGCCGCAGGTCCACGCCACCCTTGCACATGTTGGACACCACCTTCCGGTACCTGTGATGGGGGAGGGGTCAGGGTCAGGGTTAAGGTCTGCACAGACGGGCAGGGTGGGATGGGCCCTGCGGCCCAAAGACGCGCTTGTCACCCAGGATGGCTCGTGGCTTAAGACCTCATTCACCAACTCCTGTCCTCCTTCCATCGCAACCTGACTGCCATCCCACCCCATTTTAGAGATGAGAAAACTGAAGCTCAGAGAAGGGGATGAATGACCAGAAATGGCAGGATCTGCTTCAGGCACCAACAAATGTCTCCTTGGTCTGATCATGTTACTTTGATAAGAGTAGTGACAATAATGACGATGATAATAATAGCAGCCGTTGGTATTGTCACTGAGGGAGCCAGTCTGAATTCCGTGGCCTTGCTGAGAAATATGTTCCGGGAGGGCAGAGCACCCAAGACGGGCTGGGGTTCAGCCCTGGTCTTGCTGCCGTCTCCCGGGGGCTGTTTCCCTATCACCTTGAGACAGCTGGACTCGGCAGTACCTGGCTCATCAACTCACTCATGTGACACCCACGGACTGAGCATGTATTACGTGCCAGGTGCTGGGTGCGGGGTGACCGCACACAGCCCCTGCCCTTGCAGAGCGGACTGTCTAGTGGGGGAGGGAAGCCTCCTCAAACCTTCCCCACATCAACGGAAAATCATGACCCTGACAAGCGCTGGGAGGGGGCGGTACCAGGCACCTGGTCCCCGAGAGAGGGGCTTTCAGCTGAGATCAGGAGATAAAGGAGCATCCCGGGCGGGGGACCAGCGCGTGCAAAGGTCCTGTGATGGGTGGGGAGCAGGGAGGGATGGGTGGAGGAGGGTCTGGTGGGCAGAACCCAATGGGCGCAGGTAAGCCTGTTAGGAGACCACAGGGAAACTACTGCGTGGGTCGCACCTGACTGGCCACGTGGGAAGCCCCTGAGGCTACAGTGGGACTGTGTGCCCGGGAGACTAGCGTCATGGCCAAAGTGCCTGGGCCTGCCCGCCCCCGAGCCTGGTGCCCGCTCCTGCCGGCTCCCGCCCGTACAATTCAGCCACTGAATGAACATTCGCAAGGTTATCAGGCAAAGACACTTTGATTGCTCTGCAATAAAATACACTCTCTAAGGGCCACCCAGCGGCAGCACTTTGGTGCCCAGAGCGTGTAGATGGTTTGGAATGAAACCCTTTGCCCTTTGGGTCCTGGTTCTGACACTCAGACAAGAGTCCCTGTTTGCCAAGCCCTGGTGGGTACACTGGAGTGGCTGCTGTGGCTGCCTGAGGGAGGGACGGAGGGAGGGAGGGAGGGAGGGAGGGAGGGAGGGAGGGAGGGAGGGAGGGAGGGAGGGAAGGATGAATGAATGAGGGGTGAGTGGAGGAATTAATGAACAGATGGATGATTGGATGGATGGATAGGTGGATGATAGATGTAGATGGAAGAACAGATGGATAAATGAATGATGGATTGGTGGGTGGATGGGTGGGTGAATGCATGACGGACAGATGGGTGGGCAGACGGATGGAGGAGAAATGGACAGGTGGAGGATGGGCTTCATGCCGCTGAGGTCCAAGCCTGCAAATTCTGCTCCTGCTTCCTGCCTCCTCAGGCTCTGCCTCGCCCCTTCCCCAGGGGCAGTATTGGGGCTTTTCTGAAAAGCCTCTAGGCCTTTTTTCTCCCTTTCAACACTTCCTCAGAGGGAAGAGGGGATTTTTTAGGTGCAGCAGCACGTTTGGGGCCTCCTGACACCGCAGGTTCACAGTTTTTCTTACGGAACGTTTTTATATGACACTAATCCTTTATAAACAACACACAGCCTCTGGTGGAGGAGAAGGGCCGTAATTGCTCACACCTGCTGAGCACTTCACCCTCACACACAGCTTGTGTTCCTCACACCACACACTGAAAGAAAACCTACTGTGTGTCACAGAGCTCACAGTTCCGCGTGAGGAGAACTGGGTGAGTGATGACAGTAACGGGACGCGGGCTAAGACAGAGGTAAGCTCAGGGCCCGGGGCGGGTGGTCAGGGAAGGCTTCCTGGAGGAAGTACCGTTCAAGCTGAGCCCTAAAGGGAGTGTGAGCACCTCCGGCCCAGCTCAGGGCTGCCTCACTCAGTGCTGGTAAACGGGGAAGGGTCCTGGCAGAGCAGGGACTCAGAAGGACCAGGTGAGGAGTGTTTAGTGCCGGGTGGGCTCAGCTCTTCCAGCACGACGAGCTATGAGACACCTCGGACCTTCTCTGCCTGTTGTTCTGTGTGCAGAGCCAGCTCAAGGTACATGTCTCCCTGATGCTGGCCCACATGGGCTCAGGGTCAGTGCCTGGGTGACTCAGCAGCTCCCACAAACAGGATGTGTTTAGCCCGGACTCCGTGTGGGGAGCTGTGGGCCTCAGGTGGGCAGGCAGCTGGGGGGCATCACGGCTCTGTCCCTGCAGCTACACGAGGCGGCCTGTGCACTCACCCGAGGCTGTTGGCGTACGTCTGGCCCAGGACACAGTCGTCTGGGGGAGACAGGGGGTTAAACCAGAAGTTG